>NC_059125.1:5735323-6063032 GCF_020740685.1 Jaculus jaculus | reverse complement strand
CCATAGCTGTATTCCCTGTACTTCTGTATGTATATCCATAAAGGATCTTGAAAGGCATTTAACAAGTATGGGCAGCAGACACAGAATGATTAAAGACAAACACCTGTAGCAGTAAAGCTTCCTATCCAAGAAGTGAGAGAATTTCATCTAGGCGAGGCAGACTTAAAAGTAGATTTTAAGTCATCAGCAGCTTTAGCTGTATCAAAAATAAGCTCATTATTTTGTAAAGACAGAATCTCTAAATGTAACTGAATTAGATCGAAGGAAATATTATTGTTGTGCCAAATACCTCTTATTTATTTATTTATTTGAGTTTTATTTATTTATTTATTTGAGTTTTTTAAATTTATTTGTGTTTTTTCTTTTTATTTATTTATTTGTTTATTTGTCCAAATACCTCTTAAATGTATTTTCCCAACGCTGTTAGCTCTTATATATTTTTTAGAAGTAACACAAATCCATTGAAAATCTACATGACACTCCAAACGAGTTTTAACTTTTAACCCTAGTATATAGAGCATCTAATAAGTATCTATGTATGTATCTATGGTAAGGATTAAGCCCAAGATCTTAAAGGGAGGTACAGTTTGAATTTTTTTAGGAGCCACTTTAAAGCTGTGAGTATGAAGGATAGTTAGACATTAAAAGTACAAGCCTAAAACCTAAAGCCACAGCACAATTTAGGAACTCCTGTTAGACATATATTGTATATTTTTAGATTGAAATCTGAAACCCACCATCACACCTTAAGATAAACAATTGAATATATTGGGGTCCATTTATTTAAATTACCATATTCCACCCCTGAAGCCCAATAGATTTATAACCATGACACATTATAAATTGTTAGAAAAATTTAAAAAAATTAAGGTAAATAAGGCCTTTTGTAGTTGGTCGTGTGGGGGTAAGGATTTCCCCTTTTGTTTTTGTAATTGAGATTTGAGAGTTTGATTATATCTTTTAATGATAACCTGGCCCCCGGGGTTGTATGGAATGCCTGTGGAATGTGAGATTTTCCAGGTCTGGAGAAAATCTACAAAGGCCTTGCTTAGGAAGCAGGGGCCATTATCTGTTTTAATTTGATTAGGCAGCCTGAGAGTGGCGAAACACTGAAGTATATGACTAATGGCATGTTTAGATTTTTTTCCCCGGCATGTACCAATGCCCAGTAGGCGCGGGAAAAGGTCAGTGAACCCAGTCACCACGAGATGGCGGACTTCTCCCCTGTCCCCACCTGGGTCAGTCTAAGGGGGCCACGTGGCAGTCTCCTAGGAGGTGGATTGTCCGCCATTTTCCAGTATGGGAGGGTCGGGCACAAGCTGCCAGAAGGGGGGCCATCTATTTAAATTACAAATTTTGCCCCTGGCTCCCAATAGTTTCATAACTATTATATATTATAAATTGTACTTAGTTTAATTTTAAAGGTCCCCACAGTCTTGACCAATTTAAGATATTAAGATCTGTAAAATTAAACAAGTTAAACACTTCTAATATATAAAGGCACAGAGTAAACATTTTTAATTGGTGTAAGGCATAGCAAGGAGAGACTAAAACAATGTAAATTCAACCACCATAACCTAAAATTAGTCTTAGTGCCTATAATTTTAACTTGTTTGAGGTTTTTTAGCTTAAAAATTTAAGTCTCAGCTGGGTGTGGTGGTGTACGCCTTTAATCCCAGCACTCGGGAGGCGGAGGTAGGAGGATTACCATGAGTTTTGACCACCCTGAGGCTCCATAGGGAATTTCAGGTCAGCCTGGGCTACAGTGAAACCCTACCTTGAGAAACAAAACCAAACCAAAACAACAACAAAAAAACAAATCTTAAATTTTTTAATCCAACATCTCTAGCTAAGCATATTAGTCTATTACAAATTTAATCCTGATTAAACTCTCTGGGCCAGGGCAGTAGGACACAGCGAGTCCTTATGCCAGTAGCCCAGTTCCAACAAAGTTTCCTGTAGTCTTTCTTTCCTCTTAGAAAGCTTATAAGGCAAGCCTTGAAGTTTAATGCTGTCTATATCTAGAATTTTTAAACTTTTATCTGAATAGTCCATAAAATTTGGCTTACCACTCCAGAAGACACCTTCAGTTGTAAGCATCAAGTTTATGTCTATTTATTGAAAACAAAGGTTAAAAAAGATTAACATCTACATGGTCAAGTTCATCTCAGCTCATCGGACAGCTTTAGGTTTGCTGAGATAAACTTCCAGACCAGGTACAGTTATGGAGGAAGGAATATTTATTGAAGCTTACAGATCCAGGGGAAGTTCCATAATGGCAGAAAAAGCTGGCCTGCCTTCACAGGCCCAAGCAGAGAGAGAGAGAACGAGAGAGAGAGAGAGAAGCACAAGCCTTTAGAAATATAAAAGCCGCCAATGAACCAAAGGTGAAGGGAAAGAGAAAGGGAACGAAGATATGTCAACAAATAAGTACAGGTTATAGAAGCAAAGTTTAGTGCACTAAACTAAAATATGAAGACTGCCTCATAACTCATGAGGGTATGCTCACCCCCACACACCGATTACCTCCTCAATGACTGCCTCTCACAGGGGGCACTAGGCTGCTGGGGTCCCAGGGCCCCACATTGGGCGCCAGATGCAGGTCTCCTTCCCAGTCAGGTAGGTAGTGCCGAGGGAAGAACCAGACATGCTGGTTCCTCCCTAGGGGTTGAGAAGGATGATGAGCGTTGGACGACTCAGACCTCTCCTGGCCACCAGAGAAAAACCACACTGAGTTGGGAGTCTTTTCGATGTAGATACTTGCAGAAACAACTTGCTTTATTACTCTGAGCAGTTGCCTATATCATGTTGGGGACGAAGGCGGGGATTTTAGGATGGGGGCAGTGGTAAGGGCCAATAGTAAACTGTAACTATTGAAATGGTAATTACAATTGCCACACAGAGGTGGCAGGCCAGAAGCCATTAGGCATCTTGCTGAGTCCTAGCTGGCCAGAGACAGGTTGCCAAACTTTAGCTAGGCTCAGGAAGTTCCACTAGGCCTCACTCCTGGGCCTTTCAGAGCCCAACAGGTTTCCACCATGACAGATGTGCCACTATTGCACCCATTGTCTCATTTGGCCTGGCTGGCCAATTTTAAGACTTGCAGTGTACTTTGTTGAGTATCTTCACTGGTGGTATCTCTTTCTCCCATTGAACTACATGTAGAATGGCTTCTTCCAGCTTTCTGTCAGCTGGTCTACATGGAGGAGGTTATCAGCTCAGTTCCATCAGGATTTCTCAGTGGCCTTGCAGCCCAGGTATGTGAAGTCTTCAGCAATAGGGTCTTACCATCTATTCCTGGTGGAGAACCAAGGGCCTCGGCAATGGCCTATAATGTTTTGGGGGCATCAGGGACCTCCCTGGCCAACAACTCACTGGAGGTATCCCATCCCTGGCACTGAAAACTTTCTAACAATGATCTATGGCTCCTGAGTGTTCCATTGCCCGAAACTGGAGGATTCCATATGATTTATTTGCATCCTGTTAGATTTTGATTAGCCCTCCCTCCACCTTTCCTTTACTCAATCTCTTCTTCTGACCTCACTTTGGGCCTTTTCACCCCCGTTAATCTATTCTTCTACTTGCATATATATATAATACCAACCTTTATGTGCCCTCCTCCCAAAATTTTCTTAATATTAATTGCCATCAGAACTTTCAACATGGGCTGGAGGGATGGCTTAGCAGTTAAAGTACTTGCCTGTGAAGCCAGAGGACTCATGTTGGAATCCCCAGTACCCACTTAAGTCAGATGGACAAGGTGGCACATATGTCTGGAGTTTGTTTGCAGTGGCTGATTTCCCTGGCATGCCCATTCTTCCTCTTTCTCTGCCTCTTCTTCTTTCTCTCAAATAAATAAATAAAATAAAATAAAATAAAACAAAACAACTCTTTGTATGATATTAACTGTTATACTTCACAGATCATCGTGTTAATAATTTTATATTGAAGTCTACTTTATCAGATATTGGAATATCTATGCCTGTTTGTTTTTCGTTTCTATTCACTTGATAGATTGGTTTATATCATTTGACTCAATCTAGGGGTATCTTTTTTTGGTGAGAAATATTTTTTGGAGAAAACGGACATTTGAATCTTGTTTCTTTTTTTTTATTTCTTCCTTTTTTTTTTCAGATAGGGTCTCACTCTGGTCCAGGCTGACCTGAAATTAACTATGTAGTCTCAGAATGGCCTTGAACTCACTGCAATCCTCCTACCTCTGCCTCCCGAATGCTGGGATTAAAGGTGTGCACCACCATGCCTGGCTTGTTTCTTTTTCTGGTGAGGCAAGCCCAACAGACTGGCCTTTTTTTTTTAACGAGAGAGAGCGAGAAAGAGAGAAAGAATTTGCATGCCAGTGCCTCTAGCTACTGCAATAACTCCAGACATGTGTGCCACTTTGTTAAAATGTGTGACCTTGTGCATGCATGCGTATCCTTGTGCGTCTGGCTTATGTGGTCCTTAGGCTTCACATGCAAGTGTCTTAACCACTAGGCAATCTCTCCAGCCCTGATTCTTGTTTTTTAATCTAACTAAATATTCTTCATCTCTTCATTCCTGAGTCAAAACCATTACAATTAAGGTTATTACTGAGAATTATTTGCTAAGTTCCTGTAATTCCTTTTTTTTTTCTTTTTTTGCTGGTTGGCTTGTTTGTTCTTTACTTTTTGTCATATTACTATTAGGAGTTTGCTGGTTTACTGTATTGGACATGATGGAATCCTTCCTAGCTCTCCTTTGTTCAGCTAGTCCTTTCAAGAAATTTATTCTTTTCTATTTTCTCATAGTTAAAATGGTCTGTTTTCCTCCTCTGTGTATAGTATTACTTTAAATATCTTCTAGTGTTGGCCTGATGGGCATGCTGTACCTTAGTTTTTATTTGCTTGAAAATGTCCTTATTTTCTCTGCCAATTTTTTAAAGAAATTATTTTCAAGGAGAGAGGGAACGAGAATGTGTGCACCAGGGCCTCTAGCCATTGCAAAGTAACTCCAGATGTATGCATCACTTTGTGCATCTGGCTTTTTGTGGAGAATCAAATCTAGACCATTAGGCGTTGCAGGAAAGTGCCTTAACTTCTGAGCCATCTCTCCAGCCCATATCTGTTTTTTTTTTAAATGGATTATTTTTATTTTTATTTATTTATTAGAGACAGAGATAGGGAGGGAGAGGGGGGGTGGGCATGCCAGGGCCTCTAGCCTCTGTAAACGATATCCAGATGCATGTGCCACCATGTGCAACTGGCTTATGTGGGACCTGGAAAATGAAACCTGGATCCTTAGGCTTCACAGGCAAGCATTTTAACTGCTAAGCCTCTCTGTTAGTTTTAATAGATAACTTTGCTAGATACAGCAATCATGGTTAACAGTTACTTACTTTCAGTGTTTCCACGCTTTCCTGGCCTTTGATAGTATTTGATGAGTGATCAGATACTATTCTGATGTGTAATAAGTTGGTGTTTTTTTCTTATCTTTTTAATACATTTTTTGGTTTGTGTAGCAGACAGCTTCAGGTTCGCTGAGATGAACTTCAAGACCAGGCACAGTTATGGAAGAAGGGAATTTATTGAAGCTTACAAATCCTGGGGAGTTTCATAATGGCAGAAGAATCTGGCCTGCCTTCACAGGACCAAGCAGAGAAAGTAGCACAAGCCTAAAAGTCCAAAGCCACACAGCACGGCACACTTCAGGAACTCCAGCTAGGCACTTTGTGTATCTTTAGATGGAAATCTCAAACCCACCACCACACCTTAAGATCTGCCCAGTGAAACCACCTCCAGCCACATGGCTGCGGATGCAAACTCCAAACTAATAAAACATTAATTATATTGGGGGCCATCTATTCAAACTACCACAGTTTGTAATTTTAACATCTTGACTATATGTTATAGAGAGTATCATCTGTGGTCATGTGTATTTGGAATTTAAAATGCTTCTTTTTTTTTTCTTTTAAATTTTGTTTTTGAGGTATTGACTTGTGGTGGTTCCTTCTTCTCAGATTCCCAGGGTAGCTCAATTTTAGGTAATAGATGCTCTCTCTAGATGGGGCCTGGTCATGTAGAGTTACGAAATGGAGTTTCTCTCCACTGGTTTCCTACCCACAGGAGGAATCACTGTCTCACCAGAACCAGCATCAAGATTTGAGGCTTGTGAGACTGTGGGTTTGCCCGAGGGCAGGACTGCCAGTTGCTTTTTGCCAGCACCACCTGAC
Organism: Jaculus jaculus; assembly: GCF_020740685.1. Classification (NCBI taxonomy): domain Eukaryota; kingdom Metazoa; phylum Chordata; class Mammalia; order Rodentia; family Dipodidae; genus Jaculus; species Jaculus jaculus. The sequence continues at coordinate 6,056,824 of NC_059125.1, read as the reverse complement.
TTACCTTTTGAACGTGGCTTCGTGGTGGAGCAGTGGAGCAGTGTTCTGCTTGTCTTCCTTTTGCTTTATATTGTTTTCCTTTAACATTTTTACTGATGATTTTTATATATTACAAAATATATTTTGATCATAATCTCTCATTACCTTCCTTTGTGCTCCCTCCCTCTTCCAATTGAACCAAGAAGCGGAAAAGTGGTTATGACACGGGAGGTCTGAAGGGGACTAGACAGTGGATGCATAAACAGAGGGTTGGACTACAGGGAGAGAAGGCTTCAGTGGGGCCAAGGCAGGGGAGCGAGAAGAGGAGAGGGTGAGGGAGTGTCAATCAAACTAAAGTTATCATTTTAAAAAAGTCATAAGGAAGCCAGGCGTGGTGACACATGCCTTTAATCCTAGCACTCGGGAGACAGAGGTAGGAGGATCGCTGTGAGTTCAAGGCCATATTGAGACTACATACTGAGTTCTAGGTTAGCCTGGGCTAGAGGTGGACCCTACCATGAAAAAAACAAAAAAAAAAAAAAGAAAGAAAAGAAAAGCCATAGGGAAATTGGAAATTTACTTTTTTTTATTTGTTTTTTTGAGGTAGTGTCTTGCTGTAGTCCAGGATGATCTGGAATTCATTACAGAGTCTCAGGGTGGCCTCTCAAACTCATGGCGATCCTCCTACCTCTGCCTCCCAAGTGCTGGGATTAAAGGCATGCACCACTGTGCCTGGCTAAAAGTTATATCTTTGTAATTAGATAAAAAAAAGTAAATTTCAAGCCAGGTGTTATTGGGCACAATTTTAATCCCAGCACTTGGGAGGCAGAAGTAGGAGGATCGCCGTGTGTTCCAGGTCACCCTGAGACTCCATAGTGAATTCCAGATCAGCCTGGGCTCAAGTGAGACCCTACCTCGAAAAAGTAATAATAATGATAATAATAATAATAATAATAATAATAATAATAATAATAATATTTTTGTGGGCCTGGAGAGATGGCTTGGTGATTAAAGATGTTTACTTGCAAAGCCTGATAGCCTGGACTTGATTCTCCAGTACCCATGTAAAGCCAGATACACAAAATGGTGCATGTGTCTGGCAGTCATTTGCAGCGCCAAGAGGACATTGTGTGCCCATCCTCTCTTCTTTCTCTCTGCTTGCAGATAAATAAAAAATATCTTACAAATACATTTTTAAAGAGGTTTCTTTTTCCCAAGTTAGGGTCTCACTGGAATCCAGGCTGACCTGGAATTCCCTATGTAGCCTCAGGGTGGCCTTGAACTCACAGCAATCCTCCTGCCTCTGCTGAGTGCTGGGATTACATCCTCCTGAGTGCTGGGATTAAAGGCGCGCACCACCACACCTAGCTCAAGAGTTTGGTTTTTAATTTATTATTTGCAAGGAGAGAGAGAGAGGGAGGAAGAGACAGAGAGTAAGTAAATGTAAGTATGAGGGTACCAGGGCCTCTTGCCCCTGCAAATAAACTCCAAATTCAGGCACTGCTTTGTGCATCTGGCTTTATGTGGGCGCTGGGAAATTGAGCCCAGCCCATCAGGCTTTGCAAGCAAGTACCTTTAAATGTTGAGCCACCTCTCTAGCCCAAGGGTTGTAGTTTTTTTGTTTTTTTGTTTTTTTTTTCCGACAGGGTCTCATACAGCCCAGGACAGTCTTGAACTCCTTAGGTAGAATAGGAGGATGACTGTAGCTGTTCTGTCATGACTTGTGAATATCTGAATCTCATACTCTTTCTCTCTTTGGAAGAGAATCTGTTCTTTCACCTAGTGACTTCTGTCTTTAACTGAGTCATATGGAGGCAGCTTCTAGCCGACCATTTTACCATGCCCACTTCTAGTGAATTTAGTACTGATTATCTGAGACCTTAATATCAGCCTTTGGCCTATCACATGCATAAACACATATGCATGCACCCATGTGTATACATAAGCACACATGCACACCACACATGCCTCTACATGCAAAAATAGGCCTAAAAAATACAAACAATTTTGAATTTTTTTTTTTTGAAACAGGGTCTCACTCAAGCCCAGGCTGACCTAGAATGCACTCTAGCCCAGGCTGGTCCTGAATTCAGGGTGAAAGATATTACCATACCCGGCTTGAATGCTTTTCTGATTTAAACTGTTTATTGAGGGCTGGAGAGATGGCTTAGCAGTTAAGGTGCTTGCCGGTAAAGTCTAAGGATGGAGGTTCAATTCCCCAGGACCCTTGTAAGCCAGATGCACAAGGTGGCACATGTGTCTGGAGTTTGTTTACAGTGGCTGGAGGGCCTGACACACCCATACCCTATCTGCCCCCCCCCTCATTCCCCCTCTCTCATGAATAAATAAAGAAACTGTTTATTCAGTGCCAGGTAGATAAATCTGTCCTTGGGATCTTCTCAAAGGTGAGGCTGAAATGAAGTTCCCTAGTTGATATGGCAATTTAGGGTGTCCTTGAGACCAACAGAGCCTTTCTATGCTCTTGTGTGGGCAATACCCCAGGAGCTAGGGTGCCAGACACTCATGGTCATGCAAAGCTTCCACTGAATTAGTGGTCCCTGGGTTCTTGTCCTACGAATTTTGATGAATGAAACCCAAAGACCAGAGGATACAATTTAGAGAGATTATAGAGACACAGTTTATAGAGTGTAGAGATGAAGAGAATGAAATGATAAAGAACTTCTGCCCCAAAGGGGGCAGTAATAGGGTCCCTGGAAAATTGGAAAGCCTACCTAGAGACTCAGATTGGGGTCTTTTATGGGACTGGATGGAGACTGATCTGGCTAGTCCAGCCCTGATACCAGGTTTATAGGTAGGAGATCAGGTTTTCTGGGAAAGGAGGCAATCTTTCCAGGAATCTTAATCTTCCAGGAAAGAAAAGTATCCTTTTTATCTCTTATAGGAAAGGTGAACTCCAGGGTCTAGGGAGGGACTCAGGTTTAAAGAAAAAGAAAATTAGTGAGAGAACTCCATGAGGCAGAAAAGAGAGAAGGGAAAAAAAACCCACATTCTCCCTCATAGGCTTAAGTATATTTCTCACCTTCAACCACTTTTTTTAGTTAACATTTGGGAGCCCTGTTACCCCTAAACTCACAGCGATTGCTCATGACCTAAATGGTCTCTTTTTCTTTTGTTAGCTAGATCCCAATTTCACATTTGGACTTTAGTTACAGTGCTTCTCTTATGGCAGAGGGGAGAATGCAACATGGAGACATAGGAGTGACCAAAGTCGCTAGACCATATACTGTCTTTGAATTCTCACTTTAAGAATTATTGAAGGAGCATAGGAGAAAGCTATCTTATCTTATGCAGTTTCAGTTAGAAATTGAGGCCCAGCATTGGAGAGTTGGCTTAGCGGTTAATGTGCTTGCCTGCAAAGCCAAAGGAGCCAGGTTCGATTCTCCAGGACCCATGTAGGCCAGATGCATAAGGATGCACATGTGTCTGGAGTTCATTTGCAGCAAGTGAAGGTCCTGGCATGCCCATTCTCTCTCTCTCTCTCTTTCCCTCTCCACCTACCTACCTACTTCTTTCACTCTCTCAAATAAAATAAAATAAATGTTTGAAAAAGAATTAGGGGTTTAAAAACAAAGAAATAAATTGAGGCCCAGAGAAAACCAGGAGATGTCACCCCATATACCAACCCTCCTTGGCAGGAATGGAACTCGTGTCTGATGGAGACTCAGCTGCAACACCCATTGCTGTCCGCAGGTTAGCATGTTATGTATGGCCTTTACTACCCAGGTGGGCTGGCCCTGAAGCTTGCCCCTTCAAATCTACAAACCAGTGGTGGTTTCCCTTTGACATACTTTGATCTGAGGAAAGAATGCTTTTCAATCAACTACAAAGGCTATTCCAGCTCCTCCTTTACTCTCTGGATGTTCTCTCTGTCTACCTCTCCTTACTTTGGCCACAGAGATACATGTGAGTCTGGCCTCTTCCCACTCCCCCACATCCACCAGCCTGGCTGGGTGGAGGGAAGAGCATAATACCACTTCGGGTCTGGGAGAACTTTTCTGCTCTATTCTACTTCCTATATCTCAATATCCCTCAAACCCTACAACTTATGATTTCTCCATAAATAAATTTAATGATTCATAATTTAATCCTTGTTGAGTTCATTTTATCAGTTCTTTGTTAAAAACAGAACAGGACCCAAAAGTAGGGTTCATAAACTTGGGAGGATCCTTCCTGAACCCCCAAATCCTGCATCATCACTATGATCATTCCTATTTGATTCTATAACATATCTCTGTATTTTAAAATAGAATGCATTATCTCTAAAGGCTGAGAAAATTGGAAGTTGTATGGTGTGTTAGTTTGAATACATGGTCCCTAATATATTCAGTGTTTTTATTAGCTTGTTGTTTGGATCTGCAGCCACCTGGCAGGAGAATGTGTCACTGGGTAGTCCAGCCCTAAGGTGTGGTGGTGGATTTGAAATTCCAATCTAAAGATATGCAGAGTACCTACTTCTGCCTGGAGTTCCTGAAGTGTGCTGTGTGGCTTCTCTCTTTCTGGTTGGACCTGTGAAAGCAGGCCACCTTCTTCTGCTATTATGGAACTTCCCCCGGATATGTAAGCTTCGATAAATCCCTTCCTCCATCACTGTGCCTGGTCTGGAAGTTAATCTCAGTGAACCTGAAGCTGACTAATACATATGGACATGTGTTTTATTTCCCCTTGGCTTTGCTTGCATGGGATCAGGTTATTATGACAGAGGTTCTGTTTCTTGCTATGTTGGGATCAGGCATTATCCCTAACACTTGGACTTTAGACATTTTATTTGTTTGAAAATCAACTCAAAATGGTTCAAAGAAATTCTGAAACTGCTAGATGAAAATAGAGAAACCACTTTGAGATATGGGCATAGGCAGGGACTTTTGGAAAAGGACTCCAAGAGCCCAAGATATAATGCCAAAATTTGACAAATGGGATTGCATGAAAAAGCTGCAAAGTAAGGGAAGTAATGAAAAATCTTCTGTAAAGCAAAGGAAATAATCAGCAGAATGCAGGGACAGCCTAAAGAGCGGGAGATCTTTTTCAGCTATGCATCTGGCAGGGGACTAGCACCTACAGTCTATAACACAGTTCTGAACATTAAATACCCCCAAATCATCCAATCAGGAAGTGGGCGGGTTTATTGCATACACAATTTTCAAAGGAAGAAACCCAAGTGAACAATAAATATTTGAATAAGGGCTCAACATCCTTAGCCATCAGGACAATGTGAGTTAATATATTGTGCTTAAATCTGACTTCATTCAGAATGTCTATCATCAAGAAAATAAATGACAAAAAAAGAAAAGAAATGACAACAAATTCTGGTGAGGATATGAGGAAAGAGGAACATTTATATTCACTGCTGATGGGTGTATAAACTGGTACAATCACTATGGAACTAGGTGTGGAGGTTCTTCAAAAAGCTAAAAAATAGAACTATCACATGATCCAGCTATATCATTCTTGGGTACATACCAAAAGGATTCTGTCAGCATACCATAATACTTGCATATCTATGTTTATTATTGCTTTATTAACAATATCCAGGAAAAGCCTAGAAAGCCATCAACAGATAAGTGGATGATGAAAATGTACGTATACACAATGGAATTTTGTGCAGTCAGTTAGAAAAATTAAATCATGGCATTTGCAAGAAAACGGATGGAAGTAGAGATCATGTTAACTGAAATAAATCAAATTCAAAAAGACAAATATCACGTTTTTTCCCTTATATGCAGAATCAGTCTGTTTGCCTATGTACCTGCATACATATAAATGTAACAAAGCAAAAAGAATCCAAATAAAAGAAGTGTAACAGTGCAGAATGGGGAACTATTTTGAAGCAGGAATGGGTCCAGCAAGAGAGAGAGAGAGGGGGAGGTATGGAAGAGGGGCAGTGGGGAGGCATGTAAGAACGAGGTGCAAATAATATATATATGTATGTATGTATGTATCGCTTATATGAAAATCTCATAATGAAACTCATTATTTTGTATGCTAACTAAAATCAATTTAAAAATACAACTGTTCTGCACGTGTTAAAAAATTGTTTGACTAGGTTGATAGAGTCATATAATTCACTATCTAAAGGTTCAAAACACCTTATATAGGGGTTTTTGTCATATCATCAAGGGTTAAAATGTAGTTAGTATGTTTATTACTGTGATTAAGACCTATAACAATTCAATGGTGTTAATGTTGTGGGAAAGGCAAAGATGACTTAAAAATGCAGGACTTGGGGCTGGACAGATGGCTTTGTGGTTAAGTACTTGCCTGTGAAACCTAAGAACTCAGGTTCAAGGCTCAATTCCCCAGGACCCACGTTAGCCAGATGCACAAGGTGGCGCATGCATCTGGAGTTCGCTTGCAGTGGCTGGAGACCCTGGCACACCCATTCTGTCTCTCTGCTGCTCTCAAATGAATAAATAAATATATAAAAATCTCTGCCTCTTCCTCTCTCTGTCTATTGCTCTCAAATAAATAATAAATAAAAATAAACAAAAAAAATGCAACACTTGTACTCAAGCGATTTCCATTCTTGTAGGAGTCAATAGCAGGTGTCCTGTGAACGATAATACAAAGTTAAGAAGTGGTAAGTGCCAGAGGGGGAGGTTGAAAACATAATTTTAGATTTCATTCATGGAACTGATTTTCATAGAATTGTTTTGGAACCTGAAAAAGTCTTACACACTATCTATTCTGCCTCATTCCAGTAGATGATATCTGTTACTCAGGAAGGTCAAATGGCTTGTATAGAGTCACCCAGCTAGACAGGGCTACCTTTTACAAAGATAGCTAGATTTTTTTTGAAGTAGGGACTCACTGTAGCTCAGGCTGACCTGGAATTCACTATGTCGTGTCAGACTGGCTTTGAACTCACAGAAATCCTCCTACCTCATCCTCCTGAGTGCTGTGATTAAAGGTGTGTGCCACCATGCCCAGCAGAGAGGGGGAGGTAGTGTGAGAGCAAGAGTGCCAGGGCCTCTAGCTGCTGCAAATTATCGCTAGATGCCCACGCCACTTTGTGCATCTGGATTTATGTGGGTACTGGCAAATCAAACTCAGGTCATTAGTCTTTGCAGGTTAATGCCTTAGCTGCTGAGCCATCTCTCCAGCACCTGTTATTTTTTTTGAGGTAGAGTCTCACTCTAGCTCAGGCTGACCTGGAACACATTCTATAGTCCTGCACTGGCCTCAAAATCACAGTGATCCTCCTACCTCGGCCTCCTGAGTGCTGGGATCAAAGGCGTGCATCACCATACCCATTAAGATAGCTAGTATTTTTTTATTTTTATTTTTGTGAGGTAGGGTCTCACTGTAGCTCAGGCTGACCTGGAATTCATTATGTAGTCTCAGGGTGGCCTTGAACTCACAGTGATCCTCCTACCTCTGCCTTAAGTGCTGGCATTAAAGAGAGAGCTAGTTTTTGATAAAGCAAGCTATTGCCTTGTTCTGTATTGACAATTTAGAGGAAAGATCCCATTGTTTTGACTGTGTGCAAGTATTTCTGCTTCCAGTCCTGCATCAGGCAGGCAGCCTTGCAGCTACAAAAGTAGAAGCTCTGTGAAGGAGCCTCTTTCCTTCCATTTTACTCTTCAAAGCAGAGTCTCTTGTGGAAATGTATTTAGTGAATCCTTGATGACCTGTTTGCATCTCAAGTGCAAGGGAACATGGAAATTTGATTCTTAACTTTTAAGTTGGAATGTGGGAATTGTAATATTGGAATTTTGTGCAAATAGAGAAAGGTCTTTCAAAAAATAATGGATATAGATATGGCACATGTCTGCTAGAACTGCCTCAAATTCCATTGTGTAGCTCAGCCACAATTGATGATTAAGCTATTATCTTACATAGTAGACTTCTAAATGTTTTCCAATTTGTGTTTTAGATGATAGTGTATTGAATAACCTTCACTATTTCTCATTTTGCAAATAAAACATGGAATATAACTTTCTAGAGGGAGAATTGCCAGGTTAAAAGGTCACTGGCGACCTGGAAAGATGGCTCAGCAGTTAAGGCTCTTGCCTGTGAAGCCCAATTCCCCAGTACCCATGTAAAGTCAGATGCACGAAGGTACATGAATCTGGAATTCATTTGCAGTGGCTAGAAGCCCTGGCATGCCCATTCTCACACACTCACTCTCTCTGCTTATAAATAAAAAATGAAAATAGTTTCTAAAAGGTAGATAGTGGGCTGGGTGTGTTGGTGCACACCTTTAATCCCAGCACTCAGGAGGCAGAGGTAGGAGGATCGCCTTTAGTTCAAGGCCACCCTGAGACTACATAGTGAATCCCAGGTCAGCCTGAGCTGGAGTGAGACCCTACCTCGAAAAACCAAAAAAAAAGAAAAAAAAAAAAGTAGATGGTAATTTTTATGGGCATGGCCAAATGGTCTCTGGTTGTTAGACCAATCTGTATTGTGTTAGCAGTGTACAGATGCCTGCTTTTCCTGTCTAGAGTCTTTTTCCCTGTTTAGATTCCATCTGAGACAGGGTGGTTGGTAGAGTCTTCCCAACCTGGAATGATTATTGGGTCTTGGGCTAAGAATGCTGACAAACAAGATCTGGGCTGTAACCTCTGCCAGTACAGCCTGGGCTGGATTTGGCCTGTAATTTATTATAGGTCTTCTAGCTGTAAAATAGTTAACCTCTTGAAAAATATAAAAAACGAACAGTTTCTGGGCTGTAGAGATGGTTTAGTGATGAAGGCACTTGCCTGCAAAGCCTAAGAACCCAGGTTCGATTCCCCAGTACCCACATAAGCCAGATGCACAAAGTGGCACATGTGTCTGAGTTTATTTGCAATGGTTGGAGGCCCTGGTATGCCCACTTTCTCTCTCTCTTCCCCAATAAATAAATAAAATATTTTAAAAATATAAAGTAAAAAAATAATAGTTTCCAAGGTTTATTTGCAACATAAGAACAACCTACATGCTGGGAGATTTTGGATTAGTATGTGTGTATTAGTAAGTACATAAACACATGTTCCAAGAATAGTTCTGATGATTTCTATAACAGCTTTTCTCTTTAAAAGTTAAAATTAGGTATTTTTTCTTTTTAAAAATTTATTATTATTAATAACATATTTTGTATGGATACATAATGTGATAGCACCCTCTTTTCCTTTGTCCCTGTGCCCATTTCGTTGGGAACCCTCCTCAGTGTGGTTGCAGGAATTCCTCATGGGGTTGTGGGAGCAGCAGTCAGTTATGATGTCAGGCATGATGTGTCAACCTTTGGTCTTACAATCTTTCTGCCTTCTCTTCTGCAAAATTCTAGATACCTCTTACTCCAGTCAAGCAGACACATATCTGACCTGGTCAAGTGTAAGTAGTTGACCATCATTGAGTGGTTGTGAGATAATAGAACAGAATATCTTAAGCTGTTCTTCTTATTCAGCCAGAGGTACTTTGGGATGTAGAGCAGTGCACTTCTGAGAAGACAGTAGAGTCATGTGTAGATAACAACATAGTGGAAGGAGCTATTTGATCTTGATGAAGGACAGAGTCATTCTTCTGTCAGAAGTTACACTCTGAGGAACATCATTGGAATTTTCATAGGGATTGCACTGAATCTATGGGGGTGGCCATCGGGCTGATTCAGAACTCATCAAAGTGCTGAGAAGAAGAGATAGTGGAGTGTTCTGCACTGTTAGACATCTCTATCATACCCTCCAAGGCTCAGGGACCATTGTTAAAGAAGTTATAGAAAGAATGTAAGAGCCAAAGGAAGGAGAGGAGTGCCCTGCAGTACTGTCTTCCAGACACAAAGTGGCTATGGCTGTGGCTATGCTATTCATGACCTTGCAATAGCTGATGCTACCTACACAAGACCTGCCTAATAGGAGGAAAAATTATGATATCAAAATAGAAGAGAAACTAGTAGAAAAGAAAGGATTCCATGGAGAAGGGACTCAGGAGGGAGAGAAGAGAGGGTGATGGGATGAGATTATTTTGATCTTGGTATCTTATCAATATGTACTGAGGTTGTCAATAAAAAGTTTAAAAATGGCTGATTTGGGGGATTGAGAGATGACTCAGCAGTTAAGGCACTTGCTTGCAAAGCCTAACAATCCATGTTTGATTCCCCATCACGCAATGTAAAGCCAGATGCACAATGTGGTGCATGCATCTGGAGTTTGTTTGCAGTACTTAGTGGTCCTGGCATGTCCATTATCGCTCGCTGTCTGGCTCTCTTCTGTTTTTCTTTGCTTGCAAATAAATAAATGAAAATATTATTAAAAAAATTAAAAGGATAATTTCTTTTTGTAATTTTGTATGACAGAGGAGAGAGCGAGCGAGAGAGAGAGAGCGCACACCGGTGTGCCAGGTCTCCAGCCACTGCAATCGAACTCCACACCTGTGTACCTCCTTGTGTGCATGCATGGCCTCATATACTCACGTCACCTTGTGTGTCTGGCTGATGTATTATCTGGAGAGTCAAACATGGGTCCTTAGGCTTCTCAGGCAAGTGGCTTAACTTCTAGGCCATCTCTCCAGCCCCCAAATTAAATTTTAATTAATTATTTTTTGAGATAAGAGCCTACTCTGTAGCTCAGGCCGTCCTGGAACTCATTATGTGGCACACACTTGCCTCCAACTCGTGGTCATCTTCTTGCCTTAGTCTCATTAGTGCTGGGATTACAGGCATAAACCACTGTGCCTAGCCGAATCTTATTTTTACTGTGTAATAATTACATAGGCTTTGCTCACATCTGAGATATGGTATCTTTTTATTCCAGTTAATTTATATAGAAGTTGATAGTAATATAGGAAACCTTTTTTTTGGGGTGGGGGGTTGAGGTAGGATCTCACTGTAGCCCAGGCTGACCTGGAATTCACTGTGTAGCCTCAGGGTGGCCTCGAACTCACAGTGATCTTCCTACCTCTGCCTCCTGAGTGCTGGGACTAAAGGCGTGCGCCACTACACCCGGCTTCCATTGTTTGAAAGCTTCTGAAAAATTTAAGTAGCTACTGGTAAAAATAATATGAGATTAGAGAAAGAATTATTCCATTGCTATAGGCTGTGAAAACTAATTTAAGAAACATTCATTGAACAATGAACTCTATAGCAAACATCATAAAGTATGAGTTCTGGGGAATCAAAGTGATAAAATTATACATTGTCTTGGGCACTTGGGACTTCGAGGAGGGGATGGGATGGGATGGCGTACAATGGAAACAATTAAAACAGCAATTTTGTTATACTACAAGGCTTGTAATAGAAAGCTAGTAAAAGTGTTATGAGAATGCAGAAGATATGTCTGTGATGGTTAATCTTGATGATCAACTTGGTTTGAGAAGTACCCAGGAAATTAGACAAGCACATCCCTGGGTGTATCTGACAGAGTGGGCTGCAACATCTGCTAGCTAGGGGCTCAGGTGGAATAAAAGGGAGAAAAGAAGACCAGGGAGCAGAGGTGTTTTCTCTTTGCTTCAGTCACCAGGAAGTGAGCTGTTGTGCCATGCTACGTTGTTGTTCAAAGTGAACTGAAACCTCGGAAGCTGAGCAAAGTCGAGCCTTCCTCCCTTACATTGTTTTTGTTAGGTATTTTGTCATAGTGATAAAAAGTCCAGCACAATGCCATGGAAATACACGAGGTTTCAGAGAAAACACTGATCATGGGGTAACTTGAAGAATGAGCCTGGCAAGGCTTAGTAGTTAACCTGCTGGACTGGTATCTGGTATGTTTAGAGCCTTAATTAGCTTCGGGGCAGGGACGGTTGGAGGGGTGGTTTGGGTCAAATAGAAGGGCTTCAAAAGCCATACTCAAAACTCTAGTTTTCTAGGAAGGCTAAGAAGAGTCCTGGAAGCCCTTGGGAGCTGGAAAGTGATATGGTTCTTCTAAGAGACCATGGAGGGAATTGAGTCTGTTGTGTGAAGGTATATAGTCTAGAGCAGGACTTGAAGCCCCTGAGGTGAGAGTGAAGGCTGCCCTTTGCCAGCTGCAAGGAGAGTAAATAGAAAATAGGAGTGCTCTTGGAGAATTCTAGCCTCTCCTATGAAGAGTTCTTAAATTTTTAGGTCTTTCTAAGGAGGCCTTTATAAATACTTGGAGAGAAGCACAGTTAAACCTTGAACCATTCTGACACTGTATTATATTTCAGGTAGGAAAGAACTATTACTTCAGGCAAATTACTGTGTGTGTACTGGGTTCTTAGCAGTCACTTGATTTTACAGAATTCGGTAGGAAGGAAGCTATATTAGTTGCTTTAAACTTCATTCCAGAACTTTGCCCAGGATCCTCCCAAATGGTTGGTAAATTTTTCTAATTTGTATCCAGCATCCCATCAGCTGAGTGTACATTTGAATGCTGTAAGTTAATTTCATCCATACCCTTTTTCTATTTCTTGACTTCCACCTGAGAAAACAAACCCTAGTCCATGGGTTCTTATTCAGTATTAGAAATTGTACAGTGTGTAATCTAAGTTGGATCCAGTGAACAATATTATAATTTGGAGTTTTGACTAAAGAAGAGTTAATTGTTTTCATTGCTTTTGTTTTCAGAAAAGTTCAGTGACTTGGACTGCTTGATTGAGCAAGCTTATAAAATACATTCTGCCAGTTGAATAGTTGGGATAAATCACTACCTTTGTCTGCCTCTACATACTAAAATATTTCTACCCATATCTTAGAGTTTTTCTATGGAGAATTATTTATTTATTTGCAAGGGGGGAGAGAGAAATAGACAGACAGAGAGGAGAGAGACAGAGAGAGAGTAGACAGTCAGAGAATGGGTGTACCAGGGCCTTCAGCCACTGCAAGTTGACTACAGATGCATGTACCACTTTGTGTATCTGGCATTTATTTATGTGCATGCTGGGGAATCAACCTTGGGTCCCTAGGTTCTGAAGGCAAGTGCCTTAACCACTGAACCATCTCTCCAGCCCTTCATGGAGAATTTAATCATGAAACACCTTTAACCTTAATGAATTAATTTAAAAAACCCTTATAAAACTAACCTGCTTCTTAGTGAGAGAAGTCCCAGGTTGATGAAGCCCCATAGTCAAACTATAATTATTCTTTTGTTTTTGTTTATTTATTTGACAGTGAGAGACAGAGAAAGAGGGAGAGAGAGAGAGAGAGAGAGAGAGAGAGAGAGAGAGGGAGGGAGGGAGGGAGGGAGGGAGGGAGGGAGGGAGGGAGGGAGGGAGGGAGAATGGCCGTGCCAGCCACTTCAAACGAACTCCAGAAGCGTGTGCCCCCTTGTGCATCTGGCTAACATGGGTCCTGGGGAATCCAGCCTTGAACTGGGGTTCTTAGGCTTCACACGCAAGCGCTTAACCACTAAACCATCTCCCCAGCCCTAATTATTTCTTCTTCCCTGAGGTGTATTTCACAAAGTTCTTGGCATGTCTCGCAGAGGTTTGTTGTACAAAGAGCACTTACTTCACTTTTATGCATATATGCCTACTTTGGCTATAGAAAGGAATTCTGGTGCTATATGGGACTAAAGGTAAATTAGTGTGTGAGTCATAAAGTACCATAATAAATACTTTATCAGCTATTTTGTTGTAAAATACTTTACTGTTCAGTGTATGTTAATTCACACTTTCTGCAATACAGTAGTTCACTTTCTGAATCAGAGTTGTTAACTTCTTATTACCAATTATTATGCTTTCATTATAAAAGAAATTTTTCCACAAGACAGTTGTCTTGATTCTGGAACTACCCAGATGCCTAGTGATTTTTTTCCATGTATATTCTCATATGTATCTTAAGACATATAATTTACATATTGACAGTTCCATTTTATTTTTGGAGTGTGTCATTCATTTGATTAAAAACTTAATGACTGTATCTCAGATGCTTATCCTTGTGGTGGGAAGTAAATGAAGTTGTGTTCCTTGAAGAGAATACATTTTAATGGGAGGCAGAGCTAAACAGATAATGCTAATAGACTTTGGCAATTGCTGAAAAGAACACAGCATTTGAGAATTTGGAGAATGAACCCTGATGGATCCGTCATCTGACTTCATCAATTATTAACTCTTGGTTCTGCTTGTTTCACTCAATATGCCTACTTCTCTCTTCTCTTCTATTCTGAAGTGTGTCTAAAGACAGTGTGTCATAGGGCAGACACTATGGACTTTTGAATAAAGGGCATTCAGAAGATAGGAAAGATCAACTTTTATACCCAGAAAGTTAAGAAGAAGCTATAGAGGAGTAACAATTAAGTTCATTATAACTGGGAAAGAAGATGTTCTAGTTCCAGATTATGGCATGGGTACTAATAATTATATGTGGCAAGTATTTGTGTACTTGGTGCCATTGAAATTAGCAGACTAAGTATACTTTCAATGATGAGGAAGTAATTTTGCTTGAGAACTTCATTTCTTGTGGTACTGGGGACTTAACATAATTCATTGTGTATGTTGGCCAGATGCTATACCATGAGTCATAGCTTTGGCTCTTACCTGAGAATTTTATAAAAATAATTCACATTCTGGGTTGGATAGATGGCTTAGCAGTTAAGTGCTTGCCTGTGAAGCCTAAGGACCCTGGTTTGAGGCTAGAGTCCCTAGGACCCACGTTAGTCAGATGCACAAGGGGGCACACACTTCTTTGCAGTGGCTGGAGGCCCTGGTATGCCCATTCTCTCTCTCTCTCTCTCTCTCTCTCTCTCTCTCTCAATAAGCCTCTTTCTCTCTCTGTCACTCTCAAATAACTAAATAAAAGTAACAAAAAATTAAAAAAATAATTCACATTCAATTTCAGGAAACCAGGATAATCCACAAGTAGTGGTAATGACTAATCTATTCTTTTTTCACCCCAGTGACTTTCTAGACTTTGTACTGTAGAATCCACCCCTTGAAAAAGTCATTATCCTTTTAAAGAATAGTAACAGCCATCATTTGTCACCTTTGTCTTCAAAAGATGAGAAATAGTCAGTCCTGAAAGATTGTGAGTAGGCAAAACTTAATGATCTGAATTAAAAACCTCTCTGTGAACTGGAGGAAGAAGAAACCAGCCAGTGTGTACACACAGATTCCCAAGGGACATTTTGGTTACTTATACTGCAAAATCCTTTAGGTTTCATCATATAGCTTGTCTCATTTTTCCTGTTATGAAATGGGGTTTTCAGCATCATATTTCTTGTCTGTTTTCAGATCACAGAACTGTGTGGTGCAAAGCGGGTTGGTTATTTTGGTCCAACACAGTTTTACATTGCTCTAAAATTGATTGCTGCAGCACAATCTGGCCTCCCTGTGCGGATAGAGAGTATTAAATCTGGTGAGTATCATATCTGTACATTTTTATCATCTTTAACAGGTTTCTTATTTATGTGAACTCTTTTTAGTGTGTCTAAGGCATATGAGCTTTCTATGAGCTTTTGTAAAATTTCTCCTAGCTTCCTCCAACTCTTCTGTAAAATAAAATAAGAAAACTCCTCAGGTAGCTTAGTTTCTTTTTTGAGGTAAGTCCAATAGACTGGTTTTTTATGTGAGAGAGAGATAGGGAGGGAGGGAGAGAGGGAGAGAGGGAATTGGCATGCCAGGACCTTCAGCCACTGCAATCAAACTCCAGACGCATGCACCACCTTGTGTGACATTGCATGCTTGTTTCACTGTGCGTTTGGCTTCTGTGGGACCTGGTGAATTGAACATGAGCCCTTAGGCTTTGCAGGCAAGCGACTTGAACTGCCACACTATCTCTCCATTCCAGTTTCTTTCTTTCTTTTCTTTCTTTTTTTTTTTAACACATGAAAAATTCAGAGTGACCTGGGATTAGTTCCTTTTAACTGGCAGTTAAAATAGATTTTGTTCTCTGGGGCAGGCATTCTATAGCCTATGGCAAAGTAATAACATTCAGTTTAATTTTCCACTTGAGGTACCAATAATGTCATTTAAAGCTCTGTTATAGATTGGAATAGAGTAATGAAAGAGTTGAGTGGTCTCCTTTTCCTCTCTTCCATTCTTGCCAATAATGCCACCTTTTCTCATCTTTTAATTTCCAGTTTCTGAAGCAAGAATTATTCTGGTATCTTAGGGGCTACTAAGAATTTTGAAGGACGTTTATATTCTCGGAGTTCTGTGTTCTGTCCAGAGCTAGAGACTGAACCCAGGGCTTGTGCATTTTAGGCAAGTGATCTTCATACTCAGCCCTCTCCTCATTGTTTAGATGAATGGTTAGTTATTTTGACATCCATATCTTTAACCCACTACATGCTTGAGCACTTTGTACAACTTAGACAAAAATCAGAGCCCCTGAATATAAGTACTTCTCAGTGGGGGGGGGGGCTGAAAATCTGTTTGAATAAATTGATTATTTGAGGAATACACTGAGATCCTTTGGTAATTTGCTATGATAACATTTTACTTTTATATCGTTCACACGGCCATGTAGGAATTTTTCCTTTTCCCCCCATTTTGAGATAAAAATAAGCCAGTTGTTTACATATGTCCTGTGAAGGTTCTGGTAGACATCTATGTGAGCTTAGGATTTATGGCTTATCTATATAGACTTCATGGGAAAATTCAAATAAATGCCAAGCTTGCCATAGCTGGCTGTAGGAGACAAAGCCATTAGGGGCCATAGTGCTAGGCCCTCTCTCATTTAATCCTCATAGAACCTCACTAAATCAGCCACCATTCTCCTGTAACATTGCATTGCTTTATAAAAGCAGCTGTGACACCACCACAGTCTCAGTGCCTTAGCTAGATACATGTTTGTGTCACACTCTGTGACCCTCCAGAGCAGCTGTTCTCCATGTAGTGGCTCTGTGATCTTGGGAAATTTACTTTACGACACTTCCAACCCAACACCTGTTCCTATAATTGCTGTATGGGAGAATGAGTTTGTCACTCTAGCCGTTCAGTTCTTTAGCCTGCATGACTCACTCGTGTTACTGTTGCACATGTTGCCTTGGCTAGATATTGTCATATGGATGGATCTGTTTCACTGCAGAGCACTGGAGGAGCACAGTTCTCCCACGTGCCTGCAGGGAGAGGAGAGCTGGTCGTGGCTGAGTGCTGCAAGCTCTTCTCTGGCGCTATTATGTTCCTTACCTTACTGATGTGGAAATGGAGGTTTAGGGAGGTTGAGCAAATAGCCTAAGGAGCTGGTTAGTAGAGGTTGGAGATGTGAATTTTTCACCTAGTCCTTGTGTTCTATTTGTTGTGGTATTAGGGATTAAGCCCAGGGCTTTGCACATAGGCAAACACTCTGCCACTGAGCCCCATTTTTTTTTGAAACAGGGTCATGCTACATAGATCAAGTTGGCCTTGAATTCACTAGGATTTCCGGGCTGGCTTTGAACTTAACATTCTCATATTTTTGCCTCCTCGTTGGTTCCTTACTCATCCCCCATGTTCTTAATTACTAAACAAATAGCCTCTTATCAATACCTTTTCCATGAGAATAAAGCGCTGACTAAAACCTGTAATCATAGTATATTTTCCAAATGGAACAAAAATTAGACCCCATGCTATCTCATGGTGTTAAAGCATTTTTCCCCTTTTGGAATTATAAAATGCCTAATCAAGGTAAATAGGTGTGGTGGTAAAGTTTGCAATCCCAGCACTTGGGAAGCTAAGGCAGGATGATTTTAAGTTCAAGGCTGACCAAAGCTATATAGTGAATTTGAGGCCAGCCTGGCCTTCATAGCAAGGTTCTGTCTACAAAATGCAGGGAAGTGTAGTTAGTTACAGTGGAAGTACGTGTTCTCGGGAGTGAGGTGGTCCTTTGGTAGGTCTATTTTAAAGCACTACTTCAGGATGGCCCTCTCCCTACTTTGGTTTTTCTCAGTATGTTTCCATATAGCACTTATGAGACTGTCAATATTCCTCACATATTTAACCAAGTCTTCGTCTTTTTCACTATAAAGTTTCCTATAAAGTTTGCCCAAGAGGATCTAGTAGTACTTGCATTTGGAGAACTCTAGATACTCAGAGCATACTCTTTGAGTGAGTGAATGAATGGATGAAGAACTGGATGTTGGTGTATAGGTAGAGTATCTTTGAAAAATTTATTTGTGTGTTGCTGTGTCAGAGAGAGAGAGAGAGAGAGAGAGAGAGAGAGAGAGAGAGAGAGAGAGAGCCCAAGCACACGAGAGCCTGCACCAGGCCTCTTGCAACTGCAAATGAAAGCCAGATGCATGGATTACTTTTGAGTTTGGTTTTATGTGGGGGGCTGGGCAGTTGGACCTGGTTCAACATGCTTTCCAAGCAGGCACCTTTAACTACTGAGAAATCTCCCCAGCCTAGGGAGAGTATCATAATCACCTGCCATTCTTTAAGCTAATAATTGCATAGTGGTTTGCCACCTATATTCTGTTTAATTTTTTTGTTTTTATTTTTATTTGTTTATTTGATAGTGACAGATAGAGAGAGAAAGAGGCAGATAGAGAGAGACAATGGGTGCACCAGGGCCTCCAGCCACTGCAAACATACCCTAGATGAGTGTGCCCCCTTGTGCATCTGGCTAACGTGGCTCCTGGGGAATGGAGCCTTGAACCGTGGTCCTTAGGCTTCACAGGCAAGTGTTTAACCGCTATGCCATCTCTCCAGCCCTGCTACCTATATTCTTAACTGAAAGAAATGCTTAATTTCAGTTACATTGAGGGAAATAAAGATGTGCTTTTTTTTCTCTCTTATCCAAAGTGGCAGACCCTTGATTTATTTTTCACAGTGCCTTTGAGTGTCTCTAATCCCTGATAGTGCAGTGGCATGAGTCCTTTTGTCTCTAAGGCTGTGTTTCCTCAGGCTAGTTCATAATGTGGTAGTAGTTTGGACAGCTTGCAATAGATGGAGAGGGTACTAGGACAAAAGAATTAGTTATTTATAAAAAAAAATTATAAAGACCTGGCATGGTGGCGCACGCCTTTAATCCCAGCACTTGGGAGGCAGAGGTAGAGGGATTGTTGAGAGATCAAGGCCACTCTGAGACTACATAGTGAATTCTAGGTCAGCCTGGGCTAGAGTGAGACCCTAGCTCAGAAAACCAAAAAAAAAAAAAGAGTTATTTATGAAATATGTTTAGTCTAAGATTTTTTTGTTCCCATTGTTAGTTGTTCTTATATAAAATTGATGATGGGGTATAGGTTAGGGCAAAATTCCTTTTCTAAAAGACTCTGGGCTGGAGAGATGGCTTAGCGATTAAGTGCTTGCCTGTGAAGCCTACAGACCCCAGTTTGAGGCTTGATATCCCAGGACCCACGTAAACTGGATGCACAAGGTGGTGCATGCTTCTGCAGTTCGTTTACAGTGGCTGGAGGCCTTGATGTGCCCATTCTCTCTCTCTGTATCTGTCTCTTTCTCTCTCTATCTGTCGCTCTCAAATTACAAAAAAAGACTTTGTAACCCAGACTGGGCAATCCTCCTGCTTTAGCCTCCCAAATATTGGGATTGCAGATCTGAGTCACATGCATGGCTTAAAATTCTTGGCAAAATAAAATTTTGGTGTGTTTATGTTGCTCATTCTCATTTTCAATGAGATAGAGGAGATTTAAAACAAATTTCATCTTTTTATTGACAAATTTTATACATGCCTAATGTATTTTGATCATAATCCCTTCTTATTACCTTCTTTTGTCCCTTCTTCTCTATCCTTCTTTCACTGAACCCCTTCTTTCCAATTAGTCTCACTTCTGTTTTAAAAAAAGCAAACAAAATATTTATTTATTTATTTATTTATGTATTTGTTTATTTATTTACATGCACAGAGAGAGAGGGGGGGAGGATGCACTAGGGCCTCCAGCTGCTGCAAATGAACTATAGCAGCGTGCGCCACTTTGTGCCTCTGGCTTTATGTGGGTCCTGGGGATCGAATGCTGCTTGTGGGCAAGCGCCTTCACCACTGAGCCATCTCTCTGTCCCTTTCTTCTAGTCTGAGGCTTTGGGTTTTACTTTCCATGATGGAATATTGATAGTCCAATATTGTGTAGGTCTTGTATAGGTGACAATAGTCCCTTTGAGATCATGAATGCAATGACTTCTTCATGTCTGCTAGATGGCATTCCAGAGATCTCTTCTCATCCTCTGGCTCTTATATTCTTTCTGCTTTCTGTTCCATAATATTCCCTGAGCTTTGGAGGGGGTGATATAAATATCTCATTTAGCACTGACTCAACAATCACTTATTCTCAGCACTTGGATGAATTTTAATCTCCTTAGTTGACACCACCAACTGCAAAAAGAAACTTTTCTGATGAAAGGTGAGAGCAGCAGTAAGTTAGAGGACAATTTGATGTCCACAACATATCTACTTAGGCATACAATAGTAGCAGCCTCTCTCCTAGGGCCTATGACCTCTCCAGTTAGGTAATGCAGGCCTCATCTAATCAGAGAATAGTTGTTCGCCACAATAACAGTCATGCCACTATCACACCAGTAGGTATATCTTACTTAGCTGGTTGGTTGTAGAGGGTCTTCAGGGTCTGTTGCTGGTTAAGACTGTTGTTGTCTCTTCTCCTTCATTCGTCCACATAGCACTTTCCGTACTATGACAGCTAGTCAGCAAGGAGGAAACTTCTGTCTTAGTTCCTGCTTTAATGCTCAGTATTCTGCAACTGAAGCACATGGTACTTTCAGCAGTAGATTCTTAGCATCGAGTTTTGGTGGGCAGCCAAACAAAAGCATTGGCAATAGCTGGCATTGTTTTGGAAGCCTCTGGGCCTCCCGACCAACTGGGAGATATTGATAGGGGAGATTTAAAAAGTTTTTATTAGTTATGTATATAGTGTGTATACAGCCATCATGATGGTAGCATCGTTAGCCTTTTCTCCCTGTCATTCCCACTCCCCGTGGATTGTTGCATTGTGGGGGTGGCCTTCAGTTGATAGGGGAGATTTTTACTGTATTGTGAAATCCTAGACTATTCAAGTTATGATGTAATTAGAAATCTACCACCAAGAAGATCCTATGGCGAATTACTGGACCCCTTTTAGTTACTCACTTGATTGGAAAACAGTCAACCCAGGTAATGTTTTCTCTTCAAGGGATATTTGGCAACGTGCATGAACTGTGGAAAGGATGTAACAAGGCCGGGGATGGTAAATACCATAGACTGTATGGGACTCCTTTTCCTCCAACAGCAGGGTCTGCAATCCAAAATGCAAGTGTGCCAAGACCAAGACCTGCCTCTAAAATGAGAATCAAGATCTGAAGGCATGATAGGACCTTGAATCCTGCTGCCTTACATCCTGTTTTTTAGTGTTTTAGATCCTGTGTGTGGTGGAAAGATTGGCAGTAGTGACTCCAATTTGAGCGGTTCCTATGGAAAATTTCAGACAAGATAAACAAAAGCAGCCATTCTCTAGCTGAACCAAGGGTGGGAGTCTCTTTGCTCAGTTTATTTGGTAAACTTTCCTTATCTCTTAGGGCTAGGAGAGAAATCTCTCTCCCTCCCTCCCTCTCTCTCTCTCTCTCTCTCTCTCTCTCTCTCTCTCTCTCTCTCATTCTCTTTTTCCCAAGGTAAGGCCTCACTGTAGCTCAGGCTAATCTGGAGCTCACTCCAGTCACAGGCTGGCCTCAAACTATCTCTGCCTCCGAGTGCTAGGATTAAAGGCATGTGCCAAGAGAATTTTTTTTTTTGTAGTGGGACAACTACATTGGCATTTTATAGAAAAGTCTCCATAGGGTGGATGGGTTAAGAGGGCCAGACATAGAGTAAGAAGCCCAGGAGGTGAGACTATAGCCCACTGCAGCCTGGCATGTGTGTTATTCTACCTCTAAGCAGAGTTGAAAATACCAATACTAAATACTGCTTTGGGGTTTCCCATTCAGCCTAGAGCAGTCCAGCCTTTCTGTCTCCCCTATCCTCTTCTCTGTTTTAATTCTGTGCCTCCTTTGACCATTTTCTTCACATTTTCCCTTTTCAGCCTTGCTAGAGCTGCTTTGGACAAAGGTCATTGCTGCAGCATGAACTTGACTGGATGGCCAAGCAGTTGTTTTCCAAGGGTCCTGTGCCTCTACCCTATATGCATGTCCTCACCTCTTTCATTGCTTCCTCCCTCTCCAAACATCCTTCCTAAACTTATGAGTGCTGCTTTCCACCTTTATTTTTCATCTTTATTTATAATTGTTATGAGATTCTTTGACAATTTTTTGTTTTTGATTTTTCGAGGTAGGGTCTCACTCTGGCCCAGGCTGACCTGGAATTCCCTATGTAGTCTCAGGATGGCTTCGAACTCACAGCAATCCACCTACCTCTGCCTCCCGAGTACTGGGATTAAAGGTATACAACACTACGCCTGGCTCTTTGACAATTTTTATAATTCTTTTTGGTTTTTTTTTTGGCCTTTTGTTGAAGCACAGTCTCTCTATAGTCCAGGCTGGCATGAAACTCATGGTGATCCTATTTCAGCCTCTAGAGGGCTGGGATTAAAGTCATATGGCACCACCCCCAGCTCCAAACCTTTTATTCTAGCAAAATGTCTCAGTTTCACCAGGAAAATACACATTAACCAAGGAAAGAGAGGGGGATGATTGTAAAAGAACATGAAGGAAAATTCTGCATTAAAAAATTGTATATATATGTATGTATTTATTTGAGAGAGAAATACAGAAATAGGCAGGGAGAGAGAGAGAGAGAAAGAGAGAAAGAGAAAAAGTAGGGAGAGAGAGAGAGAGAATAGGCATGCCAAGGCCTTCAGCCACTGCAAACGAACTCCAGATGTATGCGTCACGCCCCCTTGTGCATCTGGCTTTCCTGGGTTCTGGGGAGTTGGACCTGGATCCTTTGGCTTTGCAGGCAAATGCCTTGATTGCTACACCATCTCTCCAGCCCCATAATTCTGCATTTTAATTAAAGCATTGTTTCTACACCCCCCCACTCACACATGCACACACACACACTTCAATGGGTATACTTAAAGATTTGTATAAATTGGGCTGGAGAGATGGCATAGCAGTTAAGGCACTTGTCTGCAAAGCCTAAGGACCCAGGTTTGATTCCCCAGAACCCACATAAGCCAGTTGCACAAGGTGGCACATGTGCACAAGTCCATGCATGCACACAAGGTGGAACACACGGCTGGAATTTTTTTGTAGTGGCTAGAGGCCCTGGCATGCCAATTCTCTCTCACTCACTCTCATAAAATAAATAATTTTTAAAAATATTTTTGTTTATTTTTATTTATTTGAGAGCAACAGACAGAGGGAGAAAGAGGCAGATAGAGAATGGGTGTGCCAGGGCCTCCAGCCACTGCAAATGAACTCCAGATGCATGCACCACCTTGTGTATCTGGCTTACGTGGGTCCTGGGGAATCGAGCCTTGAACTGGAGTCCTTAGGCTTCATGGGCAAGTGTTTAACTGCTAAGCCATCTCTCCAGCCCCAATAAATATTTTTTTAAAAAATTATAAAAGGGCTAGAGAGATGGTTTAGCAGTTAAGGTGCTTGCCTTTGAAAACCAAGGACCCAGGTTCAATTCCCCATTACCCACATAAGCCAGATGCACCAGGTGGTATGTGCTTATGGAGTTCATTTGCAGGAGCTAGAGGTCCTGGTGTGCCCATTCTCTCTCTTCCTGTCAAATAAATAAAGAAAATATTTAAGACAAAAAGATTTGTAGGGATGGAGAAATGGCTTAGTAGTTAAGACACTTGCCTAAAAAGCCAAAGGATCCAGGTTTGATTCCCCAGGACTCATATAAGCTCTATGCACAAGTTGGTGCATATGTCTGGAGTTCCTTTGCAGTGGCTGAAGGCCCTGGCATGCCCATTCTTTCTCTTTCTCTCAAATAAATACATTTAAAAATATTAAAAATGATTTGCATAAATCATTTCTTCATACAAATATATTTTATACCATTTATGGAGAATTCACTTAGTTGTTGACATTTAATATTATAATAGTTCTTAGAAAACCATGTTTCCTGACTATTCACATTCTCTTATGGAAACCATCAAATAGAGCTTCTGTGTTCCAGTGTGGCACACATTAAACACATGTTGCAGTTGAGCACTTAAAATGTAGCAAGTATGGGTCATGGAGAGATGGTTCAACGGTTAAGGCACTTGGCTGTAAAGCCTAATGACATGGGTTCAATTAACTAGTACTCATGTAGACCCAGATGCACAAAGTGGCACATGCATCGGGAGTTTGTTTGCAGTGTCTGAAGGCCCTGCGGTGACCATTCTCTTTTCTCTGCTTTTGCAAATACATACATAAAATGTAGCAAATATGCTTTGAAGTGTATAATAAGGATCAAATATACATATGAATTTGGAGATTTTGCATGAGAAAATAATATAAAATATTTCATTAATACACAATTTTTTTTGCCATGCTTGGCATCGACTCCTGGACCTTGAGCATACTGGGTAATTGCTCTACTATATCACTGTCTTGCATTAATAATTTTTTATGTTGATAATTTTTTATGTTGATAACATATTCAAATGATATTCAGTTAAGATAATTAAAATTAATTTATCCCTTTGTTTTTTTTTAACTTTTTAAAAGCTTTTTTTATTGACAACTTCCACACTTACAGATAATAAACCATGATAATTCCCTTACAAATCTACATTCCAACACATATCCTGTCCCCTCCCTCTCTCCATTAATCTCTCTTTTATTTTGCTTTTGTCATATTTTCTTCCTGTTATGAGGGTCTTTTGAAGGTGGTGCTATCCTTTGTGTTTTTTTAGGGGGGGGTGTTTAGAGGTAGGGTTTCACTCTAGCCCAGGCTGACCTGGAATTTGCTATGTAGTTCCAGGGTGGCCTTGAACTCACATCGATCCTCCTACCTCTGCCTCCCGAGTGCTGGGATTAAAGACATGTACCACCATGCTTGGCTGTTAAAATTAATTTTAATTGTTCTGTGATGCACAAAGCATAACATTTCCTATGTTAACCATTTTAAGTGTACATTTTAACATTGCTAAATACCTGACTTCTTTTTAGTGTGTTTTGTGTGGTGTATATATGTATCTTATATGTACATGGGTGTGCAGGTGCATGCATACACATGTGGAAGTTAAATGAGAAAGTTGGGTGTCTTCCTCTATGGCTCGTCCACATTGTTTCCTTGACATGGAGTCTGCAGTGAGTCTTGAGATACTTTTTTTTGGGTCAGGCTGTCGGACCAATGAGCTGTAACATTTCTCCTGTGGCACCCTCCACAGGACTGGGGCCTAACGTTTGGTATCCCCTCTTTTAGAGAAAAGGTATCTCATTGGCCTGGAGTTCACCAAGTTGGCCTGACTGACCAGCAAGCTCCAGGAATCCTGCTGTCTGTCTAACCTCTCCAGCACTGGGATCATGCCTGGCATTTATGTAGGTATCTCAGGTCCCTATGCTGGCAAGGCAGACATTCTTACCAACCAAGCTCTCTCTCCAGCCCTTTATCAATTTTTCAATAGCTTTACTATGAAACTTGGTGTACATATGAAAAAGAAACATTCATATTATAAACTTACCGTGTTTTACCTGTTAAAATAGCTTGCAGCAGCTTAAGGAAAATGGCACCTTCATGAAAACTTTCAGTGAAAAGAATACTATTGTGTATGGTTACAATTCTTTTAAGCGGGAGTGGTTTAAGACCACATGACTGCAGAAAGTACAAGAGAAATTCAGCTGTCTTTTATCATTTGTTGTTTGGTGGCCATCTGTGGGAGAGTTTGTTTTCTGGGCAAATGATTCTGGAAAAATGCCATGGCCAAAGCTGGAGAATGTGTGAAATGGCAGTGTCCTTAAGGTATCTGGGAGCTCTGTCTCACTCCTAGTAGAACTAACTGTTGGTATTTGCAACACCACATTTTTATTCCATTGTTCCCTGGACTGAATGCCAGCAAATATTGGCCAGGGAGCTTTTAAATGCTGAACATCTTTTGCTTTTCTTCCTGAAGAAGTACTTGGATACACAATCTTTTGCTTATGGCCAGACCAAAGTATAAAATATTTTGTATGATCCTGTTTTATCCTTTTAGATTCATTTTGCAGACTGAGCTGAAAGAGATCTTTCTATGAGCAGAGTTGTAGGATTGACTTATATCTGATTCACTAAGACTTTTTTTTTTTTTTTTTTTTTTTTGCTGTTTTGCTTTTGAAATCCATTCCTGCCTTGAGTGTTGGAGAGCTGCCCAAGGTTGGAAACATTAAAACATTTAAAATGGTGGCCATCCTCTCTTTAGAGGAGAATCTTGGTTTAAGTTTCCAGATTGATTCCTCTATTTATGTCTCTTGGGTACTTGGCTGATTGATCACACAGGGATTTGTTATATTGCCTGCTTCTTTGAATCAAATGTGGACATAGCAACTAAAAATAAACATGATGTGGATATTAGAGAACCAGGGGCCTTCTTTGCCTGGGGAGCTTGCATACTTGCCGTTGCTAAGATGTTTTCTGGCTCCAATGCAGCATCAGTCATTGAAAGCACAGCTGTGTTTTTGGAATCAAGGGCTGGTGGAAGCGCAAAGGCACACTGAGTATTATCCTGAACAATGGATACAGATGCAAATCATTATGCATAATCCATAATATTACCCTATTTTTACGATCTTTGTGTTATGTGATTGTGTGTGATTTGCTGTGCTGAAATCTAAAAACATGTGAAAGCATCATTTTCATTTTCAGAACAGTTTTGTCAGAACATTGAAAGATAGGTAAATATACCAGACAGTTACATTTCAGCTCTTGTGGCATTGTGAGTGGCTCATGATTTTGACCTTAGATTCAATTGCTCCAAGTTGATATCATTTTCTTATGTTATCAAAAGGCAACCAGGTATTGAGTGTGAAAATTTCTCAAAAGACTTAGATTAAGTGAGAGATTGTTCAACTCAGTAAGTTTGGTCTTTGAATGAGAGACCTGAATGTAGGTAACGGGTTAAGAACTGTCTTACTTGGGTTAAAACTGTGGCTTGCTTCCAAATGAGCTATGTGATCTTGGCCACATTATTAAGCCCCTTCATGTCAGTTTCCATATCTGTAAAATAAGCTGATAATCATAGTTTTATTTAGGAGTTGTATAAATGAAATGAATTTGTATTTTCAGTTTCTTTATATGATACCTGGCATATTTAGAATTTATAAATTTTGCCTGCTAAAGTTTTATACCTATTATTGTATTTATCAAATTCATATACTTTTTCTTGGCATTAAACTAAGGATCAAGTGGAAGATTAGTACCAAACCTGAATGATTCAGTGGCATTGAAAAATGTTAAACTGGACTGGAGAGATGAGTTAACAGTTAAGGCACTTGCCTGCAAAGCCTAAGGACCCAGGTTCAATTTCCCAGGACCCATGTAAGCCAGATGCACAAGGTGTTTGGTGTTTGTTTGCAGCCGTTGAAGACCCTGGCATACCCATTCTCTCTCTCTCTCTCTTTATCTGCCTCTTTCTCTCTTAAATAAATAAAAATAAAATATTTTTAAAGGGCTGGAGAGATGGCTTAGTGGTTAAACACTTGCCTGTGAAGCCTAAGGACCCGGTTCAAGGCTCAATTCCCCAGGACCCACGTTAGCCAGATGCACAAGGGGCGCACTGGTGTTCATTTGCAGTGGCTGGAGGCCCTGGCTCGCCCATTCTATCTGCCTCTTTCTCTCTCTGTCACTTTCAAATAAGTAAATAAAAATATTTAAAAAAATAAATAAAAATATTTTTAAAAAAGAAAAAATTTGTTAAGACAGAACACCTTGGTTAAGTCATAGAATTTTCAAAATTATGACATTATCATAGGATTATTCATTGTGTGTTAACCAAAATTTAAATCTATATTTAGTGCTCTGGAATATTTTCTCGAAAATACTCATTTTGATCATTGAGTTCCCCTTTTCTTGCAGTTTTTAAATAAAGCCTCCCTTGAGCTTTTCTGATTCTGATTGACTTTCTGATTCTGATTCTGATTCTAAAGAATTGCCTCTGCCTCGCTTTGTGACATCAAAGAATGATGGTGAGATACGATTTGGGAATCCAGCTGAGCTACATGGAACTAAGGTTCAGATTCCATATTTAACAATGGAAAAAAATTCCTTCAAAAGAATGGACGATGAGGAAAAACAGGTAAGAGTATGATTGGCCATGTTTATTTGATTCTCCATTCTCTAACCCTCATGCAGCAGAGCCTCCTGTCTGTTGCCAAACTTCCAGCAAATCTTACCATCTGGAACACAATTACAGATTTGGAAGTGAGCCAGGAAAGTTGCCTTGTAGCAAGAAGAGGCTGATACATATATCATGAGCCACCCACTGGCCCTTTTGGACCTGCTGGTATAGAATTGTGCCTCAAACAAGGCTGTATTGACTTAGCACACTTACTTGATTTCTTTAGGACAGTGGTTTTCTAAATGTGTTCTTTTTAAAACAACAACAAATAGAAGCAAAAAAAAAAAAAAAGGAAATGTAACTTTTAGAAGTTAGTAGGTGCTCTCCTATAAAAGAAAAAGTCCAGGGCTGGAGAGATGGCTTAGCAATTAAGCGCTTGCCTATGAAGCTTAAGGACCCCGGTTCAAGGCCCAATTCCCCAGGACCCATGTTAGCCAGATGCACAAGGGGGAGCACGCGTCTGGAGTTTGTTTGCAGTGGCTGGAAGCCCTGGCGTGCCTGTTCTCTCCCTCTGTCTCTTTCTCTCTCTGTCTGTCACTCTCAAATAAATAAAGAAAAAAAATTAAAAAAATTAAAAAAAAATAAAAGAAAGAAAATGTCCAGAAGGGTTCTCTGATAGATCTGGAGACTGGGCCTTATGCCCCATTCTTGGGGAAAAGACTAAATTTCAAGTTTTTGAAATTCAGACAAGTTTAAAGAAACATGGATGCCTTTGTTCAACAGGGAATCCTTTCTTAGGGAATATGTGTGGAATGACATCTTGGAAAATGCTGCTATTATCCATTTAGCAGGTTTGGAATCAAAATAGGTAGAATGGGCTCTTAAAATTTGGCCACTAATTGTGTTGGTTAGATGGTGATTAGTAGAGAGTAGATTAGTGTGCAACCCCTGAAGAGTGGGCCTATCAAGAAGACAGATGATCATGTGCATACAAGGGAGCCCTAAGCACATCAAGGGCCAGCTCATGCTGCTGATGAAGACACATGCAGAGAAATTATATTACATTTAACATTGTGTCTTCTTGAAAGTTTTAAAGGGTTCTATTAGGAAACTACCTTGTATGGTCTACCTTGATGATGTTGGCTATTCAGGGTGTAGAATTTTTTTTTCTTTGCTTTTTTTCTTTCCCTTTTTGAGACAGGGTCTGTCTTTGTAACCCAGGATGGCCTCAAACTCATGATCCTCCTGCTTCCTAAATGCTGGATGGCAAGTGTGTCCCACCATGTCTGATGAATTTCTAAATGTACAGTTAAAAGTGCATAGCTGATTTTGTTAAACAATTCCGTATAAGTTGCTTTCACCATTTGAACATATTTTAAAACAGTTCCTCAGGAATATATCAAAAGTAGGGACATAGACATTTGGCCTGTGCCACCCCCCTCAGCATTTGGGAAGGATGGAATATCACAGTTCTACAGTGGCTTATGCCCTGAGAAATTTCCAGGTCTAGTCCCCTATCTCAGATTGCATATTTCTCTCTTTTTAAAAAATATTTTTTGTTCATTTTATTTATTTATTTGAGAGTGACATACACAGAGAGAAAGACAGATAGAGGGAGAAAGAGAATGGGCACGCTAGGGCTTCCAGCCACTGCAAACGAACTCCAGATGCGTGTGTCCCCTTGTGCATCTAGCTAACATGGGACCTGGGGAACTGAGCCTCGAACCAGGGTCCTTAGGCTTCACAGGCAAGTGCTTAACCGCTAAGCCATCTCTCCAGCCCTGCATATTTCTCTTTGAATTGAAGAAGCCAATATAGTCTCTATGTCAGGAAAAAAACAGTGCTTCCTTGTTCTTCAGGCCCCTGGGTTACCAGTGTGTTGGTGGTATTAGACAGAGGAGGAGGAAACCCGGCAGCAGCTTGTGTTGGTTACTTTGGAGTCTTTCATAAGGTTCAGCTTGGAATCGGGATTCAAATGATAGCTTAAGGCTTTACCCTAGTATTTACGAGTAGGCTAGTTGGAGTGGCTTACCCATAAAGCATTGTTTTGCAATCTGTCAGTATAAACAAACAAACAGACATTGTGATATTTAATTTAGAATAGTAAACTTCAAAAATACTCAGCATTTAAAATATAAATTTTGTTACATTTCAGGATTTATAATGCCAAGTATAAATGCAAGTAATAGGAGCCTTAAAAAAGGAATCATTATTAATTGAATGAAAATTCAATCTATTTGCAATCCAGGGGTATGAGTTACTTCATGTGACCACTAACTTTCATTTTCCAAAGGAAAATATTATTGAAGTAACTAAAAGCATTTCTTATTGGTGTTAGTTATTTAGGTAACTCAGCAGTGGTGAGAATATTCTCTGGGAGACTTTTGGATCCTCAGACACTGCTTTGTAACTATGCTGCAGTTTTTCAGGCAGCATTTCTCCCCATTTGTTAAATCAGCCAGGTCACCGGCCATAGTGTTGTATTTTGCTTCCTAACTGCAGCTCAGAGAATGCCATGCTTCTCCAGTGGTTGCCTCTGAACTCTGCTCTGATTCTTTGAAGCAGGAAACACAGTCTCCCACGATGTCACCCCTTGCCTCGCCTCCTTCTTCCCCGCCTCATTACCAGAGGGTGTCCTTGAGCCATGGCTACAGCAAACTGCGGAGCAGCACAGAACAGATGCATCCAGGTAAGAGGCGACCTGGGGGCCAGCTGTCACAGGGAATGTCTTAGAATTTCCTTAATCTACCAGGCAGCGGTGTCACCAGATGCTTACTTTCCTGATTTAATTACTCTTGTCTTCAGAAACATGGCATGATTTAATTTTATATTCTCAAGCAAAGTTCTTCTTAAAAGTAAATATCTCACAATAATGCTTTGTCTCTTATTCTGGAAACGGGTTCATCTTTAGACTTGGGAACAACAATTTAGATGATTTAGTATTTCATATACAAATTGTAATAAACAGGGATTTGCATTTTTTTGAGAATTGTTATTACCTTCTGCAAACATAGTAATCATACATAAATAACAAAGTAATATATAGCAAAATAAAATAAAAATAACAAAGTAAATATACAATAAGTGCTTTTATGAGAAAAATTCTATTAAAATAAAATTATGCAAAAGAGTTGATCTAGCCTTTAAAGTCTAAGAACATAAATGAAAACATCAAGCCCTTGGATTTTAGAATAAGGAAAACAGAATTGCTAGGGGTAACATTTTGCTGGAAGGCATGCATCATACATGGCAATATGATTGCCTGCCTGCTTATATTTATACTCTGCTGGCCACATTAGTGACAGAATCTCTCCGATGGTTCTGAGGATGACTTGCAGAGTTGACTGCCCAGACTGTGCTGTTTAAAGCTCTATAAATTCACTGCAGCACTTTGTCCTCCTCCTAGTTTAAGATAGGGCCAATTTAAGGTATTTTACAATTAGATTTCCTATAGTCCCCCCCCCCAAAGTTTTGTGGGCTGTGTCTGAAATGGCCCAGTTTTTGTAGGTTTTTGCTGCATTGAAAAGTGTGGTGACTTCTAGAGGGTCATGGAAATGAAAATGTGTGCTAGGCTGAATTAAAGAGAGTCTGTAATCTTGCAAAGAGAAACGGATATGGCATGATAGAGCTTTGAATTGCATCAGGAGGTGTGGGTTTCTGAGACTAGCTGCATGACTTCAGGCAAGCCATTGAGCTTTTCTGAACTCTTTTTTTTTTTTAAATAGAATTATGGGTCAGATGTGGAGGCACATGCCTTTAATCTCAGTATTCAGGAGGCTGAAGTAGGAGGATTGCCATGGATTTGAGGACAGACTGAGCTAGAGAGTAAGTTCCAAGTCAGCCTTGTCTGAGTGAGAGCCTGCCCCAAAAAGAAGATAGTATCATGGGGGTGTTATGAAAATTCAGTGGGAATATGAGTATAAAATTATTTTGAAATTAAATGTTATGCAAATACAAGATGATGTTGCTAATAGATAGTAACAAAATCCACTTTCCTAAAACTTGGTTATTATTTTCTGTAATTCACAAGGTTGAGATTCCTTCATTTTTCTCTTTTAATAGTTTCCTTTGTCAGTTTCACCTAGTTTTAGAAGTGCAGAATTCCAGACAAAGCAACCAACCCATTTCACATCTTATTAGGGCTTGAAAATTGATGTTTAGTCTGTAGGTGTGTTTCATTGAGTCAACCTTTAAGTTCTACCCTTGATATGCCTTTAAAAACTTGTCTGTAGTTGGAAAGAAGAAGGGATTCAGTGGAGGGGGGATTTGGGAAGGGAAAAAGGAAGGGTGCTAGAAGGGGATTATGATCATGTTGTTTATAGAAGTTGTCAATAAAAGGTATTTTTTTTAAAAAGAAATGACTAAAAAAGTCAAAAGAAAAACAACTTATTTCCTGTTCCATCCCCTCATTATCCCATCCAAAGTAGTGTCTGATTCCTGCAGCACCACGGAGACCGCCTGTTTCTTTCCTTCTTTCTGGGCTCTCAGGAGCCACTGCCAAGGCTGAATATACCCTCATTCCTTTTAATGCTATTTTTGTGATGCAGAAATCTACGTATGACAAAATGCACATATTTTAAGTCTTCTATTTGAATTTTAGCAAATAAAGCTGGGTGTGGTGGCACACGCCTTTAATCCCAGCACTTGGGAGGCAGAGGTAGGAGGATCACCACTAGTTTGAGGCTACCCTGAGACTACATAGTGAATTCCAGGTCTGCCTGGGCTAGAGCTAAACCCTAACTTTAAAAACTAAAAAAAAAAAAAAAAAAAAAAAAAGAATTTTAGTAAAGAGATATGCCCAAATAGCCCATGTAGTATATATCTATTAGGTCACAGATGTCCCTCTCAACTCCCTATCCTTAAATGTAACACTGTTCTGATTTTTTTTAAACCACCATTGATTACTTGGCCTTTTCTAGAACGTCATACAAATGGAACATACAGAATGAATCTACTCATAATGTGTCTGCTAGCTTTCCCTGATCATAACAGATGAAATTAACATTGCTGCATTGGTAGCTCCTTCCATTCCATTACTCATCAGACTCCATAGTATGAATGCATCACAATTTGATGGTCATTCTCCTGTTGGACATTTGAGTTCTTTCCAGAACTTGGCTATTATGAATAAAGAGATTATGAACATTTATCCACTTATGAGTCTTTTTGTGACATATACTGCCACTTCCCTGCTACTTAGGAATGGAATTGCTGGGTCTTAGGGCAAATGTGTGAAAAGGAGCCAAAAAGGTTCACTTTAATACTGAAATTCAGAGTGATGAAATCTTCAGGTTTTTTGGGGGTGGGTGGGGTTCAAGGTAGGGTCTCACTCTAGCCTAGGCTGACCTGGAACTCACTCTTTATTCCCAGGCTGGCCTTGAACTCATAGTGATCCTTTTACCTCTGCCTCCCAACTTCTGGGATTAAAGACATGTACCACTTCATGTAGCCAAAATCTTCAGGTTTTTTTCAAAATTATTTATTTATTTATTTGAGAGTGACAGACACAGAGAGAAAGACAGAGGGAGAGAGAGAGAATGGGCGCGCCAGGGCTTCCAGCCTCTGCAAACGAACTCCAGATGCGTGCGCCCCCTTGTGCATCTGGCTAACATGGGACCTGGGGAACCGAGCCTTGAACTGGGGTCCTTAGGCTTCACAGGCAAGCGCTTAACCGCTAAGCCATCTCTCCAGCCCAGGTTTTTAAAAAATATTTTTTAAGCAGCTGATGGGAGGAAGTTTTATTTATTTACATGAAGGAGAGAGAGAGAATGGGCACATCAGGGCCTCCAGCCACTGCAAATGAACTCCAGACGCATGCGCCACCTTGTGCATCTGGCTTACATGGGTCCTGGGGAATCAAACCTGGGTCCTTTAGCTTTGCTGGCAAGTGCCTTAACCACTAAACTATCTCTCTAGCCCTAAAATATTACTTATTTATTTATTTGCAAACAGATACAGAGATATGAGAGACAGAGTGAATGGGCACACCAGGGCTTCCAGCCATGGCAAATGAACTCCAGATGCATGCACCACTTTGTGCATATGGTTTTACATGGGTACAAGGGAATTGAACTTGGGTTGTTAGGGTTTGCAGGCAAGTGCCTGTAACCATAGAGCCATTTCTCCAGTCTGAAATCGTCAGTTTTTAAATATACTCCTTGGAGAAAGATGGTTTAGATACTTGAATATTAAATGCCCTTGGGAGGAGGTTGAAGAATTGCTTAGTTTGATTCAAGCTGTTTTATGTTTGAATTTCATTTTGGAGGAAGGAGTTGAGTCCAAAAAAAAAAAAAAAAACAAAAACAAAAAAAACCAAACTATCTTTTTTACCTCCCTAGTTCAGATCACACTGAAGAATAAATCAGCCTGACTGATAATGGCCTGAATATACAAGCTTTGTTGCTTACATAACTGAATGGAATGCATGTCTTACATGTATGGATGAATGGCTTCAGAATTCACCTTTTCAGTCACAGGTGGGCTTGGCCAGCCTGGGGTTCCTACGCAGTATAAGAAGAAAATCTGCCTCAGCCAGGCGTGGTGGTACACACATTTAACCCCAGCACTCGGGAGGGAGGCAGGGGTAGGAGGATCGCTGTGAGTTCAAGGCCACTATGAAACTACAGAGTGAATTCCAGGTCAGCCTGGGCTAGAGTGAAACCCTACCTTAAAATACCAAAATCTTCATCGTCGTCGTCGTCATCATCATCTGCTTCTCTAAAATGAGCCTCCATGCAGCTGTGCCTGACTGGGGAACTATGCCTGCCTCTCCATGGGAAGACCCTTGGGGGAAGGGGCTAGAGTTGAGGTCACACAGTGGCCTCCTCTCTCATGAGTCTTTCCTCTGAGTAGTAGAAGCTCCCTCTATCTGTTTATTTTTTCTTACTTTTATTTTTTTAGAGAGACAGATTCAGAGAGGGAATTGGCATGCCAGGGCCTCAGCCACTGATATCGAACTCCAGATGCTTGCACCACCTAGTGGGCATGTGTGACCTGTGCTTGCCTCACCTTTGTGTGTCTGGCTTATGTGGGATTTGGAGAATTGAATATGGGTTCTGTGGTGGATTGATTTGGGTGCCCCCCATAAAGTTAGGTGTTCTGAATGCTACGTTTCCAGCTGATGGAGATTTGGGAATTAACATCTCTCAGAGGCAGTGTATTGTTGGGGGTGGGCTTATGGGTATTATGGCCAGTTTCTAGCACACTTTCTTGTTGCTGTTGTTCACACTTATTCCCTAAAAGCTGCTCTTGGTTGGAAGATTTTTGCCTGCAATGCAAACTTGACTGCAACAGGTCCTAAGGCTTTGCAGGCAAGTCCCTTAACCGCAAAGCCATCTTTCCAGCCCCCTCTCTGTTTTTCTTTAAATTTATTTATTGATTTGCAAGCAAAGGGAGAGAATGAGTCAGGGAGATGGGTGTGCCAGGTCCTCCTGCCACTGTAACAAACTTGAGATACATGCACCACTTTGCACATCTGGTTTTGTGTGGGTACTGGGGGCATTGAATCTGGGCCATCAGGCTTTGCAAGCAAACACCTTTAACCAATGACCCATCTCCTCAGCCCCTGAAGCTCCCTCTCTTTTATGGGAAGCATAGGTCCATGGGATTCTTGAGTTTCACTCCCCTGGGAAAGGTCATGACATTGTAGGATTGCTTAAACTGTGCTTAAAACCCTTCAGCAAGGTACAGTTGATACTAAGAGTTTAATGAAGTGTTACATCAACATGGAATAATTTAAAAGATCTTACTTGTCAGAAGACAATGCTTTGTAAGATTTGGACTATGTGCTCTGCATGTTTCTTTTGTAGGTTTTATACTTGTATCTACTCCTAAGTAAATTCTAAAAATCCACTCTTTGTTTTCTCAGTCTTTTTGATATTTTAATGTGTTCATACTTTATAATGTATTATAATTTCGTGTTCCAATTGCTAGGAAGAAATACAAAATGCAGCTGTGTGCCAGAGTCATTTGGTTTTATTCCTTCCTTCCTCCCTTTCCTCCCTTTCTTCCATTTCCTCCCTTCTTCTCTTTCTACCTAACCTTCCTTCCCTCCATCCATTTATTCATATAGGATCTCATATATCCTAGGCTGGCTTTGAACTGTGCAGTGGATGCTGGCCTTGACCTTCAGATCCTCTGCCTACTGGGATTACAGGCATATATCACAATGTCTAGCTGGTTTGTTCTTGAAGTTATGGTACGTTTTTAGTTTTAAAAGATCAAACCAAGCTATACGTGGTGCCTTAAGAGTCTTTTTTTTTGTCCCCCACCCAATTTTATTTATAAGTAAGGCATGGACAGAAGTTTATATACTTTCAAGCTCTCAAATTCTTAACCTATAGAAATGAAAAATGGCTTCAACTTGGGTGATAATGTTTCCTTTCTGTTGGAGACAAACACTACCTGTTTATATTTAACTGTCTTCCCACAGTATTGGCAAGGTTGTCATCATATGTATTCTGGAAGTAAGAGGAGTAAAATAATAACATTCATTTTTGTGGCTTAGAAAGTTATTCTAAAGGTAGTAAAATCATTTCAAAATAGTTTCATTATTTCCTAGTAGAATAATAAGCATATAATACATTTATTCATTTTTGTATTTTTGTCTACTTAGGTTTGTATTCTGTGCAATAGGGGAGACTACCATTTATTTTTGTTTAAATACATGCTTATGTGGATTCTTAGTGTTCAAAGTACTTATTGGTTTTCTTTTTGGAGGTTAGATAATGAATGAAAGACATTTAAATAGAGAGGTATGCATAGTTTATCTAGAATTCAAACACTAGAAACAAATTAAGAATCACAAAACTTTATTTTTGTGTGTGAGGCTTTATGTGGCTACTGGGGAATTAAACTTGGGCTGTCAGGCTTTGTAAGCAAGCACCTTTTACTGCTGAGCCATCTCTACAGTACAAAACTTTATTTTTAAAAATAACTTCATCACATATTTGAAATGTGATGAAACCTTTTTTTTTTCTCCCCATCAAAAGAGTTCATAAGTATGGAGAACAGCGAAAGTTCCTCACTGAAAATGAAAAAGTTTAAATAAGTAACAGATGAGATCCATAGGCATTAGGCCAATCTCAAATAGGCAATGCACTCTTCAGGCAGCCAGAGTCTTGTGGTTATTAAAATCACCTTTCTATCCAAAATTTATAGCTTAATTCCTATGCTTAACTAGAAGGAATAAAATGTATATGGTCCACCAGGGAAAAGGCGACTCTGGATCCCTGACTTTTCTACTTGACATAAGTTGAGTTTTTCTTTCTCACTCATTTTCTTTCCTTTGATCTAAGGCTATTTATTATTCCCTTTCACTTTTTTTCCTACAAGCGAACTTATTCTTTGAATATAGGATGGAATTGGTATGGAACCACTGATAATCTTTATTCACTAGTTCTTAAGTGATAGAAGTTGAATGAGAATAACCTATGGGCATGCTTGAGTTTTGGTCCCACTGAAAGAAAGGCTAAAGGAACTCAATATACTCTACCAGCCTTGCAGCCACAGTGCAGCCAGTTCTTCGATGTGGTTCATGAGGCTGGAATTGGTGGTTATTTACATAAGGCCTCTGCTTAATTCTGACCTGAAGCTAGTATTCAGTAGGTTACAATCACATCCTAAAAATCATTAATGAATGAACACAAACAGAATGTGGAGCCCTTGCTCACATGCCAGTGACTTTCATCACTTCACAGTGTGGTCCAAGGTACCAAGAAAACAGGAATAATAATTGACTACTTGAAGCATGACCCCTTTCTAGCTATTGTGTCTCTTTTAAAAGTCCCCATTTGAAGTTCTCACTCTTTCATCCTCACATTTATTTTTATAATTTTTATTTAAGAGACAGAGAGTACATAGGCAGGCCAGGGTCCTCTGCCACTGCAAATGAATTGCAGATACATGCTCTACCTTGTACATCTGGCTTTACATGGCACTGATAAATGGAACCTGGGCTGTCAGGCTTTGCATGAAAACACCTCTAACAACAGAACCATCTCTCCAGCCCCCATCCTCATACTGTTTTTTCACCTTAACCTGATACAAATATTTTTTTCTACCTTATCATGGTATTTCTTAGATATTGTTAGATTGTTTAGTGAAGTTGTGCCTGTGTCTCTGGTAGTCCTGCAAGCGTATATTCTAATTCCTATGCAACTTCTTCTGTGAGAAACAGTCACTGTTTTAAGTTTGAAAGTGAAGTCATAATTTGCAGGTAGAATCTTTGTGTGCCATGCTAACTTTCTCCCCTGTGATTTCAGCTCCTTATGAAGCTAGGCAGCCCATTGGCCAGCCTGAGGGACCCTCATCAGGGGGCCCAGGAGCCAAACCCCTTCGGCGTCAGGCTTCTCTTATCCGGGTAAGTGATGAAGTGGGGCCTGTACCAATGATATAATGCAGACAAGATTTGGACTTTCGAAACAGCATTTTTACTTTTGTTTTAATTTAAAATATTTATTTGTTTATTTGAGAGGGAGGGAGAGAGAGAGGGAGAGTGGAAGAGGCAGATAGAGAGAATGGACATACCAGGGCCTCCAGCCCATGAAAACGAACTTTAGATGCATGTGTCACTTAGTGTATTAGGCTTATGAGGGTACTGGGGAATCAAACCTGGGTCCTTAGGCTTTGCAAGCAAGTGTCTTAACTACTGAGCCACCTCTCCAGCCTGGAAACAGCATTTTTAAAGGGTATTATTTTTAGTTAGTGTTCAATGAAATGGGTTTTATCAGAACATTTTCATTCTGTAATATATATATATATATATATATATATATATATATATATATATATATATATGTATGTACATATAAATATATTTGGATGGGGGGGCTATTGAGACATGGTGTCATGTAGCGAAGAATGGCCTCAAAGTCTGTATATCTAAGTCTAGTCTTGAACTTATAAGCCTTCTGTCTCCAGTTCTCAAGTTCTAGGATGACAGATATTTGTCACCCTGCATGACTTCAGTGTAATATTTTCATATGTGTGTCTCATATTTTGCTTTTATTTTCCTTCATGGCCCTTTTTTTCTATCTCCCTATTCCCTTTCATTTGTTGTTTTCCTTGTCATAAATAATGTTTCCTTTCTGCTTTCATGTCACATATATTTTATTCCCTCTCTTAGGGAACGAGGCATTTTGATGGACCCTCTTTTTCATTGCAGGGA
Organism: Jaculus jaculus; assembly: GCF_020740685.1. Taxonomy (NCBI): domain Eukaryota; kingdom Metazoa; phylum Chordata; class Mammalia; order Rodentia; family Dipodidae; genus Jaculus; species Jaculus jaculus. The sequence continues at coordinate 6,017,743 of NC_059125.1, read as the reverse complement.
AGATATAAAACTACACATGAAACATTACACTTATTGTTCTGTTGCTTGTGTATTTTCTTATATCCTTTCTATGTTTATTTCTACCCCCTTTAAGTCTCTAGAATAAACTAGAGGCTGTTTGTTTTGGTGCATTCTTTACTTTTCTCATTGCTGTGACAAAATAATCTGATAGAAGCAACCTAAGGGAAGGAGGAATTACTTTGGCTCACAGTAAAAGAAGGGTTACAGTCCACTCATGATGGGAAGGTATGGCTGTGAGAGTGTATGGCAGCTGGTCACATTTTGTCCACATAGGAAACAGAAAGAGGTAGATGTCTGTACCCTAGCCCACAGGATGATGCCACCTATATTCTGGGTACATCTCCTCAGTTAAGCTTCTTTGTAATGCCATCACAGACACACCAAGAAGTGTGTCTCACCGGGCATGGTGGCGCATGCCTTTAATCCCAACACTCAGGAGGCAGAGTTAGAAGGATTGCCATGAGTTCGAGGCCACCCTGAGACTCCATAGTGAATCCCAGGGCAAGTGAGACCCTACCTCGAAAAACCAAAAAATAAAAAAGTGTGTCTCCTAAGGGATTCTAAGTTCAGTCCAATTGACAATGAAGGCTGACTATCCCAGGTAGTAAAACAGGAAAAGAATTTATTTTAGTGGGACCACTCCAGGAAATAGGAAGATAGCATCTTCAGCCCTATATTTCCAGGGTTATGTAGGGGAAAGGCAAAAACAGGGAGCCAGAGGCAGGTATAGAATCTTAGCAGGCTGTAGTCATTCTCTCAGGCCTGTTTCTTTTTCTTTCTTTTTTTTTTTGTGAGGTTCTGCTAGTGGAAGGGAAACTGCTATTGCTTTGAAGGGGGTGGGCAGGTTCATGCCCCCTCATGGAACATTTGCCTACAGGCCTGTTACTAGAATTTGAGATAAATGGGGAAGAGAAAGAATAATCCAGAGGAACAAAGTGGAATCAGTAACATAAGGATTGTGTTTTCCTTCAGGAGGAACAAATGGTAATTTATTTATTTATTAAATAACAGAGAGACAGAGGGAGTGAGAGAGAATGGGTTCACCAGGGCCTCCAGCCACTGCAAACGAACTCCAGATGCATGTGCCCCCTTGTGCATCTGGCTTATGTGGGACCTGGAGAATCGAACCTGGGTTCGCAAGTGTGGTGGTTTGAATAGATGGCCCCCAATATATTCAGTTCTTTATTGTTTGTAGTTTGCATCTGATGGCTACCTGGCTGGAGGCAATGTCACTGGGTGATCTTAAGGTATGGTGGCAGGTTTCCAATTTCAATCTAAAGATATGCAAAGTGTGCCTAGCTGGAGTTCCTGAAGTGTGCTCTGGCTTTTGGCCTTTAGGCGTGTACTTCTTTCTCTCTGCTTGGACCTGTGAAGGCAGGCAAGTTTTTTTCTGCCATTATGGAACTTCCCCTGGATCTGTAAGCTTCAATAAATTCCTTCCTCCATAACTGTGCCTGGTCTGGAAGTTTATCTCAGCGAACCTGAGTCTGTCTGCTACAGCAAGCATGAGCCTTAACCACTAAGCCATCTCTCCAGCCCAACAAATGATAAATTTTTAAAAAGTACTAGTTATTCCATCAACTCGTGATGTTAAATGTCCCACTTTAAGCCTTGGTCCCCAAGGTGGTGCCATTGGGAAGTGGTGGGAACTGTGAGAGGAAGGTCCCTGCAGGAAGTCCCAGTGGCTGGCTCTTGATCTTTAGCATGTCTTATAACACCTCCTCTGACTTTTCATCCATTCCACTTAGGCACCTTCTTTAGGAGAGCATCTCATTTTATAAAACAACCTTTCTTGTGTTTGCCTTATTCTTTATTATTACTCATTTAGTACATAACTAACCATTTTTTCATTTGCTTTGTGCATCTAGTTATATAGTAAGCTTTTGAAAGGCTACAGTAGTTCTATATTCTCTCTCAATGCCTCAGATCATGGAGAACAGTCATTTTACAAGTGAAAACTATTTCTTATATATAATGTATGCAAAAGAAATAAGCGTAATGCTAAACTCTGTTTCTCCTGGTCACACCACAGCTTAGATAATTTCACCTTTCATTCTTACTTTATTCCTCTGGATAAAATGCTCTTAATTTTCCCCATATGCCTGTAGCTGTTCTCCTCTGTAGTATCTCTAAGTGCTGTGTGGGGTAAGTCATATTGCCAGAGAAAGGTATGCATATGTGTATGTGCAGGGTAGAGATTACCAAAAATCTAGGTTTATCATTTAAATAGACAGGAAGAAGTGGGTAGTGGTTTGTCTAAAATTTCAGTTGTGCAGCCCAGGAAGAAGGATCATTTGTGCATAGGCAGCTATCTCAGAATAGAAGAATGGGATCAGACCCCCCCCCAAAGAAGCAGGCTGCCAGTTTGAAAGAGAACAAGCAAAGTCTGAAGGAGATCCTGGGGTTCATGGAATACCTTCTGGGGTGAAACACTGTGTTAGACCTGACGCAGAACTTGATCTTCTAAATTGCTACTTTATGTGGAAAGAGCTCTCATAAAGATAATTCAGCCACATGATATATTTCAAGCTTTCTATAAGTTCTAGGTACTCCTTTATTAGTGTAGATGAGTAGCTGAGAGACATCAAACAAGCACTCTAAGGTTTTATTGATAATTAGTAAGCAGCAGAACCAGAATTTGAGTCTATGTAGGTCCAGTGTCAAGACCTGTATTTTATTTTTTTTTATTAAATTTTTTTTATTTATTTATTTGAGAGCGACAGACACAGAGAGAAAGTCAGATAGAGGGAGAGAGAGAGAATGGGCGCGCCAGGGCTTCCAGCCTCTGCAAACGAACTCCAGACGCGTGCGCCCCCTTGTGCATCTGGCTAACGTGGGACCTGGGGAACCGAGCCTCGAACCGGGGTCCTTAGGCTTCACAGGCAAGCGCTTAACCGCTAAGCCATCTCTCCAGCCCAAGACCTGTATTTTAAATACTTTGCCAGGTGTGGTGGCACATACCTTAAATCCTGGCACATGGGAGGCGTAGGTAGGAGGATCACTGTGAATATGAGGCCAAACTGAGACTATAAAGAGAATTACAGGTCAGCCTGAGCTAGAGTGAGACCCTACCTCAAAAAAACAAAAAAGCAAAAAAACAACAACAAAAAAATCAAGGGCAGGAGAGACAGCTCAGGGGTTAAAGGCACTTACTTGCAAATTTTGATGGCCTGGGTTCGAGTCCCCAGTACCCACATAAAGCCAGATACACAAGATGGCACATGTGTCTGGTGTTTGTTTGCAGTGGCAGGAGGCCCTGGTGCACTCATACTCATTCCTTTTCCCTGCCTCTTTCTTTCTCCCCCCAAAAATAAAGAAAGAAATACTTAAAAAATATGTATTTGAGAGAGGGGGAGGGAGGTGTAGGAAGGGGAAGATGAGTACACCAGGGCATCCTGCTGCAAATGAACTCCAGATACATGCTACATGTGCCATTTTGTGCACCTGGCTTTGCATGGGTACTGGGGAATCAAACCTAGTTAGGCTTTGCAAGCAAGTTCCTTTAAGTGATAAGCCACCTCTTCAGCTCCAAATTCTTTTGTGGTGGTGGGGGGATGGAACCCATAACTTCAACCATGCTCAGCAAGCACTGTATCACAGAGCTGCATCCCTACCCCCAAAATATTCTTGAAAATTCCTTATGGTACCACATTGGAGAAGAATCAAAATACCATTCTGTTTTTTTTTTTTTTTCAAGATAGGGTTTCACTGTAGCCCAGGCTGACCTGGAATTCACTATGGAGTCTCAGGGTGGCCTCAAACTCACAGCAAGCCTCCTACCTCTACCTCCCGAGTGCTGGGATTAAAGGCATGTGTCACCATACCTGGCTCTTCTCTTCTTTTTTTAAAAAAATATTTTTTCTTTATTCATTTGTGAGCAAAGAGAGATGGGGGGGTGAGAGGAAGGATATGAATTACCTGTAATCCCAGCACTTAGCACTTGGAAAGTCGAAGCAAGAGGATCAGGAATTCAAGACCAGTCTTGGCTGTGCAGTGAGTTCCAGGCCAGCCTGGATTACATGAGACTCTATCTTAAGAAACCAAAAAAAAAAAAAAAAAATCATTCTTTACTAAGGCCAGTACAGTTCAGTTTTACCCCTAAGTTGGAACAGGCAATTGTTTCTTCAGCTGAGCCCCAGATGTAGCAGTTGGCTGCGTTTTAGAGATCCTGTGGTATAAAAATATGTACTGTTAAACCCTCAAATCACACCCATCGTGAAGGCATATTTACATTAGGGAATGCTTTGGAGGGATTCCTCCCCGAGCTTTCCAGGGTGTGGTTGTACACGTTCCTGTGGAGTGTGTTCTGTAGGGACTAAATTCTGAACAGGTAGGATGATGGTCAAACTCCTGGGCTTTCTGAGGGGGTAGGATGACATTCTATGGGCCCCTCTCCAAAGCCCTCTGGATGTCACTTACTTGGATTAGTGCACTGTAGGTCCCTTTTTTTCTAACATATATATGCTTCTTCAGATTTTTATTCTACAAGTATTAAGTGAATACCTATTAAGGATTTTTGCTTTTTAAACTTTCAAATACTGGGTTGAGGAGATGGCCTAGTAGTTAAAAGCATTTATTTTGCAAGCTTCAAGATCAGAATTCAGTTCTCAGAACCCACATAAAGCCCGAGATAAGTAGTGCCCATGTCTGTAATTCCAAACACTGTGCTTATGACAATGGGAGGCTGAGTCAGAAAAATCCTGAAGTTGTGGGCCGACTAGTTTGACCACAGCAGTGGCAAACAAGAGAAACCTTGTTTCAAACAAGGTGAGAGGAGAGGACCAACACCTGGAGGTTGTCTTCTAATAACCCATTAAGTGCCAGCTACTGTGGCGAGGATAAAAAAATGAGGCATAGTACTAGAATTTCCCACCCTCTTGGAGCTTTCAGGCTATTGCAGGAGATGGCTATTAACCAAGTCATTGCAGTTAACTTACAGTTATTTTATGTGATGTGAATGGAAATTATACTACACTTTGAAAATGAAAAATGAGAGTGGGGTATGGCCTCGCCTTCCAGGCAGAGGCTGGTCGAGGAAAGCTTCTGTGAATTAGACATCTGAGTTCAAGTGCAAAAGTGCCAGGAGTCCTAACCAGCTGAGGGCGTGGGGATGGGGCCAGATAAGAAGCTAGACTACATATACAAAGACATTTTTGTGTAGTTAACATTTTGTACAATTACCTCTTTCAATGTTCACAGCTTCTTCTGAGGCAGTACCTCAGAAACCTGGGATCCATATATCTTTCGTGGTTGGTTCAAGGTCACCGTTAAGAAGTAGTAGGGTTGAGTTCAATCACTGGCCACCCTTTCACACAGCTGCTGGCTCAGGAACTGCATGCATAGTGAGGTCATCTTTTGAGCTATGAAACCCTGGAGGACAAACTGGTGCAGAGGAATAACCTGGTGTTTTAAGCTTGCTATTGGATACCAAAAACTGAGCTATTGAGGTAACCCACAAGTGGTGACTAAGAGTTTGATGATTTTATAACTCTGAGGCTTTGAGAAGGCTAGATATAGGTGTTTGGCAGCAATTAGCTATCAGATGTCATGACAAAGTACAGAAAAAACCAGGTTTCCTTCAGGGCCAGCCTAACGACATTGCCTGGGACAAGTTCCTTTTCTGCAGCAGTGATCTCTGGATGGTTTTCACAGTACGTTATAACAGTCAGCCGGTCTGATTTTCTTACTGTTGACTTGGCATTGGTGACGATCCTCCCACCACCTGTCTGAAACATGGCCTTCTGTTCAGGATGAGAGCAAGGGGACTTTCTTGCCCAGGATAGCAGCCTGTGATTTTCATGGCTCATGTATTTTTCTTTCCTCACTTCTTAGGTTTCCTTCTTATGCCTGTCAGCTTGATTTGGCTGGACTCCATGTTCCAGAAAGCAAAATGCCAACTTAAGTTAGTCATGGCGATGGGGGGATTTGAAGTGAAGGCTCTTGGTGGTGAGGGATTAGTATTTGTTGCACACAGTGCTAGGCTAGGTGGGGTGACTAATTCTCCTCATGCTGCTAGTTCCTGTGTTGATAGCAATCTATTCTCTGTTCTAGCTTCTTTAGGGGCTTCCTGCTTCATTAGAAAAGGGCATGGAATTTGCATTCTGATCTTTAGGGGCCCATGGCCAGTGTTCATGGACTTGGCATTGTAGAGGTATCTATGCTAAATTAAGGTTTTAAACTTCAGAATGAGTAGCCATTTTCCTTAATGTTCTAAGAATTTTCTTTTACTTAAAAGTATTTTACTTATTTATTGATGAGAGAGAGAGAGAGAGAGAGCATGCCAGAGGCAGATAGAGAAAGAATGGCTATACTAGGACATCTAGCCAATGTGAACAAACTCCAGATGCATGCGCCACCTTGTCCATCTGGCTTTACGTGGTCACTGGGGAATCAAACATGGGTCCTTAGGCTTTGCAGGCAAGTGCCTTAAACTGCTAAACCATCTCTCCAGCCCCAGTATTTTGAGAATTTTATTTTTGTTTTATTATTACATTTTTTTCATTAAGATTTCAGGTACTGGACTGGGGAGATGGCTCAGTGATTTAAAAACATTTATCATGCAAGCTTGCAGACCATAGTTCAGATCCCTAGACCCCACATCAAGCCAAGTAGTACATGTGTCTATAATTCCAAACATGCCTTGCCTATGGCAATGGGAGGCAGAGTCAGGAGAATCCTAAAGCTTGTGGGCCAGCGAGTATGACATCAGCAGTGCCACACAAAAAGAGCAACCCTGTTTTGAACAAGGTAGAAAGAGAAGACCAACACCCCAAAGTTGTCTTCTGACCTCCACTTGTGTGCTGCAGTATGTTCACACATCACTCGCACCCAGACACATGTGTACACACACACAGCACCTCGTTTTTCAAATAATTACATTGTGCGTTGGTAGATGGTTTGTGTAGGAATTTGCCTTCCTCCTGTTTTACCTGCTACCGGATGTGAAAAGGTCACTTTGTGGCTTGCTTCCCTCCCAAGTTATCCTAAATATCTAGACCACGTGCTTCCTCATTTTGCTGGCGTAGGCTTTAGGATTATGCCTTCGGCTCCCACCCTTCTTCGCTTATTTTTCATCCTATTTTTCCAGGTTAATTAAACTCTAAATTTTGTTACGTCTGTGTGTCATTTGCTTTCTTGTTGGTTTTGGTACCAACTTATTTCCCGAAATGCTCTTGTTGTTGATGTACGTGATGCTTCACTCTCTTGCTTCTTGTGGCTCCTGTTTCTGTGACTACTTCTCCTGAAAATTCTTTCTAGGCCTTTCTCTGCCTATCCCCTATCATTGTGATCTTTAGTCTCACTTTACTTACTGCTCATTAGGTATGTGGAGCCTGATGATCATGTATCTCCATCTGCCAGACATCCTTACTCAGATGTTCCATTGTAACTTTCAGTTAGCTTGTCTTTGCCACAGAATCTTCTCCTGGCTCCTTTATCCAGGAGCATGTGCCAAAATGTTGGTCATTATCTTTGAGTCCCCCTTCACCTGTCATGTCCATTTATGGCCATCTCACTTTCCAAATGACTCTCGTCTGTATCCCACTTTACGTCTTGCTCCAGGCAATTATCTGTACTCCTGCATCTGTTATATCATTCCCTGACTTACGTTCTTCCATCCATTATCCTCACTGCAGACACAATGACCTTAAAGGCACAAATAGGAAAGTGATATAAACATTAAAAAATGTATGACTGTTTCACAACATCACATAATGCTCATTCATATGGACTTTTTTTTTTTTTTTGAGATACGGTTCCATTTTATCTCAGGCTGACCTGGCACACAATTTGTAGTCCCAGGCTGGTTTTAAACTCACAACAATCGTCCTACCTCTGCCTCCTGAGTGCTGGGATTAAATATGTGTGCCAGCCCACCTGGCTAATATGGACACTTTTTTTAAAAAATTATTTATTTATTTGAGAGCGACAGACACAGAGAGAAAGACAGATAGAGGGGGAGAGAGAGAATGGGTGCACCAGGGCTTCCAGCCTCTGCAAACGAACTCCAGACGCGTGCGCCCCCTTGTGCATCTGGCTAACGTGGGACCTGGGGAACCGAGCCTTGAACCGGGGTCCTTAGGCTTCACAGGCAAGCGCTTAACCGCTAAGCAATCTCTCCAGCCCTAATATAGACACTTTTATGTTTTGGGGAATTCGTAGAAGAGTGAGCAGAAAGAAGGTAAGAGCCACAGGGTGGGAAGGAACATCCAGAGACATAGCCCTCCCCGCAAGGGCAGACTGCTACTCTCACAACTTATAACCTGTAACTACATGGTAAATACCACCAGTCTCACTAAGGAGGGGGTGGTGGAGTGGGGGCAGGGAGGAGGAAAATGGTGGTACTAGCATATGATATGTCCACACAGAGTTTCGACTTAATAAAAAAAAAAACAAATAAATTTAGTTCTCTCCACCAAATGTGCTCACTCCACTGTCTTTGACTTTGTCATTCTCTGCTCATGTTTCTTACCTCACCATCCAATTTTCTAGGCTCAGCTTTCCGGCTCTTGTATTGTTTGGCTGCTGTTTACCTCTTTAGCCACAGTAGCTCACTGCTTCTCTCTTTCCACACTGCTCATAAAGAGCTCTTGGTTATTTCCCATATGGTTATTGTTCTTTAATGGGAACATTGGTCTTTACCTTTGTGTTTGCCATCTTTGTTCTTTTCTTTATCTCAGTTTTATGCTCCTCCCCCACACTGATAGCATGAAGCATGAGTGTTTTAACTATTTTCTTGTGTATATGATATTTATACTTCTTTCTTAAAAATGGTTTATCAGTCATTTGAAAATTTATCCATTAAACTCAGATGACTAGAAGTCTGATCATTACTGATTTCCTATGTCAGAGGCCACCCAGATTTTTGTATTGTTCCCAGAACATCTTACACAGATGTAAATAAAGGTATATGAACACACTTACTATATACATACATACCTACAAACATACATAGATACAGACATACCAGGTTTGACAAATGAAATTTCCTTTCAATTAGATCTGACTAAAAAATAATCATCTACTGGGCATGGTGGCACATGCTTTTAGTCCCAGCACTCGGGAGGCAGAGGTAGGAGGATCAATGTGAGTTCAAGGCCACCCTGAGACTACATAATAAATTCCAGGTCAGCCTGGGCTACAGCGAGACCCTACCTCAAAAGAACAAAACCCAAAATTATCTTCTGTTTTATAAAACCTTCACTTTTTAAAAATATTTTTTGTTCATTTTTTATTTATTCGAGAGCGACAGACACAGAGAGAAAGACAGATAGAGGGAGAGAGAGAGAATGGGCGCGCCAGGGCTTCCAGTCACTGCAAACAAACTCCAGATGCATGCGCCCCCTTGTACATCTGGCTAACGTGGGACCTGGGGAACCGAGCCTCGAACCGGGGTCCATAGGCTTCTCAGGCGAGCGCTTAACCACTAAGCCATCTCTCCAGCCCAAACCTTCACTTTTTTGTGTGTATGTATGTATGATGTGTGTGCATGTGTTATGTGTATGTTTGCCTGTGTGTGGATATGCATGTATGCACATTTGTGTGCATGAGTGTTTGTGTGTGTGTGTGTGTGTGCCAGAGGTAGACCCTCAGCACTGGGGTTACAGGAATGTGTGACCATACTTGGTTTTTTACATTGGTTCTGGAGATCAAATTCAGGTTTCCATGCTTGTGCAGCAAGTGTTCTTACCTGCAGAGCCATCTGCAATGAAAGAATTATGAAAACAAGTATTCAGAAAGCACAGAATCAAAAGTGTCTCTCCCATTCTATCTCTGGCCACCCATCTCAAAGACATCTAATATGACCCATTTCTTTTGTATACTTTATTTAAAATATCTTATTGTATATAATATGTGAATTTTATTCATATATAGATATAGGTAATGTATGCAAAGTATGTATTTCAACCTTTTACCCATATGATGGTCTATTATATATCTGTTATATACTCAGAATTTTTTACCTAAAGGTAGCTTTAATAACATTCCATAATATTTTACATATAGAAAATGCTTTGCTTTTTTATATTTTTTAATATTTTATTTTTATTTATTTATTTGTTTGACAGAAAGATGGAGGGAGAGAGGGAGAGAGAGAAAGAGAGAGAGAGAGGGGGAGGGAGAGAAAATGGGCGTGCCAGGGCCTCCAGCCATTACAAACGAACTCCAGATGTGTGTGCCCCCTGGTGCATCTGGCTAATGTGGGTCTTGGGGAATCAAACCTGGGTCCCCTGGCTTTTCAGGCAAACGCCTTCACCGCTAAGCCATCTCTTGCTCTTTTTTGTATTTTTACATAGTATTTTGTGTGCATTTTGCACAAATTGTTTAACCATCCCACCTTTGGCATCTTGTCCTTACAATTATAGTATTGTTTGTGGATTGCTTCCTAGAAATGTTATCTTGGGTTAAAAATGCATACATTTTGGTCATTTTTATAAGAATTGTCAAATAGTTTATACATGTGCCATCAGTATGTAAAATGTCTCTTTCCTGATACTCTTGCGGAGTCAACAAATTTATGTACCTTTGTCAATCTAGTAGGTAAAAGTGAATCTATTAGTGAAGTGTAATATCCTCATGTTGTGGGTTCTTCCTAAAATGACCTGTACTGTGAATTATTTCTTAATACCCTATGCCCTTTTCTCTTTTGTGTTACTTATGTTTGCTTATTGGTTTGCCATTCTTAAGCCTGAAACCAGAAGCAAGTAGCTATGTGTAGGTTGTGGGCTCCTAAGATGTTTGAAGGAGCTTAGGGCTTGGCATCAGCTATTAAACCCTTTTCCCTACATAAGTGTTTAATTTGGGTTAAAGTTCAAGAGTCTATCATGGTGGGAAAAGTTATGACAGGAGCAGGAAGCTTGCTCTCATAATCACCTCAGCAGGGAGGAAGTAGAGAGAAAAAACAGCAAGCAGGGCTCACCCCTTGTGACGTACTTCCTCTAGCAAGGCTCCACCTCCTAAAGGTTTCACAGCCTTCTTCTTTTTTTTTTTTTTTTTTTTTTTGGTTTTTCGAGGTAGGGTCTCACTCTGGTCCAGGCTGACCTGGAATTAACTCTGTAGTCTCAGGGTGGCCTTGAACTCATGGCGATCCTCCTACCTCTGCCTCCCAAGTGCTGGGATTAAAGGCGTGCGCCACCACGCCCGGCTCACAGCCTTCTTAAATAGCACCACCTGCTGGACACCAATGTGCAAATTTTATATAGGTGTACCTGTCTGTGCCTTACTTTTGACTTCAGATACTGTTTTCAGGTCTCTAGATGAATATTTATATCACCGTTTAAGCAGTAAAGATTTTTGTGAGAAGCCAGAAGTATTGGCTCATGGCTATCATTGCAGTAGTGGATAGGAAGATCACTATGAGGTCAAAACCAGTTTGGGCCAGTGTTGTATTACCTTCACATTGCAGGGTCAGGACACTCTATCAAAAGCAGCTGACAGGAGGAAAGGGTTCATTTCAGCTTACAATCTGGAGGGGAAGCTTTATGATGACAGGGAAAAACATGGCATGAGCGGAGGCTGGCCATCAGTGTTGCCACAGTAGGTGGAAGATAGCAGCAGGAGGGTGAGCTGGGCTGTAACATTCCAAAGCTTGCTCCCTGCAACACACCTTCTCCAGCAAGGCTCCACCTCCCATATTGCTACCAGCATTCAAAACACATGAGTTTATATGGGACCCCTGATTCAGACTAACCCAGCTACAGAATAAATTGCTTCCTGTGTCTTTCACCAAGCAACTTGGTTCTGAGTCATGCTTCCACGAGCATGTTTGTTTAGTGGAACTTAAGTCACGTTCAGGATCCTAGCAGCAATGGTGTGGTATATATGTGAGTATAGAGTTTAGCCAGCCAGCCTGTGCAGTGCAGGGGGAGAAATGATTTTGAGTGATCCCATCTGCCACATGTCACATGGAGAGGAGACATACTTGGACTAAAAGAAAGCTGGTATGGCTATCCAGAGCCTGGAGTGGGAGGTAAATGAAGCTGGAGATCAAGACAGGGCCATATGGGCCTTAGATTTGTCTTTAGGTGGGAAGCTGATGGCTCAGAAATTAACTTGTTAATAAGTGACCATCCCAAATTTGAATTCACGTCTGTTTGCCTCCAGAACCCATGTTTTACTGTCACTTTCAATCTATAGCCTAATTCTCTGAAGTACTCTTTGTATTCACTCTGAATTCTTGGTGCATCTGTTTCCCATCTGGTTTTGGGCTCCCGTGAGTGGGAAAGGGAGGACATCCTGGAGAAGGGACAGGCAGCCTTGACCTGACCTTCAGGGACGGGGGTGGGAACACCCATGCAGTATTTCTGGAAGTCTGAGGCCTTATCTTCATACTGTTCATTTCTTATTTTCTCCTTGACCTCTTCTCTAAGCAATAAGAAAACTGACAATTACAAAGGGAAAATTCCTTCTTGAGTAGTAGACCTTGACTTTTGGTGGAAGAATTGTACAAAGTAGTCACTAAGAAACATTTCCTTTGTTTACCAAATTATGTTAGTGGCATATACTAAAATAATAGTAGAAAATAATTAAGTATCTGTATTGCAGACTATGTACAGGATTCTTTCATGATGTGAAAATATGCCAGGTGCTTCTTACATGCAAAATTTATGTGATAAATACAAGGTGCTTTGTATAATTTAATAGTCTGCAAATTACATCTGAATTATCAGGTTGTATGTAGGAAGGAATAGTCATTCACACCTCAATAGCAGATCATCAGTCTATAAAATTGACAATTGATTTCGATATTGCCATACAGATCTTTCTGAAAAGGATACAAATTGTTATTGTAGGATGGATGAATAGTAAGACGAGATAACCATAGAGGTTGATGAACAAGATTACATGTTCTGGATGAGTTTATATTCCATCTCTTCCACTTTCCAAGTGTGTGGTCTTAGTAAATTACTTCCCTTGCTTAATACTCAGTTTCCTGTTCTGTCAATTGAGAATAATGGGACCTACTTTGCAGAGTTCTTGGAAAGATAACAATAGATCATGTGTATTAGGTATTTACAGTGCCTGCCACTTAGCAAAGCTTTTATATCTATGGTGATATTTTTTAAAATTTAGTATATCTTTCTTTATAAGTAACAATTGTATTGTAGCATGTTAGATGTGAGAGATTCCTCCAGCTTGACAACCTTCTAAACTGGTGAAATTAGATCCCTAAATCAGTTTGGTACTATGTAGTTAAAGTTAACTATTTTCTCTCTCTCTCTTTCTTTCTCTCTCTCTGTCTTTTGAGACTGGGTCTCATGTAACCCAGACTGACCTTGAACTTGTTGTGTGGCCAAAAATCTTCTTTCTTTTCTTTTCTTTTTTGTTTGTTTATTTTTATTTACTTATTTGAGATTGACAGACAGAGAGAGAAAGAGGCAGATAGACACAGAGAATGGGTGCACCAGGGCTTCCAGCCACTGCAAACAAACTCCAGACACATGCACCCCCTTGTGCATCTGGCTGACGTGGGTCCTGGGGAACTGAGCCTTGAACCAGGGTCCTTAGGCTTCACAGGCAAGCGCTTAACCTCTAAGCCATCTCTTCAGCCCCCCAAAATGTTCTTGAACTCAAAATTTACTTCCCAAGTGCTGAAATAACAGGCCTGTACAAATACCTGGCTGATAAAGACATCTCTGTGAATTTATTTCCATGAAAATGATAAAGTTCAGTTACTTTATTGGGATTTAATTTAAACTAAATTTTTACTACAGACAACATCATAAGTTATTTATTGCAAATTCCTATGAATTTATAATTGTTTAAAAATAAAAAGTAGGGCTGGAGAGATGGCTTAGCGGTTAAGCGCTTGCCTGTGAAGCCTAAGGACCCCGGTTCGAGGCTCGGTTCCCCAGGTCCCACGTTAGCCAGATGCACAAGGGGGCGCACGCGTCTGGAGTTCGTTTGCAGAGGCTGGAAGCCCTGGCGCGCCCATTCTTTCTCTCTCCCCCTATCTGTCTTTCTCTCTGTGTCTGTCACTCTCAAATAAATAAATAAAAAATGAACAAAAAAATATTTAAAAAAAAAATAAAAAAAAAATAATAAAAAGTAAAGATGGTGGCATAGGTACCATGCCAAAGCAGCCTGGGGTGGGGTGGGGGGGCAAAAAACCTCAGCAAAATACACACTTTTACTAAAAAGTGAGGTGTATAGGAAATTGAAACGGCAGCAGAGTAGGAGAGATCCAGAGTATCCAGAGCCCGCATGAGCTGGCAGAAGCGACCCCGGCAGGCTCGGGAACCACGGCGCCAGCGGTGGTGGTGGTGGCACACCAGAAAGCCACCAGGCTCAGCTTGAGCTGCAGGAAAAACCAGGTGAGGGGAGTTTCCACTCACACCGGAGCTCTCTGCAAAGTCAAGAAACGTGAAGGGAGAGTGGCAATGAACAATGGAGGAGCAGATCACAAGGTAGAAGAACACGTGGAACAGGGAGAGAACTAGAGCAGCAGTGGAAGCCTCCCCTCCCCCACCGCCAATGCAAACAGAGCAGTGGTCCAGGGACCCAGCCACGCAAACTTGAACCAACAGCGGGACCCAAGCAGGAGCAGAGGTAACTGGGATTACACCAGGGAAGGATCTCACCTGGTCACAAGCTGACTTGGAACCCTCAACAGATCAGAAATCTGTTGTCAGGATTAAGGGTGTGGGTGGGACACCACACACCCTAAGGGACAATTAGAGGATCTGGATGTCATAATACCTACTCTTGGATACATACTCAGCTGTTTTTCATTGAAAGTGTGCATTGTTTAGTTAAATTTTAGAAACTATTTATATTTGGTTCCACTCAGCCTACTTGAATACTCTCATAGCAAGCAAACCCAACACCTAGGGTCACTTTTGTAGATACTCTGAGAGTCTTGAGTGCCACACCTAATGCCTTAAGCACCTATCCTGAAGTTATACAACATCAGATTGACTGATACATCTAATAATACCCAGCTAACTAGAAAATTCAATCATTAAATAATCCAGGATGCAAAAATATATACATTATAATACAAGAAACACCAAAAATCAAGACAATATAAATTCACCAGAAGTATTAATGCATCAGAAATGACCTCCAGTGAGAACGAGTTAGAAGAAATGCCTGAGAAAGATTTCAAAAGAATGATTATAAATATGTTCAAAGAAGTCAAAGAATAAATCAAAGGAATGAAAGAGGAAATCAAAGGAATCAAAGAAAACACAGGACACCAATTTAATGAAATAAAGAGGTCAATACTAGACATAAATAAGGAAATAGAAATAATAAAGATAAACCAGGCAGAATTACTAGCAATGAAGAACACAGTTAATGAAATAAAAAAAACCTCTGTAGAAAATCTCACCAGTAGAATGGATGAAGGAGAGGACAGAATATCTAAGCTAGAAGACCAGGTGGCAGATCTAATACAGTCCAACAAAGAGAAAGACAAACTAATAGACAAGTATGAGTGGGAATTTCAAGATATTTGGGACACTATGAAAAGATCAAATATAAGAATTCAGGGCATAGTAGAAGGAGAAGAATTCCACTCCAAAGGCATAGTAGGCGTCTTCAACAAAATCATAGAAGAAAATTTCCCCCAAATTGGGAAAGAGGTGCCAATGCAGATACAGGAAGCCTTTAGAACCCCAGCCAGACAAAACCTGGAAAGAACCTCTCCTCGCCATATTATAATCAAACTACCAAACACACAAACCAAAGAAAAAATATTGAAAGCAGAGAGAAAAATTAAGTTACCTACAAAGACAAGCCTATCAGGATTACAGCAGATTACTCAACTCAAACTTTAAAAGCCAGAAGGGCTTGGAATGATATATTCCAAGTCTTGAAAGATAACAACTGTCAACCAACGTTACTTTATCCATCCATTCAGATAGACAGAGAAATACGGACATTCCACGACAAAAGCAAGCTAAAGGAGTATTTGAAGACAAAAGCAGCTCTACAGAAAATGCTTGATAGAATCCTCCATGCTGAAGAAAAAGAAAAGCACACATATAAGAAACCGGGAAAAACCAAACAATACTCAAATACTAGTTAACACAAGAGAGCAAAGGTAAAACTGGAAGAACTACAAAAAAAAGGCAAAAAAAAAAAAGTAAAAAAGAATTAAATAAAAAGAACCTTCTCCCTCCATAGGTAAGTTGAAAATGGCTCACCTTTTATAGTGTCAGTGACATTGTTTGATAAATGCATATAAATTTCAGCTTCACTCATTATAGGAGAGTTCATGTTAACCTTTCTGCCTTGTGAAGTGGAGGTTGACAGTCTGTGCAATTACTTGTTTATTTGTTCACTCATTTAGCAAATACTCATTGAGCATTTCCCAGGTGTGAGGTACTTTTATCAGGCCCCGGGGAAATAGCAGTAATCAGAACAAAATGTCTTGCACTCATAGGCCTTATGGAGGGGAGAATTGAGAGAGAAAATAAGTATGACTTATTGAGCGAAATGCAGAAGATTTTACTGTTAAGGCAGATTTACTGAGCTCTATCACCTTTTGTAGTTCCGTTTCTTCATTTCTCACTTAAATATTTCCCCCATAGTTTCATCCTAACCCAGTTTTCTTTTAGATCCTATCCATCTTCCTTTGGGATCTCCTTCAAACCCATGAAAGATAGACTGTATTTACCAAACATAAATGATTACTGTATGAATCAGTGTCGTGTTCATACAAGTAGTCTACATGGACAATCAGATTATAATAGGAAAGTTGTTTGAACCCAGAATGTCATTAGATGGCCAAACTGATAAAACTGTTAGTCTCAGTTTTCACTTTCAGTGCAGGATTAGCTGGGCCATTGGGACAGATCTTGTGTTCCTTTTGGCCTTGCTTGAAAGATAAGTTATGGGGAGGGAGAGTCAATATGACAAATGTGTCCCACATTAGGGGCATGTCTGCTACAATATTTCTCACTCACCTAGCAGTTTGGCCAACAACCTTGCCTGGTGATTCATATACCAGCACTCCTGTCCTACACCTCTTTCCTCCATTTAGTGGGCAGATGGGCCAAAGCATAGAGAAGTGCCACACTCAGAACTGAAGCTGGTCACTGATGCTCACGTCGTCATGGCTACAACTCAGTCACAAGGCTACATGTAACTACAACAGAGGGTAGCTACTCAATGATACCTTTACACTTGGCATAAGGGGGGAGTTGTCAGAGAATTCCACTATAATCCTACATTTCAGCCCAACCCATCACTTGCCTCAATGACCTTTTCTGTGTGCTATGACTGAGCAATTCTTGACCTTTTCTATAACTTGAATCAGATGATTTTAATGTGATTGCTTAGTTTCTTTTAGGCAGGTTAATATTCACTTTGGTGACCAAATAGTCTCATCAGCCATTCTTTCTTCAGAGTATTAAGTCCCCTGGCATCTTTGTTTATGATCTTATGTATTGACAAGCGATCATGCTATGATAGTTTTATTTCCAAAATATTTTTGGAAATGGACCTCACATATTCCCGGTGTGTTTGGTATGAGCTTTCGCTTGTGCTCCAAAAGGATACTGTTCTCAGATCATGATGCCCTCACAGGTGATATGGCTGGACTTTCAGGCAGCAACATTTATAGAAGGCCTCCAGAGTGGAATTGTGTTCTAAATAGAAATGTCCAGTAGTTGAAACAGTGTATACAAACTTACCACATTTTCCTAGAGAATACTTTCTTGAAATTCATATTACTCACCTTTGCATGACTTTTTAAGATAATTTGAGGGTAAATATCACCTTTTGGGATTTTGTTAGTATTACTTTTTAATGAGTCTTTTGAAGTTTCTTTCAGTATAAATAGCCATTTCCCCTAGAGATAAAAACTTGAAGCACCAAATATTTGCATTTTACTTGAAACAAAAACAACGGGCTGAATGTTTTAAATGTAAGCAAATCTAATTCTCCCGTGTTTAGGGAAACTGTGTAATGAACCATATGTTTGTAGCTTTATAGACAGCTGTGGAAGATTTTTCTCTCTCTAATCATTCTTTTTGTGCTGTTTTTGAGACAGGACCTCATATATGTGTGTGTGTGTGTGTGTGTGTGTGTGTGTGTGTGTGTGTGTGTGTGTGTATGTATACATACATACATACATACATACATACATACACACACACACTTAGAAAACATTGGCAGAGCTCAAAACTGGTATCAAGTAGCAAATATCTCTAGTCATTCAACCAATAGAGCTGGTGTTGAACTGGGGATGCCTGTTAAGGTCAATTCAAAAGCAGCACCATTCTGGTTTTGTGTGGATGGCTCAGGCTCCACAGAATGTTCACCTCTACTTCTCAGCCTTTGTAATTAGCTATTCTTTGTCTGATCACTGTTCAGATTTCTACCTATGATGTTGTGGTTGATATGAAGGTCAGTTCCTTCATATCTGGTCCTGCAGTGAGTGGCTTGGCCCCTAGTTTGCTGATTAAAATGTAGTGAAGTACCATTTAGTGCTAGGTCTTTAGCCGACAACCTCAGGTCACTGAGATGAACTTCCAGACCAGGCACAGTGATGGAGGAAGGGATATTTATTGAAGCTTACAGATCCAGGGGAAGTTCCAGAATGGCAGAAGAGGCTGGCCCACTTTCACAGGTCTGTGCTGAGAGAGAAGCCACCAACAACTCCATAAGCAAGTACACTCCTGGAACTCCAGTCAAAGCTCCTGCATTTTGCATATGTTTAGGCTGGACTTCCAGTCCACTCCATACCTTAGGGCCGGACCCTAGGACCCACCCACCGTGGCACTTCCTCCAGCCAGGTGGCTTCAGAACTAAATGACAAACTTGAATAAAATCTTGAAGACATTGAAGGCCATTCATTCAAACTACTACAGTGTGCTTTCCACTGCTAGGGACTATTACGTTTTCCTCTCCTATCTCCCTCTTAGCCCTCCTTACCTGTGGTCCATATTTGTGTCTGCCTGGATTGTCAATATGGTTGTAACTGGTCTCCTAGACTTCTGGTCTTTCCCACTTGATTCTCACTGAAGTGATCTTTCTGTAACTGGAATCTGATTTTCCTGTTTAATATTATCTGTGTCTCCCTAGTGTCTTTGAGATACAGTCTAAGCCTGTTAACTATGGGTTCTTTATTCTCTTTGGATTATATTGAAGTAACTCCATTAATATCCATGATGCCCTGCCAGCAGATTCTGTCTCTTTGTAGCCCAAGGGAACCACTTTGAGGAGATGGCCATTTTCACTTATGTTTTGCAGATGCCACTCCTTTTGCTTGCTTTAATCTGCATGTACTATGGCATTGCTTCTTAAACTTAAGGGTGCTTTGAATCATCTGTTTAGGTCACCTCATCCTATACCCCATTCACACTTGTCTAGAAAAAGGCTACTAACTAATACCTGCTATGCCTATGTGTTAAAAGTCTTAAGATATCAAATGAGGTAGTATGAGAAATGCTATACAAGTATCAGAGCATTCTATGAATTTATGGTATGAACTACTGGGCAATAGTAATTTCCTGAGCATTTATAAGTGGCTTTATTTATATTTCATAGGAGGTCAGTATGAAAGCAATATATTGATTGCTAATGACCAAAAACCACATAGATCCAACCCAGATTTTTGTTTTTTTTTGGTAAGGAACAGCCTCTTTACTAGGTGTGTCCTCACTTGCCATTTCTTCCAGCAATATTTAGTCTCATTTTCCAGATCTTTCCAAAGCCTCATCCCTTAGTCCAAAGTTCTAGATGCCAAAATGATATATATTACTTCAGTGATGGTATCTCAAGGTTATATCACAGTGCAAAATTTTATGTAGTCCTCTTTCCTGTCCAAACCCTGTCTGAGAAGAGACAGATGTTTTCAGGGAGCATTAAGTTCTGGAATGGTATGGGGAAGGGGGATGTTGAAGGAGGAGATGGTTGACTTTCCTAGGGATGGAGGGAATAACACTTTCTCATTGTTCCATTCTTTGATAGTGTGCTTGGAAACAAGTATACAATATGATGACTGCTTTCTAGCAAAACTCCTCTTTTTCCTATCTCCTTTTGTCCTAAAATCTATCCTGTGTGCACCTCTTGGTTCTATGAAAATGGTCCTTGGCAATGGCACCATGGTCTTAGGGCAGACAGGAAAGATGGATCTAATCCCCAGCTGGTCCCCTTGCATCACCATTTTTGTTTCAGTCCTCAAAGCCTGACATAGCTTTTGTTTACTACTATACTGCTTCTCTGGATTTCTGAGCTTTGAAATCTTCAAATTTGTCGTGTCTGCCCTCTAGTGACAGGTCTGATGCACCACTTTATTACCTGATGATATACCACAACAGTTCTCATCACTCAGCTTTATTTACTACCTACCCCCAGCTCATTCATGTGATACTGACAGGCTAAGTGATATTGACTTGCCACTCAAGTAGAGCTGGAAGACATTGGATTTGAATCTGAGCTTTTGGCTCTTGGATTTACACAGTGTAAGTGCAATGGAAAAAAAAAATGAGCTGGGTGTGGTGGCACATGCCCATAAATCTAGCTAGTACTTAGGGGTCTGAGGCAGGTGTACTGCTGTGTGTTTGAGGCCAGCCCAGGCTGCAGTTTGGGACTCTAGCTAAAAAATAAAACCACAAAAATTATATGATTATAGCTATTATAGCGTGGTTTCTATACAGTTTAAAAAGAATCCATCCCCCAACCCACACACATGTAGGCTGCCCAGAGCCAGTAGTCTGCCCCAGCAGAGTCCCATGGTGAGCTTGCGTTCAGCTCCCCCTGCCCAATCTAGATGCATGTAGGCTACCTGGAGCCCATGGCCTATCCCAGCACCATCCTCCCCCAACCCTGGTGAGCTCATGTCTGACTTGGGCTTACTCTAAATCTAGAAGCGTGTAGACTACCCAAAGAAGTCCTGACCCAGGCCCAGTGAGTTTATGGTTACCTCCTTCCTCTCCTGAACCCAGAATCTTGTCTGTTAAGGTAGCAGTCCTGGCCTTAGCCCACCCTGGATCCCCAGTGGAGCTGCTATTCCTATATGTATGGCAAGACAATGGAATTATCTCCAGATGGGCAAGCTGCAATGCAAAATATGTAACCAAGGAGCCAAGGCAAGATATCCTCACCAAGAATGCCTTGTCCCATAGTTGAAGCTTCCAGTGAAAACTACTTAGAGAAAACTACAAAGAGTTCCAAAAAAATGACTATGATAAATATATATAATAAACTAAATGAGAGTATGAACAAATGATCAAATGAAATTCAGTAAAGCGCAGTTAACTAAAATAACTCAATAGGCATCTGAATAACTCAACGAAGGCATGAACACATGCCTGAATGAATTACAAAAGAACAATTCAGTCATTAGTGAAAAGTCAAACCAAGAAAGGAAGGTGGAACTCAATAAAGAGAGACATTGAAGAAAAACAAAACAGAAAGACATATGAAATAACTGAATTAAGAGCCTCCTAAGAAAGCCAGACCAATAGAAAAGACCATGTGGAGGATAGAATATTGGAACTTTAGGACAAGACAGAGAAATTGGGTCAGGATGCCAAGATCTTTGATAAATTCAGAACAAAAACATAGATGAGTACAATATGAGAGAAATGCTGGACACCTTAAAAAGACCAAATGTTCAAATTATGGACATACAAGAAAGATAAGAACTTCAGCTTAATTAGATAGAAAGTATGATCAATAAAATGATAGAAAACTTTCCAAATCTTGTAAAAGACAGACCCCTTCAGGTACCAGAGTCATTCAGAACCACATAGGCAGAACCAGAAAAGAAATTCCCCATGATATCTTATAGTTAAAATACTAAACACAGAAAATGAAGAAAAGGGTACTGAAAGTTGCAGTTGAGAAATAGCTCATCACTTATAAAGGTAATCTTATCAGAGTGATAGCTGATTTCACAGTAGAAACTTTAAAAGCTAGAAGGGCTGGCTTGCCATGGGGTATTCTTAGCATTGAAAGATCATGGCTGCCAACCCAAACTACTGCAGCCTGAAAAATTATCCCTCATAATAGGAGTAAGAAAAACTTTGCATGATAAAAGCTGGCTATATGAATGTATGAGCACTAAGCCAGTTTTATAGAGACTACTGGGTAGAATACTTCACACTAAAGAAAACAAGCATATTTAAGAGGCTTTAGGAGGAGAAAATCAATAATCTCTATGCATGATGTCTCAACCCGTGGCTCTTACAATCTTTCCATCCCCTCTTCCATAAAATTTCCTGAGCTGTGTTGGGTGTGCTTTAAATCTACTGTAGTGATGAACTCTTGGGAGCCTCTGGATCTCTGCTTTGGTAGGTTTTGAGTATCCTCAGGGTCTGTCTCCCTGATTGTCACCCTGGCACTGATTGTCAGGTTCAGTGTGGAAGCAGCGCTCTTGCTCATCTCCCCAGTTCCTCTGTGGAGTCAGCTCTGGCTCGGCTGAAGTGCGAGGATAGTTTATCTCCTCCAGTCTCACTACCTTCTGAAAAAGAACAGATTCTCCAACGGAGAGTGAAGTCAGCATAGTTTAACTGGGATAAGTATTATTAATTTAAGGAGAATTTGATGTCTGTAACCTCTCTTTTAGCCAAAGACTAATGAAAGCTTGACACTGGACAACATAATCTTTGTCTACATAGGATTCTGATCTGGTTCCCAATTCCAGATATGGGTTCCTTTATACTGAGTGGATCTCTTAAGCCTATGAGGAAGCTACTGGTTTCCCACTAAGGCTGTGTGTCACTATTGCACTGGCGTTTACATCGTGTCAGGGTGTTTGCTTCTGAGTAGCTTAGACTACTGGTTGCTCAGACCATAGTTGGCCAATTTCCCCCAGTAGCTCATGTAGTGTTTTCAAGCACTAGAAAGGCTAACTAGGGACTGGCTGTCTTCTGCATTCCATCCAGGATTCTCCATGCTCTGTGTTAGCAGCATATGGTGTCTTCAGCAATAGGTTCTTACCTTTTGCCTCAGCCAGGTAATCAAGTGCTTTGACAGAAACCTGTCTTGCTTTGGGGGATCTTGAAGGTCTCTCCAATCAATAGCTCATTATGGGTAGTAACTGGCAGTTACAGGTCAGAGACAAAAAAAAAAAAAAAAGGAAAAAAAAGAAGGCTAGATTTCATCCTGCCCTCTCCAAGGCCCTTCTTTTCAGGTACTTTATTGTCTTTTTAACTCAATTTTTAACACATTGGAAAATGTTCTGTCATTAATCAAGTGTTAAGTATTTCATTTGTACTCCTATTTGAAGAATACAAAGATACATAAAGCTTGATGTCTGTTATTTCAGTTTATGTTATATCTATAGTCTTATTATAAGACATTAATATTTATTCTCTTGATGAAACTCTCAAGAGAAATAGATAACTTCCTTGTTGTTTAAGTTTTATACTTTAGCTCATAAAAAGAAGATTCTTTGAGCATTTCTTTTTTTTATTTTTGAAGTCATTTTCAGTGGAGAGAGAACTGCAGGATAACAACAGTAATTACCCAGATGAACCCTGGAGGATAACAGAAGAACAGCGGGAGTACTATATCAACCAGTTCCGATCCCTTCAACCAGACCCCAGTTCCTTCATTTCAGGTGAGAGAACATGGTGTCCTCAAATAGTGCTCTTGTGTGAATAATAGGAAACTTACATACAATGAAATATGACAATTTGTCTTTCTCTAAGATGTAGTTTCTTTTCTTTTCCGTTTTAAAAATTTCTTTAATTTCAATGACCACATTCATTCTTTCCCTCCCTCCCGCTCTCCTTCCCTTTCTTCCTTCTATTTTGTTTTTAAAGTAATGTCTCCCTTTAGCCCAGGCATACCTGGAATTCACTATGTAGTCTCTGGCTGGCATCAAACTCACAGCAGTTCTCCCACTTCAGCCTCCCAAGTGCTGGGATTACAGGTGTGTGCCACCACACCTGACTTTCAGTTCCATTTTTTTGCCATTTGTATGTATGCAGAAGGTGGTTTACTTGTATAGAGGCCAGAAGAAGGCTTGATCCATGTCCTCCTCTAGTGCTCTTCCACTTAATTCCTTGACATGCACTTTTTCACAGCTCCTGAAGGAAACTGGTAATTTTTCAGTTAAACCTGCTGAACAGTGAGCTTCAGTGATTGTCCTGTTCTCTATCCATCCCAGCTGGAATTACAGGCATGTGAAACCATGCCAAGTTTTAATCTTTTTTTTTTTTTTTGGTTTTTCAAGGTAGGGTCTCACTCTAGCCCAGGCTGACCTGGAATTCACTATGGAGTCTCAGGGTGGCCTCGAACTCATGGAGATCCTCCTACCTCTGCCTCCTGAGTGCTGGGATTAAAGGCATGCATCACTACGCTTAGCTCAAGTTTTAAAATTTTAATTGAAAACTTCCATAAATATAGACACTATACCATTATAATAATCCCCTCCCATGATACCACTTCCCCTCCCCAAGCCTCCCTCCACTGTACCCCTTCTTCTTTCTAGTTTTCTCCCTCCTATTATACAGGTCTACTGTAGGTAGTGTCAACCACTGTGAGCTTTGTGTCTGGAAGATAGCACATATAAACAGTCGTCCCCTTTCTTTGGGGATGACTCTTGGCTCTTATACTCTTTCTGCTACCTCATTCACAATGGTCCCTGAGCCTTGGAAAGTGTGGTAGAGATGTCTCACTTAGTACTGAATACTCTACTGTTACTTCTTATCACTGTGGTGGGTTTTTAATCACCCCAGTAGTCACTGTCATCTGAAAAGAGAAGCTTCTCTAGCTAAAAGTGAGAGTAGCATTAATATGTGGGCATAAACATAGTGTTTAGAGTTTGGTGGGCATAATATACACATTTAACAGACAACAGTAGTAGTTTCTTTCCTAGAGCTTATGACCTTCCTATCCATGGGCTTCTGAGTAGGCTTTTACTGTCAGACATGAATTCCCACCTCCACCCCCAACCCAAGCAGGTCTCCAGTCTAATCAGAGAGCAGTTGTTTTCTCCCATAACAGAATGCCACCATTGCACCAGTTGGAACATTTGGCCTGGCTGGTGGGCTATAAGGTTTGCAGGGTCTATTGCTGGTTAAGACAGTTGATGACTTCTCTCCTACAAAAAGCTGCATGTTGCATAGTTCTTTCTAGTACCCTGACAGCTGACAGCTATTAAACATGGAGGAGGTTTGCAGCTCAGCTCCAGCTTGCTTTCTCAGTGACCTGCAACTCAAGCATGTAGAGTCTTCAGCAATAGGGTCTAACCATGCCCAGAATTTTATGTGGGTGCTGGAGACTGAACTCAGTTCTTCATTGGCAATTGCTTTTTCCTGGTGAACCATTTCCCCAGCCCTGAAGGTCAAATTTCTTATCAAGTATAAATCATGCAGAAAAATGGTAATGACATTGGGAAATTATACTTCTGTTTAAAAGGGTAAAGTGGGGCTGGAGAGATGGCTTAGCGGTTAAGCGCTTGCCTGTGAAGCCTAAGGACCCCGGTTCGAGGCTCGGTTCCCCAGGTCCCACGTTAGCCAGATGCACAGGGGGGCGCACGCGTCTGGAGTTCGTTTGCAGAGGCTGGAAGCCCTGGCGCGCCCATTCTCTCTCTCTCCCTCTATCTGTCTTTCTCTGTGTCTGTTGCTCTCAAATAAATAAATAAAAAATATTTAAAAAAAAAAAAAAAAAGGGTAAAGTGAGCCGGGCGTGGTGGCGCATGCCTTTAATCCCAGCACTAGGGAGGCAGAGGTAGGAGGATCGCCGTGAGTTCAAGGCCACCCTGAGACTACATAGTGAATTCCAGGTCAGCCTGAGCCAGAGTGAGACCCTACCTCGAAAAACCAAAAAAATAAATAAATAAATAAAATAATAATAATAAAAAAAATAAATAAAAGGGTAAAGTGGAAATTTGAAGGAACCTGGTCCAGACCCTGTACTTTAGTCAGTAAGGTGGCTTCTTGAAATGGTAAATTGTCACACTAGGGGGACACCTTAAATTGCTTACTAATTATATTGCACTTAGAGCAAGGACAGAGTGCAGCCTTCTACCACGGTTGTTCTTATGTTTTATATTCCCTGCAAGTTCAAGTTTATGCTCACTTTTTTTTTTTTTGGCTCAAGGTTTTTTTTTTCCTGGTTAAGATATGGGAAGAAAATTGGCTTGTATTTTCCTTCATATCAGTTCTTCTGTGTTCCCTTCAGCTATATGCATTTCTATTTGTTCTCATATAAAGTTCTGACTGAACGAAGTTGACTTAATCCCTAAATTGCCTACATTTTACCAGACAGAGGACTAAACTAGAAGTGAAATAGAGCTTAGAAAAAAATTCATAAAACTTTCTCCTTATACTAAATTTTCAAAGAATAGCAAATATATTCTTGATAATTTTAACCTGACAGTGAAGTGTGGACTAAGACAGGTTTTCTTCTATGAAGTAAAGTGTGCAGTTGAGCTATACGTGTGTGTGTGTGTGTATGTATATATGTGTGTGTATATATATATATGTATAAAACATATATATATATATATATATATATATATATATATATATATATATATGCCAACATCATTTTTTCTGATTGGAGGTAATGACTTTGTGGAAGGGAGAATACTGTACATATAACAATGTTATTATCATGATTTAGATAAGCCAACTAGAAACCCAAATTGTATACATTGACTACTAGCTAATCTTACCCTTTGCTCAAGTGAGTTTCTCTATAACATATTCAGAGATATTTAGCCAAATATACACAGATACTTGTTGAAAAGGTTTTGATTTTCTTTTAATTTGTTTTATTTTACAGAATTTAAAATATAGCTACAACTATAGTAGCTAGTATAACACATCCCTAGGTAGACACACCAAAAATTTTATCTGTATTCCATCACAGCCCACATTATTTTAAAATATGATTGCCAGGCCATTTTCTTTGAAAATATTGCAGGGTGTACCTTAAAGATAAGTTCTTTAACAAAAAGCAAAACATAATCACAGGCTAGGGGGATGGGTCAGTGTAAAAACACTTGTTGCTCAAGCTGGAGTACCCAGGTTTGATCCCCAGGCCCTACGGAGAAAGGAGCTGTGGTGGGCTTCTATAATCCCAAACCATTAACTCTGATGGTGAGATGAGAGGTGGAGACAGAAGAATTTCCTGGAAGCTCATGGTAAGTGGAGCAAAGAACAATAGAGAGAATCCAGACCCAGAAATTCTACTGCAAATGAGGTAGACAGGCGAAGACTAACCCAAAAGTTGTCCTTTGTCCTCTACATGCATGTTGTGACATGTGCATTCTTATGCACATACATTAGCAAGCACACGCACAAATAATTTAAAAAAAAATTTTTTTTGGTACTTTTATTTATTTGAGAGCGACAGAGCGAGAAAGAGGCAGATAGAGAGAATGGGCGCGCCAGGGTCTCCAGCCACTGCAAACGAACTCCAGACGCATGCGCCCCCTTGTGCATCTGGTTAACGTGGGTCCTGGGGAATTGAGCCTTGAACCGAGGTCCTTAGGCTTCACAGGCAAGCAATTAACTGCTACGCCATCTCTCCAGCCCACAAATAAAATTTTTTATAATGACTAAAAAAAAATAACTCACTGGCACATGTGAACAAACCCCCACAAATTCCCTAACATCATCAAGTCTTCATTGTTTAATTTTCTATGTCCTTTCAAATTCTATTTTGTGGTTGGAGAGATGTTTCAGTAGTCAATTCCCAGCACCCATGTAAATGCCAAGGTGATGGTGTGCCTATAACCGAGACTGGGAAGGAAGAGACAAGAAGATCCCTGGAGCTTGCTAGCCAGCTAGTCTAGCTAAATCAGTTAGCTGTAAGTCTAGTAAGAGACCATATCTCAAAAATAAGGTGGAGAGTCACTGAGGAAGACATCTGATGTCCATCTCTGGCTTCCATACATAGGTACATACACTTGTATGTGCTTCTGCCCACACAGTAATCCATAAATACACAAACATGCACACCACACACATGCAAAAGAAAGATCAGTTTGATCACGATGAAGAGGTTCATAAATTGCAATTAGTTGATGTGTCTTTTAAAATAAACATCTTGACTGAAATATATAATTCATACACCATAAAATCCACCAGGTAAAGTGTGCAGTTCAATGGTTTTAGTGCATCCAGGAACTATATTCACAATCTTGAGTTCCAAATCTTTCTATCACCTTCATGTAAACCCCCTAATTACTAGCAGTTATTCCCTATTCTTACCCTCTCCTCCTCCTAGTCCTAGGTAATCATTAGTCTACTTTCTCTCTGTTTACATTTATCTATTCTGAGCTTTTAATCAAAATGAAACCTCTTTTTATGGTGCTTCAGAGGTGGAGCTGGAGTGAAAGTTCCTGCACATGGTTTGGACTTCCTGGTTGGTCATCAGAGGAGCCACTTAGGTTTTCTCTTCAGTATCCTTTAGCTGGTAGCAACTGTTAGCTGTTGCTTGCCAGTGGCCTCCACTTAACTCCTGTCAGACACTATGATATAATAATGTACTGTGTGAAGGCCAGGGCAAATCTCTAGCTAGGGATTTGGGTCTAGTGTACTTTGAAGAGAGAGGATACAGAGCCAAAACAAAGGCTGAGAAGAGAAGAGGACATCTTTATGTCTTTATACCTGTAGAATACTGGGAAATAGGCTTGCATGGTGGTTCTGGCAAAAAGTCATGTGCTAGCATTGTTTACAGGATGCTTTTGGGAAGCAGGCACATTGATTTATTCGTACTTTGCCTTTAATCTTTAAAAAAGAATATGTGTTACTTTAGGATCCATTATAGTCCTTTTTTGAGAGGGGGGGGAGAGTGGGTATTCTGATAGTCCTGGGGATGGTTACTCCAAGCTTTGTATATGCTTGGCAAATGTTCTATCACTTAGCTTAAACCACATTCCTATTGCATTGTCTTAAAGCCAATTAGGGGCTAGAGAGATGGCTTAGCAGTTAAGGCATTTGTCTGCAAAGCCAAAGGACCTAGGTTCAATTCCCCAGGACCCACATTAGCTGGATGCACAAGGGGATGCATGCATCTAGAGTTCATTTGTAGTGGCTGGAAGCCCTGGAGTGTCCATTCTCTCTCTTTTCATTCCTCCCTCCCTCCCTCCCTCCCTCCCTCCCTCCCTCCCTCCCTCCCTCCCTCTCTCTCTCTCTCTCTCTCTCTCTCTCTCTCTCTCTCTCTCTGTGTGTGTGCTCTGTGTGTGTGTGTGTCTGCCTCTTTCCCTCTCTCAAATAAATAAATAAAATTAAAGCCCATTAGAACACGTGAACTTGCTATGGAAGACTTTTGACTTTGGCCATTTAGGAAAAAAAAAAACAAAACTTGGGGCTTTGGATTAACTGTTCTTTGTATTAGAATTGAGGCCTTTGAAGCAGGGTGTGGTGGTGGCTCATGCCTTTAATCCTAGTGAGGCTGACTAGAAGGATTGTCACGAGTATTAGGTCAGTCTGGACTAGAGTGAGACCCTGCCTCAAACAACAGTAACAACAACAAAACAACAAACAAACAAACAAAGAAAATAATTGAGGCTTTGAATTGTGAAACTATGGAGAGCTGAAGATTTGAGTCTCTATGAAGACATAGCATTTCTAGTACTGATGGGACTTGCAGTATATAACCTACAATGGGTTGCTTACCTAATTTTAGTCAATAGGGGAAAAGTTACAATGAATAAAGAAAGATTTCTGCATCAATTCCTCAAACAGCTGTCAAAAAATGTTACCAAAAATCTGCCCAACAGGATGTACCTCTGGTAGGATTAATGGTACTGATTTCTTCTTTTATAGTTTTCTACCTTTTGCAGAGTATTGCTAAAACTGAAACAGAAATTTCTGTGGTTTGCATCTGTCACAAGCATTATGCTACTGGTTCTTTTGCCCTATGCTAAATTCTTTCAAGGCTGTTAATGCATTGCTTTTTATTTTTATTCTACTTTATTTATTTTTACAATTCTGGGAATGAAACTTTGGATCTCATGGGTGCTAGGCAAGCCATATGCTACTTTCAGTCCCATGATTTGTGGTTGTTTTGAGGAATAAACATGTGTGGCTATGTGGTATAGATTGCTGCATGATTTCCTTACACCTAAATGTAAAGGCTGCTCTAGATAAATAACTAATGGCTTATTTAACAATGCCTCTTGACAGGGCCCGTGGCCAAGAACTTCTTCACCAAATCGAAGCTTTCCATTCCAGAACTCTCTTATATATGGTGAGTGCAATTACTGCCAAATACTGTAATGGTATCATACATACTTATCTTTTTGGCCTTTTTGAAAGTTTCATTTTTTTTATGGTGTTGCGTTTGTTTGAGACAGTCTTTTTAGTCCAGGCTGACCTGGAACTCACTGTGTAGCCCAGTCTCTGAGAGTGAGAGAGTGAGAGCGAGAGAGCGAGAGAGAGAACACGTGTTTCCTGTGTGCACACATATGGAATCCAGAGGAGGGTTCAGATGTCCTCCTCTATCACTCTTCCACCTTATTTCCTTGACACAGGACCTCTAAGTGACCCTGGAGCTTGTGTTGTTTTTCAGTTAGACTGGCTCACCAGCAAGCCCCAGTGATCTTTCTGTCTTGGCCCCACTCAGCTGGGGTTACAGGCATGCGATGTCACACCCAGCTGAGATCCCACTCGGGCCCTCATGCTTGCACAGCAAACACTGTTACTTACCAAGCCATCTCCGCAGCACTTTTACTTTTTCATTATTGTTTTGTTTTTCAATGCTGGGGGTCAAATCCAGACCCTCAAGCTCGCCAGCTTATCACTGCTGAGCTATATGTCTTTCCCTGAAAGTTTTGGGTTTTTTTTGAATGATTTTTTAAAGAGTGATGAGCAAATGAAGCCCAGATTTTTGTTGCTATGAAGATTAAATAAGATGTCATATGAAAATCACAATATGAAAAAAAGTATGAAAAGCACATATGCATCCTGTTAACTACCAGTTTAAAAGTAATTTTCTATTAACTCCCTTCTCAATTCTTTTTTTTCAGTGTAGCCAATTGTGCACATGAGAAACGTTTTGCTTATATATTTTATACACACACATACGTACACACACACACACACACACACACACACACACACATACACACATATACATTTTTTTACTTGGTGTGAGGCAAGTAAACAGAAGACCTTGAAAGGCTATCCTTTGTAATATTTTATAAGGCACAGGGAACAGAAAGCCCAAGCCCATTTTGGAATGAAGTTAAATTTGACCATTCTAGCTGCCTGTGAGCTTTGTAAGTTTGGCAGGTGTTTCGCAGCTGGGTCCTAATTCAGCCTCGCAGCTGCAGCGCCCGCCGTGCCTCGCTACTGAAGCCTGCCATGGTTCTAGCTCCCAATGTGCTGGGATGGTCCAGATGTCTGTGTTTGCATTGATGAAACTGTTCAGCACTGTAAACTACTGGCTGGGTGGGGGCTAATTCTTTCCCAATAGATCATGCTGTTATAAATATATTAAAACATTGGAATATTTATGTGAAGCTTTTTATGAGGATTTGTGAAAATTATGATAGGATTTACAATTGCACACCATATATTGTGCATCTTGTGTACTGTCCCAGTGATACATGTATTGTGCATGCCAGTGTATTGAGGATTCTGAGCTGGATTTAGATTCTTTAGCCACATACTCTGGCATAATTTTTGCACATATTTTATGCTATGTTTTAAGGCTAGGGAAAAAAAAAGAAGTGGCCATTTTGAATGAATACAATCCGTTTTGGCAGGAAGCCTTAACATTATCACCAGAGGCTTCCCATTTTCGTTGAGACACATCCATGAAGGCTAAGTGGTATCCTCTCCCTGCAGCTTCTGAAGCAGTTCCCAGACTCCTCACTGCCAGGAGCAGCTATTCCAGGGCTGGTACATTCTAAATTAAAGCTGTAGGCAGACGGGAGTAGGAGGATGTGAATGGGCCAGAGCACAGTGGCAGAGCTTACCTTAGAGGTATTTTTCCTTTCCAGTAGCAGCACCTTTCCATGACAGTGTTGTCTAAGTCTTATTGCTATTCTTGTCCTTCGACAAGTTTACTATCTCTTCAGTGTACAAAGACAAGTAGAGTTTAAGGAGTCTTAGTTCCTTTGGCAAATAGGTTTCTTTTGTACTATGTGAATAGGTCTGTCTTTTAGTGGGCAGCAGTGACTGAAGTGAAGATAAGCCTTTTGAAGACTCCCTTTCTTCCTGTTTGTCAGCCTTATCTTGTTACTTTTATCTTAAAACACAATTCAGTCCATATGCATCAAGTCTGTTTGCATTTTTCCTAAGAAGGACTCCCCACTCTCTGGTTTGGGGTCAGGGTCTCAAGTAGCACCTTCTGGTCTCAAGAATGGCCTTGTGCTCCTATTTCTCCTCTCCTATCTCTGTCTCTCAAATTCTGGGGTTATAGATATGTGTCATCATGCCTGGTTTTCTAAGAAGGAATCTGCAAGCAAACAGTAGTTTGCTATAAAAATTTACACTACTTGCTAGGTGTGGTGGCTCACACCGTTAATCTAGCACTCAGGAGGCAGAGATAGGAGGATCACTGTGAGTTTGAGGCCAGCCTGTGATGCCAGAGCGAGTTCTCGGTCAGTCTGGGCTAGAATGAGACCCTACCTTGAAAAAAATATTTTACATTACCTAAAAACTTCAAGGGTTTCTGTTGAAACTGAAAAAAAAATGCAGCATCTATTTCTGTGCTCTGAATGAAATGAGTCTCAGCCTTCCTTGGCTTGTTTTGAGCCTTAAATCCAGTGCTATCCACACCATGCAGCCTGCAGGAATTGAATGCCTGTCCACTAACTAGGACCTCCTGGCATCAATTTAATGATGTGTTAGCATTTCTTATGCCATGTCTCAGTGTTGTAAAGTAGACCTATCAGAGAACCCAAAGAATTTAAGTTGTCATTTACCAAATGCTCTTGATGCCAGTTCTGTGGGTCAGCTTTTCTCTTCTTCTGAACTAGCCTCCTGAGATAGCAAGGAGGTTTGCCTAAAAGAGATTGGGGTTCTGCAGAGCACTGCAAAGAGTCTGAGAGTTGAGTTTGGATGTTTCAGGCTGAAGCCACATGGCAGGTACTTAAGATATATGTCATATCTAGGGAACTCAGTGATGCTGACTGCGATGGAGCCCTGACCTTGCCTGAGTTTTGTGCTGCATTTCATCTCATTGTGGCTCGGAAGAACGGCTACCCACTGCCTGAGGGCCTGCCTCCAACTCTGCAGCCAGAGTACTTGCAAGCAGGTAAGGCCTCGTCATCCATTGTAAACTTTAAGTGTTGTCCATGGAGGGCAAATAAGAAATTTATTTCTTTTTGGTTAATATTTTATTTATTTATTTATTTATTGTTTGGGGAGGGGGAGAAGGAAGAGAGAGAGAAAGAACAGGCACACCAGAGCCTCTAGCCACTGCAAATGAAATCCAGACACATGTACCACCTTGTACATCTGGTTTTAGTGGGTACTGGGGAATCAAACCTGGGTCCTAAGGCTTTGAAAGCAAGCACCTTAATCACTAAGTCGTCTCTCCGGTCCCTTTATTGATTTTTGTAGTACATTTTAGCAGGATTTACTTCAAATTTATGTAGGTATGATTCTGGTAAAGTACAGAAACATTGCCCTAACATAACTCCCTTCCCTTCAATCCTTCCCCCATTTTGTGCCATTATTGGCATATATGATATATATTAATAATATATTACAAACCCAGCAACTATTTGCTTCAATGTAATCTTACATTCTAAGAATCTTTCTGTTGTTTTAAACTTTTTGTAAAAATTTTTTTGGTTTATTTTTATTTATTTGAGAGCAACAGATAGAGAAAGAAAGAGGCAGAGAAAGAAAGAGAGAGACAGAGAGAGAATGGGCACATCAGGGCCTTCAGCCACTGCAAATGAACTCCAGATGCATGTGCCCCCTTGTACATCTGGCTAACATGGGTCCTGGGGAATCGAGCCTTGACCCAGGGTCCTTAGGCTTCACAGGCAAGCGCTTAAACACTAAGCCATCTCTCTGGCCTGTTTTAAACTTTTTTAGTGATAGCTTCCATAATTATAGACAATAAACTATGATAATTCCCTCCCCACCCTTATTTTACCCCTCCTAAGTCCACCGTCCATCATATCCCCTCCCACTCTCAATTAGTCTCTCTTTTATTTTGAAATCATTGTCTTTTCCTCTTGTTATGCAGACCTTGTGTAGGTAGTGCCAGGCCCTGCGAGGTCGTGGGTATCCAGGCCATTTTGTGTCTGGAAGATTGCATTGTAAGCAGCCCTACCCTTCCTTTGACGATTACATTTTTTTTCTGCCACCTCTTCCTCAATGGACCCTGAGCCTTGGAAGGTGTAATAGAGATGTCTTAGTGCTGAACACTCTACTGTCACTTCTTAGCACTATGATGACTTTTGAGTCATCCCAGTGGTCACTGCTATCTGAAAAGAGAAGCTTCTCTAACCAAAAGTGAGAGTAGGGCTGGAGAGGTAGCTTAGTGGTTAAGGCGCTTGCCTGCAAAGCCTAAAAACCCATGTTCAGCTCTCCAGATCCTATGTTAGCCAGATGCACAAAGGTGAGGCAAGTGCAAGGCCACACATGCCCACTAGGTGGCACAAGCATTTGGACTTCGATTGCAGTGGCTGAGGCTCTGGTATGCCGAGTTTTTCTCTCTCTGTCTCTCTTTTGCTCTCTAAAAATAAAAACAAAATAGAAAAAAAGTGAGACTAACATTAATGTATCAGTATAAATGGTGTCCAGACACTGGGGAGCCTTTGTTGTCTGCAGTTATTTTTCTTTAGCTTATATCAGATTTTCATATACTATAATATGAGTAAGAGTAATAAGACTGAATTAGGTAAGTGTGAATTCTCTGCTTATCCAATTCTGGTGGCCTATGAATAGATTAGAACCAAATTTCTTTTCATGAAAATCATGGAATAGCTAAATACTGGATCCCATTGTAGATATAAAATAAGAGGAATATCATGTAGAGCTAATTGCCAACTTTTCATCTTGAGACATATTCCAAGATCTCCAAGTGATCTTAGTGAAAATGGAATATGACTTTTATACCACTTGGGAAATTAAAAAAAAATCCACACAGAGTTATCATTTAAAATGTATTCTCAATTAATTTAAAAAATGTTTTATTTATTTATTTGACAGAGTGAGAGGAAAAGAGAAAGGAGCAAATAGAGAAAATGTGTGCGCCAGGGCCTGTAGTCACTGCAAATGTACTCTAGATGCCTGTGCCACGTTGTGAATCTGACTTTATGTGGGTACTGAAGAATTGAACCCGGGTCCTTTGGCTTTGCAGGCAAGCACCTTAACTGCTGAGCCATCTCTCCAGCCCCTTCTCAATTAATTTTTACGTGTATATATACATGTAACTATAGGTTAAAAAGTGTACAGAATATTTAGCACTCCATATGGTTGGAATATAACTATCTTTCTTAATACAACAGTAACTCCCAAGTGACTGTTTTGAGCCCTGTGGATAGGCAGGAGTCATGGTGAGTTCAACATTTGTGTCAGTTCCTTTGGAAGTTTGAAAAAATCAGGAGTGTTTATTCCCTACCCCCTTTTTTTAGGTGAGTCTTACTTTAGCCCAGGCTGACCTGTAATTCACAATGTAGTGTCAGGGTTGTCTCAAACTCACAATGATCCTCCTATCTCTGCCTCCTGAATGCTGGGATGACAGACGTGCACCACCATGCCAGGCTTCTTCCCCCCACCTTTTAAAAAATATGTATATATTTTTAATTTTTATTTCAGAGAGAGGGAGGGAGAGAAATAAAGATAATGGGCATACCAGGATTTCTAGTCTCTGCAAATGAACTCCAAACTCATGTGCCACACTTTGCATCTGGCCTACATGTGTACTGGGGAATCGAACCTTGTTCCTTGGGCTTCACAGGCAAGCACCCTTAACTGCTAAACTCTCTCTCTAGCCCTCTTTTCCCCCTTTAAAGACAGTGGGTACTGGTCTGCTTTCTATTTGCCAGAGAGGTTATATTTTCTGTTGGAAGGGTCCAGAAACAACTGGTTTTTTCACCTTCTCCATTTTTTTTTTTTTATTCAAGGCAGGGTCTCACCATAGCCCAGGCTGACTTGGAATTCACTATGTTCTTTTAGGGTAGCCTTGAACTCATGATGATCCTCTTACTTGTGTCTCAAGAGTGCTGAGAATAAAGGTGTGTACTATCATGCCCAGTTTACCCTCTCTACTTTTTAGAGAAGTGCTCTTGAAAATATGAGGCTACAGAAAGCCAAACGCCACATGTTCTCTCTCATATGTGGATCCTAGCTATAGATAATTGGGCTTGTGCATGAGAATGAAAACACTTAGTAGCAGAGGCCAGTAAGTTAAAAAGGAGGCATAAAGGGAAGAGAAAGGAAGGGAGGAGGGTACTTAATAGGTTGATATTGTATATATGTAAGTACAATGATTGAGATGGGGAGGTAATATGATGGAGAATGGAATTTCAAAGGGGAAAGTGTGTGTGGGGGAGGGAGGGAATTACCATGGGATATTTTTTTTATAATCATGGAAAATGCTAATAAATTTTTTTTAAATGTAAAAAAAAAAAGAAAAAAATGTAAATCTTGGGCTGGAGAAATTGCTCTGTGGTTAAGATGCTTGCCTGCAGAGCCTAATGACTAGAGTTTGATTCTCTTGTGCCCACGTAAAGCCAGATGCTCATAGTGGTGCATGCATCTGGAGCATATCTCTCTTCTATTTCTCTCTACTTGGAAATAAATGATTTTTAAAAGAAAAAAAAAGAAAATATGAGGATATAGTCCTGGGTGATTAGTGGCAGAAGGAAAGGGGTCTAAAGAAACTATCACTCATTATTAGATTGTAACTTTTGTGAGAAGTTCTAGAAAAGATCTTACATATATATATTTTTAATTTCCTTTATTTGAGTGGTAGTTTACTGAAAGGCTAAAGAGTATGGGTTCCAGATGACTGTGGAATAATTCCAAGCTCTGACATCTGGTCTCATTAGCAATCTTCAATGGCTCTGCAAAGATCTTATATTTTATAGTCCACTCCTCATGTTAACACCAGGTTCAGATTCAGTCTTGGGGTCTTTGACTCTTAAGTAGACTATTAAGAGTATAAATTGATGGGAATATGGCCAATTTGTAATATGTTCATATATCAAAGTTCTGAATAAAATTTAAAAAAAAAGAACACAAAGTCTGTTTTTCTCCTCTTCTTCTTTTCATTTTTCTTTATTTTTTTGTATGAGGTAGTGAGGCAGTAGGGGCTCAACCAAAAGGAAGAGACTAAGTGCATTGCTTTTGTCAGTGATGAGCCAACCTATCAGGGGTGATCAGAGTGATCCATTCTGGGATCTTCCTCAAATGTACAGAATGACCACTAATTTCAGGCCAGGGACATTCTAGATATAAGGGTTTTCTCTACAGCAGGCTACAGCTAGCCAGCTGCCATCCCTTCAAGGTTAGAGGAGACCTTCCTGGCTTGCTAGAAATTAGCTAGCAATTGAGCAGCATGGTAAACTGTTCTGTACTCTTTCCTGCTTTCACCATCTTTCTCCCTCTCCCTTTCTTCTAAGACTGCAGCAAATAATCCTGGCATTCACGGGGCTGTCTTTACCACTATAAGGCTCCTATTGCCCAGGAAGTACAGGGATAGTCTTGTCTTGGGACTATAACCACATAGGGCATTGTCTTTCCATTGGGTTTTAACAGCTGGTCAAAGGGCCAACCTCTGCTTCAGTGTTATTGAATTCTATATAATGTGTTCACATTTTCCTTGGTTAGTCCCTGGCTGGGTCCTAGGCAACCTTATCTCCAATGTTGATACTTTGGTTTTCATTATAGCCTCTTGAAGAATATGGTTTTATTGTTTTCATGCCATCTGGCTATGGAGCCTATCCATATATCATGATTCCTGGTTTTAGAAGTTACTTTATAGGTGTCCAAATGTTTCATGGACTGTTACAGAAGACAGTGTCATCAGTTTTAAATATCTGAAAGCTTTAAGTTAAAAGTTATTAGTGGGCTAGGGCGATGGCTCAGCAATCAAAGGTACTTGCTTGCAAAGCCTGATGGCCTGAGTTCAATTCTCCAGCACCCACTTAAAGCTGGATGCAAAGTGGTACATGTATCTGTGATCTCAGCTGGCCTATGACTGTGGGAGATGGAGCCAGAAGAATTCATAGCTTTTGGGCCAGCTAGTCTGTTGTTTGTTTCCAGTGTGACAGTTCATTTTCAGTGACAAGAGACCCTGTCTCAAAAAAAGATGGAACACAGACACCTTGAAGTTGTCCTTTGGCCTCCAACTGTACACAGTGGCACCTGTGTCCATACATATAATAAACATATTTTAAAAGTTATTAACAGAAGAGAAATAGTCTCTTGACTACTTTACTGCTGCAACTGGCTCCTGTTAGCCTGCTTATTGAGTAGAGGAGAGGCTATGAAACTGAGTGCCAGTTGCAGCTTCCATCACTTGGAAGGAAGCTTCTTTATGTTTGTTTTTTTTGCAGGTAGAGTCTCACTGTAGCCCAGGCTGACCTGGAATTCAGCATGTAGTCTCAGGGTGGTTTTGAACTCATGTCCATCTTCCTCTCGAGTGCTAGAATTAAAGGCATGTGCCACTATGCCTGGTTCATTATGGCTTCTACCCACTCCCCTCCAAGGTAGGGTCTCGCTCTAGCTCAGGCTGACCTGGAATTCACTATGTAGTCTCAGGCTGGCCTCAAACTCACAGTGATCCTCCTACCTCTGCCTCCCCAGTGCAGGGATTAAAGATGTGCACCACCATGACTGGTTATGGATTTTAATGGAGTTTGTCAACATATGTTTATATTGCAAAAACGGAACATCCATCACACACAGTGTAGTTATAAACATCATAAACTCCAATTACATCTCATTTCTGGTGATTGTGGGCTTAATACTGAATAATAATAATGGTATATTTCTAATAGAAAATATTAGAGATCATAAAAAACTCATCCCTGATATAGTGTATTTTAGGCAAGACTTAAGGGTTTATTGTGGGGTTTTTGGAAATAGGGTCTCATTATATAGCCCAAGCTGACGTGAAACTCTCTATGTAGCCTCAGGCTGGCCCCAAACTCACAGTGATCTTTCTACCTTGACCTCCTGAGTGCTGGGATTAAAGGCGTGTGCCACCACGCTCAGCTCTAGCTTTTTCTTGAGCTTCACACAATAATAAACATAGGTGAAGAATCATGTAAAAACATAATAGAAGGCCAAGCATGGTGGCACACGCCTTTAATCCCAGCACTCGGGCAGCAGAGGTAGGAGGATCACTGTGAGTTCAAGGCCAACCTGAGACTCCATAGTGAATTCCAGGTCAGCCTGGGCTGGAGTGAGACCCTACCTCGAAAAACCAAAAAAAGAAAAAGAAAAAGCTAGAACCATCTTTTTGCAGTCACATTCACATTGATGGCAGAAATCACCCAACCAAGAGCAGCTTCTGGGAAAAAGAGATTTATTTTGGTTTACAGGCTCAGTAGGAAGCTACATGATGGCAGGGGAAAACGATGGCATGAGTGGAGGGTGGACATCATCCCCTGGCCAAAGTAAGGTGGAAAATAGCAATAGGAGAGTGCCAAACACTGGCATGGGGAAACTGGCTCTAACACCCATATGCCCAACCCCAACAATACACTCCCTCCAGGAGGCATTAATTCCCAAATCTCCATCAGCTAGGAACCTAGCATTCCAAACACCTAAGTTTATGGGGGACACCTGAATCAAACCACCACATATCTCCTCCTTTCTTGTGCTTTTACTGAGTCAGCAAAATGTGAATTATCCTATTCAGTTTTTGGTACATTTTTATGGAATCCTGTTTTTTTTTAAAAATAAAAACATTATTTATTTATTAGAGAGAGAGAGAGAATGGTTGTGCTAGGGCCTCCAGCCACTGCAAACCAACTCCAGATGCATGCACTGCATTGTGCATCTGGCTTACATGGGTCCTGGGGAATCAAACCTGGCTCCTCTGGCTTTGAAGATAAGTTCCTTAACCACTAAGCCATCTCTCTAGGCCATGTCTAGATTTTTTAAAAGCATTTTAAACGTTTTTTTTTTTTGCATGTGTATGTGTGAGTGGTGTGTATGTGCATGAAGGTCAGAGGTTGATGTCAAGTGTCTTCCTTGATCACCCTTTACCTTATTTACTGAGGTAGGGTCGCTCACTTGAACCCCAGGCTCACTGATTCAGCTAGTCTAGCTCATTAGCTTGTCCTGGGGAACCCTTGTCTCTGCCTTCCAAGTGCTGGAATTATAGGCAGACACTATCACACTTACCCAACATTTACATGGGCGCTGGGAATCCCAACTGTGGTCCTCATGCTTGTGTGACAAGTCCTTTAGCCACTGGGTGATTGCTGTGGCCCCTGGCTCTCACTTGTTCCAAAGTTTTTCTAACTGGTTTATGCTCAGCATTCTAAAAAATTTGTCCAGTTTTACAAGCTTATCAAAGTGCCTAAATCTGGTTGATAACTTCATGCATTCAAAAATGAACAAGCTTGCTTTTTAAATATATGAATGCACACACACACACACACACACACACACACACACACACACACACACATATGTATGTCAGGTATGTTGGTACACATCATTTTTAAATTTATTTTTATTTATTTATTTGAGAGCGATAGACAGAGAAAGAGGCAGAGAGAAATATATATATATATATATATATATATATATATAGAGAGAGAGAGAGAGAGAGAGAGAGAGAGAGAGAGTGAGAGAGAGAGAGGGAGAGAGAGAGAATGGGTGTGCTAGGGCTTCCAGCCACTGCAAAGGAACTCCAGACGCATGCACCCCCTAGTGCATTTGGCTTACATGGGTCCTGGGGAATTGAGCCTTGAAGCAGGGTCCTTAGGCTTCACAGGCAAGTGCTTAACCATTAAACCATCTCTCCAGCCCAAGCTTGTTTTTTAAGAAATAAAGAAATAAGAATTGTACTTGGTGCCAGTAGTTTTGCACATGCCTCTCTGTGTGTGTGTATGTGTTTTATAATAATGTGTGGTGTCCTGATGCATGTAGCCCATATATGTGTGTGGAGGACAGAGAAGACTATCAGGTATCCTTGTATTTCTAGCTACATATTTCCTTGAAATGCACCTCTCTCTCAGCCCAGAGCTACTGTTTGTCAGTGAACCCCAGCAAT
Organism: Jaculus jaculus; assembly: GCF_020740685.1. NCBI lineage: Eukaryota > Metazoa > Chordata > Mammalia > Rodentia > Dipodidae > Jaculus > Jaculus jaculus. The sequence goes on along the minus strand of NC_059125.1, from coordinate 5,976,655 downwards.
CCTCTGGTCTCTGCCCTCTGTGGACTGGGATTATTACAAATGTGTGTGTCCATGCTTAGCTTTGATATTAAAAAACAAAACAAAACAAAACACCACACTTCTGTTGGGGCTGGAAAAATGGCTTAGCAGTTAAGGCGCTTGTCTGAAAAGACAAAGGACCCAGTTTTGACTCCCTAGTACCCACATAAGCCAGATGTACAAGGTGGCACATGTGTCTGGAGTTTGTAGTGGCTGAAGGCTCTGACACATCCATTCTCTCTCTCTCATCTATCTGCCTTATCTATCTGTCTGTCTGTCTGTCTATCTATCTGCCTGCCTCTTTCTCTCTCTCAAATAATAAAAATAAAATATTAAAAAAACTTATTGATAACTTCTATAAATATAAACAATATGCCAAGATCATAATCCCCTCACACTACCCTCCTATTTCCCCCTCCCAGTTCACCTCCATTAAATCCCTTCTTTCTAACTAATCTTTCTTCTATTTTGATGTCATCATCTTTTTCCTCCTATTTCACAGGTCTTGTGTAGGTAGTATCAGCCACTGTAAGGTCATGAATACCATGGCTGCTTTGTTTCTGGAAGGCAGTATTGTAAGCACTCCTTCCTTCCTTTGGTGTTTACATTCTTTCCACCATCTGTTCCTCAATGGACTCTCAGCCTTAGAGGGTATGGTAGACATGTCTCAGTGCTAAATGCTTCACGGTCACTGCTCAACACTATGATGAGTTTTGAGTCATTCTAGTGGTCATTGCCATCTGCAAAGAGAAGCTTCTCTAACCAAGAGTGAGAGTAACATTCAACATATAGGCATAAATGTAAGTATTTAGAGGGCAGTTTGGGGCTGGTTAGATAGATAGCAGTTAAGGCACTTGCCTACAAAGCCAAAGGACCCATGTTTGACTATCCAGGACCCACATAAGCCGGGTGCACAAAGTGGTACATGTGTTTGGAGTTCGTTTGTAGCAGCTGAAGGCCCTGCCACGCCCATTCTCTCTGTGTTTCCATCTGCCTCTTTTGCTTTCTCTCTCTCTCCCTCAAGTAAATAAAAAAAAGAGCCAGGTATGGTGGTGCAAGCCTTTAATCCCAGCACTCAGGAGGCAGAGGTAGGAGGATCACCATGAGTTCGAGGCCACCCTGACAGTACATAGTGAATCCCGGGTCAGCCGGAGATAGAGTGAATGAGACCCTGTATTATTTTGTGACAAAGAGGTGAAGCAGAATCTGCTCCTGAGAAATAGCCTGGCTGTGAGTAATTAGCTTATCAAGTAGCTTTCCTCATATTAATTCATTAAGTATTCAAGTTAATAGCCACTATTGTTATTATTAGGTTAGAAGAGACCTGTAATGTGATTCTTATTTCTTAGTGAGCAAAAATTTATTCTTTTATTTTTGTTTGTCCTACTAACCAAGGAGAATTATTTTATGATGTTATTTTGGGCTTTATTGCTATTTTCATTAATATACAAAGAAAAGGGTACATTATGATGGTGTTCAAACACATTTTGTTCTTTGTTTCCTTTACTTGCTTTTTCTCCAACCCTTCTTTCCCCTTGCACCCTGACTCCTTTGTAGCCTCTTTTCTGCTTTTGCAAACATGTTTCCTTCTGTCCACACCCCCCTTTTTTGAATCTTTACTTCATGTTTCCCTCTCATAGTATCCTATCTTATTGCATATCCTATGTCTGCGCTGGATCCTCTTATTCACATATATACAGATGTAAATGTTAGGGTCTGCATATGAGAGAGAGTGGCAAGTTTTATCTTTCTGGGCCTGGGGCTGCTTCATTTGGCATGATCTTTTCTAATTTTATCCATTCCTCTGCAAATTTCATAACTAGTTTTCTTTGCAGCTGAGTAAAACTCCAGTGTATATATGTACCACATTTTTATTGTCTACCATCATCAGTTCATGGTTATCTCAGTTGATTATATCTCATAGTTACTATGACTACAGCAGCAATGAAAATGGATGTGTAAATATTTCTCTCATAGGGTATAGAATCCTTTGGATATGTGCCCATGAGTGGTATAGCTATATGCTCATATGGTAGTCCAGTTTTTAGAATTTAGACATATATACATATTTATTTATTTGAGAAATAGAGAAGAGACAGATAGAGAATGGCTTTGCCAGGGCCTCTAGCCACTGCAAATGAACTCCAGATGCATGTGCCCACCTTGTGTGTCTGGTTTATGTGGGTACTAGGGAATCAAACCTGTGTCCTTAAGCTTTGTAGACAAGCACCTTAAACTCTAAGCCCTCACTCCAGTCCCCTAGTTGTTAGATTTTTGAGAAACTTCCATACTGATTTCCATAGTGACTACACCAGTTTATACTCTCACAAGCAGTGAATGATTCCTCTCTTACCATAACCTCGCCACGATTTGTTGTCTTTAGTTTTCTTTTTAAAAAACCTTTTTTGTTGTTGTTTTATTGAGGTATGGTCTCACTCTATCCCAGGCTGACCCGGAATTCACTCTGTATTCTCAGGGTGGCCTCAAACTTGCAGAGATCCACCTACTTCTGCCTCTTGAGTGCTGGGATTAAAGGCGTCTGCCACCATGCCTGGATTAAAAGACTTTTAATTGACAAATTTCATACATGAACGTAATATCCTTTGATCATAATTCACTCCCATTACCTTCTCTTTTCTCCTCCTCTGCATCTTTTGCTGATTGAACTCTTTTCCAACTAGTCCCTCTTCTATTTTGATGACATTTTCTTCCCTCATCCATCATCCATGTTGAAAATTTGATGAGTTCAAGATTGTGCAGGTCTTGGGCTGGAGAAATGGCTTAGTGGTTAATGCTCTAGCCTGTGAAGCCTTAAGGACACAGGTTTGATTTACCAGTATCCATATAAGCCAGATGCACAAGATGGCACATGAGTATGGAGTTCATTTGCAGTGGCTAGAGGCCCTGGTTGGTACCCATTCTCTTTCTCTCTCGCTCTCTTCCCAAATAAATAAAAATATTTAAAGGAAAGATTGTGCAGATCTTAATGACAGCCACTGTGAGATCATAAAGTAACAAACACTTCATGTCTGGAAGATAGTGTCCTAAAGTACTTCTTCCCATCCTCAGGCCCTTAAATTCTTTTTACCCTGTCTTCCACAATGTTCCCTGAGCTTTGGAGGGTGCAATAAAGGTTTCTAATTTAGTGCTGAGCACTCATCAGTCCCTTATTGTTAGCATATTGATGCGTTTTGAGTCTCCCAGTAGTCACTGCCACCTACCAAAAGAGTCTTCTTTGGGGCTAGAGACGTAGCTCAGTGGTTGGAGATACTTGCCTTACATAGTCTGACATCCCAGGTTTGATTCCCCGGTACCTACATAAAGTCAGATACACAAAATGGCATACAGCATCTGGAGTTTGCAGTGGTAGGAGCCACACCTATACATATTCTCTCTGTGTCTCCTCTTTCTTTCTTTCTTTCTCTCTCCCTCAAATAATAAATAAAATATTTTTAAAAGTACCTTCTTCAGCCAGGTGTAGTGGTGCATGCCTTTAATCCCAGCACTTGGGAGGCAGAGGTAGGAGGATTGCTGTGAGTTCGAGGCCACTCTGAGACTACAGAGTGAATACCAGCCTTGGGTAGAGTGAGACCCTACCTCAAAAAATAAACAAAAAACACAAACAAACAACAAAAGGTACCTTCTTTGACCAAAGGTAAGGGCAGCACCAATCTATGGGAATAAACATTATATAAACATTTAGAGAACAATTTGATGTGCACAACATACATTTAGTCATACAACAGTAGTGGCTTTTCTGCTAGGATCTATGTTGTCATTAGTTTTCCTTCAAAAATGTTTATTTATTTGCAAATGGAGAGGTAGGAGAGTGACAGAGAGATGGGTGTGCCAGGGCCTCCAGCTGCTGCAAATGGACTACAGATGTATGCAACACTTTGTGCATCTGGCTGCATGTGGACACTGGGAAATTGAACTTGGGTCATTAGGCCCTACAGGCAAGCACTTTAACTGCTGAGCCATATCTCCAGCCTTGTTTTCTTGATGTCATTTCTGACTAGGGTGAAATGAAATCTCAGAGTGGTTTCAATTTGCATTTCCCTGATGGCTAAGAATGTTGAATGGCACTTTAAATAATATTTGTTGGCCATTTGTGTTCTTTTGAGAACTATCTGTTCATTTTATTAGTCCATTTATTAATTGGCAGTTTTAATTTTTTGGTGTTTGATTTTTGTATTTCTTTTTTTTTTTAAATTTTTATTAACATTTTCCATGATTATAAAATATATCCCATGGTAATTCCCTCCCTCCCCACCCCCACACTTTCCCGTTTGAAATTCCATTCTCAATCATATTACCTCCCCATTACAATCATTGTAATTACATATATACAATATCAACCTATTAAGTATCCTCCTCTCTTCCTTTCTCCACCCTTTATGTCTCCTTTTCAACTTACTGGCCTCTGCTACTAAGTATTTTCATTCTCACACAGAAGCCCAGTCATCTGTAGCTAGGATCCCCATATGAGGGAGAACATGTGGCGCTTGGCTTTCTGGGCCTGGGTTACCTGACTTAGTATAATACTTTCCAGGTCCATCCATTTTTCTGCAAATTTCATAACTTCATTTTTCTTTACCGCTGAGTAGAACTCCATTGTATAAATGTACCACATCTTCATTATCCACTCATCTGTTGAGGGACATCTAGGCTGGTTCCATTTCCCAGCTATTATAAATTGAGCAGCAATAAACATGGTTGAGCATGTACTTCTAAGGAAATGAGATGAGTCCTTTGGATATATGCCTAGGAGTGCTATAGCTGGGTCATATGGTAGATCAATCTCTAGCTGCTTTAGGAACCTCCACACTGTTTTATATATATAGTTTTATATATATAGTTTTGGAAGTCTTAGCCATAGCAATAAGGCAAGAGACACACATAAAAGGGATACAAATTGGAAAGGAAGAAATCAAGTTATCATTATTTGCAGATGACATGATTCTATACATAAAGGACCCTAAAGACTCTACTAGCAAGCTGTTAGAGCTGATTTTTGTATTTCTTTATTGTAGGTATCAATCCTCTGTCTTGAGAAGAGCTGGCAATGATTATCTTCTATAGGTTGTCTATTAACTCTGATGATAGTTACTTTTTCTGTGCAGAAACCTTTTAATTTCATGTAGTCCCATGTGTTGATTCATACTATTTTCTGTGATACTTGAGTCCTGTTCAGAAATTTCTTACCTATGCCCATGACTTCCAGTGTATTCTCTTTGTTTTCTTCTTAGTAGTTTCAGCATTTGTATTTAAATTAAATTCTTTGTGATCGATTTTAAATTGATTTTTGTGCAGGGTAAGAGATGTGGATCTAATTTCATTGTTCTGTATGTGGATATTCAGGTCTGTCAGCAGCATCTCTTGAAAAAGATGTCTTTTTTCCCCCAGTGTATATTTTTGAGACCTTTACTAAAAATTAGGTGGCCAGAACTGTGTAGATTTCTAGGTATTCTATTCTTCTTCTCCTTCTCCTTCTCTTCTCTTCTTCCCCTCCCTCCCCCTCCCTCCCCCTCCCTCTTCCTCCCTCTTCCTCCCTCCTCCTCTCTCCTGTCCTGTCCTGTCCTGTCCTGTCCTGTCCTGTCCTGTCCTGTCCTGTCCTGTCCTGTCCTATCCTATCCTATCCTATCCTATCCTATCCTATCCTATCCTATTGCCTTCATATCTATTTTTGTGCTGGCATCATGCTGTATTTATCACTGTGTCTTTGAAATATAATTTTAGGTTGGGAATTATGGTACCTCCAGCAGTGTTTTTCACTTAGGTTTGCTTTAGCAATACATGGTTTTGTGTTTCCATATGAATTGCTGGATTTTTTTTTTCCTTCTAGTTCTGAAATGAACATCATTGGAAGATTGGGAATTATGTTGAATTTGCAGATTACTTTTGGTAATATAGCCATTTTCATAATATTGATTCTGCCATTCCACGAGCATCTGACATCTGTATCTGCTTTTATTTACATTTTTACATTTTTCAGTGTCTTAATGTTTTATTGTAGCCGTCTTTCAAGTCCTGGGTAAGGATTATTTATAGATAATTTATTTTTTAATTTTTTTCGAGGTAGGGTCTAGCTCCAGCAAGGCTTATCAGGAATTTACTAGGTAGTCTCAGGCTGGCCTCAAACTCAAAGCAGTCCTCATACCTCTACCTCCTGAGTGCTGAGATTAAAGACCCTGGCCCAGTACTTTACTTTTTTCAAAGTTATTATGAATAGGTTATTTTTCCTAATTTATTTTCCAGGAAGTTCATTGTTGGAATATAGAACTCTACTGATTTTATTTATTTATTTGTTGTGTGTGTGTGTGTGTGTGTGTGTACACACATTTCTGTGAGTATGGACACACATGTGCCATAACACACATATATAAGTCAGAGGACATCTTTTGGGTTGTTCTTTGCCTTTGATTTCATTTGATGTAGATTCTCTCATTGTTCATTCCTTTGTTAGTCAGCTTCTATAAATTTCCCTGTTTCTACCTCCCTACCTTCCTTCTCATTGTAAGCACACTGAGAATACAGAAATTCACCACAGCTTCCAGTTTTTCTGTGGGATGTAGGGATCTGAAATCAGGCACACAGATTTGTATGGCAAGCATTATGCATCTCCCCAGCCCCCAAACTACTTGATTTCTGTGTGTGGATTTTGTATCTGTCAGCTTTGATGAAAGTGTTTTTTAAATCTAACATTGCTCTTGTAGAGTCATTTATGTATAGAACCCTGTCATCTGCAAAAGGTTCTTTCATTTCTACTTTCCCTATTTTAATACCTTTTATACCTTTTTTTTGTCTTACTGCTTTAGCTAAGACTTTGAGATCTATATTGAATAAAAATGGAAATAGAGACATCCTTGTCTCATTCTAGATCTTAGAGAAACTATTTTCCATTCACTATAATGTTGGCTGTAAGTTTGTCATATATAGCCTTCATTATTTTGAGGTATGTTCTGTCTATTCCTGATTACTCCAAAACGTTCATTGTGAGGCATGCTGAACTTTGTTGCATGCCTTTTCTGCGTCTATCAAGAGGATCATATGATTTCTGTCCTAAAATTTGTTTATTTGGTGAATTATGCTTACTGATTTGCATTTCTCGATTCAACCTTGCATCCTTGGGGTGAAAACAACTTGGTCATGATGTATAAAGCTTTTAATGTGTTCTTGAATTTGGTTTGCATTTTTCATTATTTATCATTTTAGACACACACACACACACACACACACACACACACACACACACACACACACACACACAATTGGCTTGCCAGGACATCAGCCACTGCAATCAAACTTCAGATGCTTGCGCCACCTAGTGGGCATGTGTGAGTTTGTACTTGCCTCACCTTTGTGCATCTGGTGTATGTAGGATCTGGAGAGAGGAACATGAGTCCTTAGGCTTCACAGGCAAGCACCTTAACCGCTAAGCCATCTTTCCAGCCCTTGGTTTGCATTTTGTTGCGAAATTTGTATCTCTGTTCATGAGGCGAAGTTGTCTGTATTTTTTTTTTTTTTGAGGTAGTTTCTTGTTTTACTCCAGGCTGACCTGGAATTAACTATGTAGTTTCAGGCTGTCCTCAAACTCACAGTGATTCTCCTACCTTTGTCTCTTGAGTCCTGGGATTAAAGGTATGCACACCCACACCTGGCTGTTTTGTTTTGTTTTGTTTTTAAATAAGAGACGGGTCTTGCTATGTTGTCCAGGCTGAATTGCAGTGGCTATTCACAGGTGCATTCCCACTACTGATCAGCATGGGAGTTTTTTGTTTTTTTTTTTGGTTTTTCAAGGTAGGGTCTCACTCTGGTCCAGGCTGACCTGGAATTAACTCTGTAGTCTCAGGGTGGCCTCGAACTCATGGCGATCCTCCTACCTCTGCCTCCCGAGTGCTGGGATTAAAGGCGTGCGCCACCACGCCCGGCTAAGCATGGGAGTTTTGACCTGCTCTGTTTCTGACCTGGGCTAGTTTACTTCTACATAGGCAACATGGTGGTTCCATGCTCCCTGGAGAGAGGTCACCATATTGATGCCAAACTTAGTATGGACACCCGATTGACATAGTGCACTACAGTCCAGAACTCCTGGACTCAAGCAATCCTCCCACCTCAGCTTCCTTGCCACCTTGCTTGGCTTTTTTGTTGTTTATCTGTATCTGGTTTTAGTATCAAGGTAATACTGGCTTCATAGAATGAGTTTAGTACTATTTCTCCCCTTTATATGTTATTGAATAGTTTGAGAAGTATTGGTATTAGGTGTTCCTTAAATGTTTTACAGAAAGTAAAAGTGAGTCCATATGTGGCCCCACACTTTTCATTGTTGGGATGCTTTATTACTGCTTACATCTCACTGCTCCTTATGCAGTTATTTAAATTACTTATATCTTCTGACTTTTATTTTTGTTGGGTCATATGCATTTAGAAATGTATCTCTTTCATCTAGGTTTTTCAGATTTTTGAAATACCCTGTCTTTCTTTCTTTTGGTTAGTTTGGCTAGGGTTTTGTCAATCTTGTTAACTTTTTCAAAGAACCAACTTGGTTGATTTTGTATATTGTTCATTTAGTCTGTTTCATTAATTTCTGCCCTAATTATTATTTCTTACTTTCTACTGGCTTCTTGCTTTTTTTGATATAACCTTAAATTGTATCATCAGCTTGTTTATTTGAGATCTCTCTAAGATTTTAGTGTGAGCACTCATGGCTGTAAACTTTCCTCTTAGGAAAAGTTTCCCAGAGGATCTGATTTCTAGAATTTTTAAAAAAAATGTTCTCCCTGATTTCCTTAATTCAAACATGTATTGTTCATTTTCCAGGTATTTGTGTGTTGCTGAAATTTCTCTTGCTGTTAATTTCTAGTTTTATTCTACTTGGTCTGATAGAATTCAAGGAATTAACTCAATTCTTTTGTATTTGGTACTGTTTGCTTTGTGACATATGATGATAAACACACTCTGGAGAAGCTTCTGTGTATCACCAAAAAGAATGTTTTGAATAGCAATTTCTCTATCTTTTAAATCTTGGTGGTCTATTTAGCTCTGAAGTATCTTTGCTGATTTTTAATTTGGATGACCTAAATATGAAATATGTGAATGGGGTATTAATGTCTCCCAGTAATTGTATCTTATATGACCTTTTATGCCTTTCAGTGTTTGTTTTATGAAATTGGGATCCCCAGTATTTTGTGCATAAATATTTACAATTGTTATAGCTTCTTGATTAATTGTTCCATTTATGTATATATCATGTCCCTTCTTTGTCTCTTTTGATTAACTTTGGTTTGATGTCTACTTTATCAGATATACGAATAGCCACACTTACTTATTTTGTTTCCATTTGCTTAGTAGGTTGTTTGTTTTCGTTTGACACTCAGTTTTTGGATGTCTTTGCTAGCTCTGGGAATCTAGTATCTGTCTGTCTGTCTGTCTCTCTCTCTGGTTTTTTAAAGCAGGGTCTCACTGTAGCTCAGGCTGGCCTTGAACGCATAGCAGTACTCTTATTTCAGCTTCTTGAGTTTAAAGGCTTGTGCTACCACACTGGCTGATGTGAGTTTCTTGAATATAACAGATACTTGGATCCTGTTTTTTTTTTTTTTTTTTTTTTAATCCAGTCAGTTAGTCTGTGTCTTTTTATTGGTGAGTTGAGATTATTTAAAGTTTGTTGAGAGATTTTTTTTTTTTCCTATGATCTTTTCCAGTGAAATTCTGTTTGGCTGGGTATTTCCTTTTTACCTCCCTTGTTAGTCTTGGAGGTGTGCTGACTAGCTGTGTCAAACATGATTGATTCATTTTCAAGTATTTGTTCTTCTGTTCCTTTCTTGGTGAGCATGGTTATACTCATCCACATGGATCAGACTATTTTTATCTTTCCTTTTAATATAATATTCCCATAAGATTTTTTATATAGTGCTGGTTTGGATATCATCAATTCTCTTAATTTGTGTTTGTTTTGGGATATTCTTATTTCTTCATAAATTTTGAAAGACAATTTTGCTGTGTTTAGCTTTCTTGGTTGGAAGTTGTTTACTTTCAGGATTTCAAATATATTGTTCTATGCTATTCTGACTTTAGAGTTGCTGATGAAACATCTGGAGTTATTATGATGTTTTTGCCTTTGTATATGAGTTGGGACTTTCTTCTACAGCTTTTAGTATTATTTCTTCACTTTTTTACAAAATTCTATTTTTTATTAATTAGTTTTGAACTTAGCGAATACAGTAAATTTGGTATAATTGATTTCTGACATCTTGACTATGAGATGTAGTGGAGAGGTTCTTCTCTAGTCAAGGGTGTTTGGGGTTCTGAATACCTCTTGTGTTTGCATATGTCGACTTCTCTCTCTAGGTGTGGCAGGTTATCTTCTATGATTTCATTTAACAATCCTTCAGCTCCTTTAGATGATATTTCAGCTCCCTATTCTACCCCATGGATTCTCAGGTCTGGTCTCTTGGGTATGCATTCAAGATATCATGGACGTATTGTTCATGTTCCTTGATTTTTTTCTTTATATCTGTATGAATTATCATCTCAACTTTGTTTTCCATTTCTGAAATTCAATCTTCCGCATGATCTTTTCGGTTGGTAATGACCTCCATTGTGAGTTTTGACAGATTGTTTCTTTCATTTCCAGAATTCTTGTTTGGTTCTTCTTCAATGTTCTAATTTATTTTCTTAATATGTCCTCCATGTTTTGACTTTTTTCTCTAATGTGATAACAGTTTCTTTCACTTTGGAGACTGTCTTGTCAAGATCTTAGTTCTGCTTGTTTCAGTCTTGTAGGATTCCCAATTCTTTCTCTATCACTCCCTTTATTTCTGTGGTTTTGCCTTCCATAGAGAGTCAGAAGTCTGCAAGTGGGTCATGGTGGATTGTTCCTTCAGAATCTTTGTGTTTCTTTGTTGTTTTTTTCCACATGTGTTCCAGATTTAATTTATCCCCTTTTCTTGTAGTATTTGGTTTTCTGTGGGACTTCTTACATGCCACTTCATTAATGGCTACATTCCTTGAAGCTATTTAGGCTCATTTGTAGTGTGGCTCCTTACTTATCTATCAGTACATCTGGATTAGCTTAACTGTAGAAGATCCTTCATATTACACTTGTGACCCTTTCTGAAGCTTAGCTGTAGAGGCTTGGTGTGTATGTGGTGCTAGGTTGCAAGGTGGGCTCTAAACTCCTGGAATCTCCCTGTCATTGGTGGAGGGACGACGTCTTGGGTACTGACTGACTTTTCAGGTGGACCAGCTTGGCAGGGTGTTACAGCCCACTTATAGCTGAGCACTGGCTGGCATTTTCCTTGTGGGCTGGGTGAGCAGGGATGCTGGGGCCTACTTCTTGCTGGACATTGGATGACTGATGCATGATCCAAGTGGGTATGGGTACCAGGGCTTCCTTCCCAGGGTGCTGACTGGTGTGTAGGGCTGGGTGGGTAAGGGTGCTGGGGCCTGCTTTCTAATGGTTACTGGCTGGCCAAGCACATTATTATGAGATCTTATTTGTTTCCAACAATAGCTAAAATGAAGTATTTTGGTGGTTAATGCTCATATTATTCAAACCATCTGTAGTCACTATATTTAAATATTATGCTAGTAGCATGGTTAGAACTCAGCATATTCTGGTAGTGATGACTAATGTTGTAACATGAGCAAAAATTCTTTAGCATGACTACTAGGACTTCAAGTCTCTACTCTTTATTAGCTATGTGACTTTGAGAAGTTGCTTAACTATCCTATTTCTCCATTTCCGCATGGGTAACATGAAGACAATGAAATACCAGGTGTATTTGTAAAGAACTTTAAATTCATTCCTAGACATGACTGGTTATATAAATAGTATATAGGAGCTAGCTTACTTTGTTGTCATAGTTCACAAGCACAGATAGACAATACCACTATGGCTTTAGTAAATAAATATTCTTATGCATTCTTTTTGTTCTTTTTACTAGCTTTCCCTAAACCCAAGTGGGAGTGTGCAATATTTGATTCTTATTCTGAGTCAATGCCAGCAAACCAACAACCTCGTGATTTGAATCGGATGGAGGTAAAAGATCTTCCTATGTTAATAAATAAGGATGTGCACAGAAGTAATTGTGTAGTTTATGCTCCTTATAAACTCTGGAAAATTAACTTTTATAATATATTCTCTTAATATTTCATAATTTAAGAATTGGTCTTTCAAATCTACATACTGAGAAAATGTTTAATTTTTCCTTATACTTAAAACTAGATTTCATAAACTAACCAGCATCTTTTGGCCTGCTACAAGTGAAATTTAGGTTTAGTCAAACTAAACCAGAAAACCCTAATCCCATTATTTAACTAGGCTTTGATTTCTTAGTAAGTAATTTCAGTTGTAATTTTAGTAGTTGACATTAGCATGGTATAACATACTAGAAAAGTTTTAAGAAGAGGTTTAAGAACTATACAAAGAACCCTAAATCACATTAAAGCTACCTCAGGGTTTTAAACTTTTAGACCAAATAAGAATGGATTTCAATGATCCTCCAAAGTAACTTAGCTAGTTTCCACAGCGTCAGGCCATTCATCAAGTCCGTGTGCTTAGAGATTCTTAGCTATGGATTAATAGGAATTTTTATGGTTAATATGATCACCACCATCATCATTATTATCAATCTTAAAATTACTATGATCAAAATTAGTTTTTAAACTTTACTTTTTGTATCTGTGGTGTATGTGTGTGTACCTGAATTTGAGCCCTAGACCTTACATCAAAAGCTGGGAGCTGTGGTTGGCTTTTGTAATCCCAGCATGCTGATGCTGCCTTTATGGAGGTGGGAGGAAGAGACAGGAGAAATTCCCGGAAGCTCATGGCCAGCACAGTAAAGAGCAGCAGAATGAGAAACCCCACTCAAATGAGGTGGAAAGGCAGAGGTCTGATCCTAAAGTTGACCTCTGACCTCCATATGTACACCATGCCATGGGTGTACCTGTATTTACATACTCACACATATGAACATGTGCACATACATACACACAAATACATATGAAGTAAAATAAAAATTTAAAATACTATAATTCAATTCAACCTAATTATTTGTATGTCTGTGTGCTAATAAATAAATAAATGAGTATTGAACACTTTTTCAAATATTTATTGGCCATTTGTATTTTTTTGTTTTTTGAGCCAGGGACTCACATACCACCATATAGAAGAGGAGGACTTTGAACTCCTGATCTTCTTACCAGCATCTCCTAAGTGCTGGTATTACAGCTGTGTACAAACCACCATGGCCAGCTTTGCATTTTTTAAAACTTTTTTTGTTTATTTATTTATTTGAGAGTGACAGACAGAGAAAGAAACACTGCAAACTAACCTTAGACATGTGCGCCCCCTGCCCCCTTGTGCATCTGGCTAACATGGGTCCTGGGGAATTGAACCTTGAACCGGGGTCCTTAGGCTTCGCAGGCAAGCACTTAACCACTAAGCTATCTCCCCAGCCCTGCATTTCTTCTTTCTTTCTTTCTTTCTTTCTTTCTTTCTTTCTTTCTTTCTTTCTTTCTTTCTTTCTTTCTTTTTTAGAACTGTCTATTCATCTCACTAGCCCCTTTTTTGATTGAATGGCTTCTTTTTCAGGTATTTAATTTAACTCCTGTCTGATACATTTTTCAGCATCATTTGTTGAATATGTTATGTTTTCTAGCATATATTTTTATTACAATGCATCTTTGTTATTTATTTGAGAGAGAGAGGCAGATGAGTGGGGGTGTGTGTGCAGGAATAATGGGCACATTGGGGTCTCTAGCCATTGCAAACAAATTCCAGATGCATGGTCTACCCTGTGTATCTGGCTTATAGGGGTACTAGAGAATTGAACCTAGGTTCTTTGGCTTTGTAGGCAAGTACATTAACTGCTAAGCCATCTCTCTAGCCCTACCATTTTTCTGTTTGATACCCTTATCAAATATTAGCTTCTGTATCTATGTTGGTTTATTTTCATGTTCTTTATGTTTTTTTTTTCCCATTGGGCTACATTTCAGCTTTTGTGCCAGACCCATGCTGTTTTGTTATGATGGTTCTGCAGTATAATTTTATATCAGGTATTATAATACTTCCAGCATTATTCTTTTTGCTTAGCATTGCTTGGGCTATTATGAGTCTTTTGTGCTTCCATATGAATTTTAGGATTTTCAAATTGTGAAAATATTATTTATGAAGAATATTATTCGAATTTTGATGAAGCTTATATTGAATATGTGTACAAATGGCCAATAAACACATAAAGCCATGTTGAGCTTCTGTATCCATTGAAATGAAAAATCACAAGTACATTGAGATTTCATCTCAGTCAGAATGACTGTCATCAAGAAAACTAATAATAAATATAGGCAAGGATGTGGGAAAAGTTGGAATCCTTAAGCAACTGTGGGCATCAATATGTTGGGCCTAAAAAACTTAAAAATATAACTACTATATTATTCATCCATACTAATTCTAGATATATACCCAACAGAAAGAAAGTCAACTCACTATAGAGATACCTGAAAACCCATGTTTATCACAGCACTATTCAAAATACTCAAGTTATGTAATCAGTATAGATATCTTGGAATAGATAAGTGAATGAAGAACATATGGCATATATATGCAGTGGAGTTTTATTTATTCAGCCACAAAGAACAAAATTATCCAATTTTCAGGAAAATAGATGGAACTATAGATCCACAAAGAGAAGTATTACATGTTTTCTGTCAAATATAGTATTTAGAGAGAGAAAAATAGGGCCATGAAGGTAAAAGGGAGACTATTAGGGATGTGGAAGGAGGAGGGAATGTTATAAAGGGTACTAATGAGAGTGAACAAGGTCAAAGCTCATTATGTACATCTATAGAAATGTCATAACGAAACCCATTGCTTTGTACAATTAACATACACTAATAAAAATTTGATTAAAAGGTTAGGTTGGCTTTTTATAGCTCATGATTAAATATTTGATGTTCTTGTGAGCAATTGTTACTCATTGTTCTGTCTGTATATTTTCTTTTAATCCATCATGAATGCATGGAGTGTGAATGGTGATTGGTACCAGTCCTGTGAGCAGTGACTTCTGTAAAGGTGTTTGTGTTGTGAAATACCTGTAGCTATTTGAGGTTTCTGCTCACAAGAAGTTTGCTTTTTTTTTCTCTCTTCTTTTTTTTTTTTAAATTTTGTTTTATTTTTATTTATTTGATAGTGACAGACAGAGAAAAAGGCAGATAGGGAGAGAAGAGAGAGAGAATGGGCACGCCAGGGCTTCCAGCCTCTGCAAACGAACTCCAGACGCGTGCGCCCCCTTGTGCATCTGGCTAACGTGGGACCTGGGGAACCGAGCCTCGAACCGGGGTCCTTAGGCTTCACAGGCAAGCGCTTAACCGCTAAGCCATCTCTCCAGCCCATCTCTCTTCTTTTTTAAAGGTTTAGAGAGACTTTGTTAGAGTAGGATAGAGGAGTAACCATAGAGAGCTCCCACCATGAGGAAGGCAAGAGGGAGTCAAGCCCCAGCAGTTTGCTTTGCTAAAGACATCAGGGCTTTAATCTTGTACTTATTTCCATCAGGAATTACAGATTTTTTAAATAATTTTTTTGTTTTTATTTTTATTTATTTGAGAGTGGCAGAGAGAGAGAAAGAGAGGGAGAGAATGGGCATGCCAGGGCCTCCACCCACTACAAATGAACTCCAGACACATGCACCACTTTGTACATCTGGCTAACGTGGGTTCTGGGGAATCGAGCCTTGACCCGGGGTCCTTAGGCTTCACAGGCAAGTGCTTAACTGCTAAGACATCTCTCCAGCCCAGGAATTACAAATTTTAATTTCAGCTATACTCCATTCTAGTAGTATGTTAGAATGCTAGATTTTTTTTCTTTTAAAAACAGCTTTATTGAGAAATAACTAACATAAAGTACCCATTTAAACACACAGTTCAGTGTTTTTGTCCCACTATATTAGCAGATTTGTTCAACCATATCTGTAGTTTAATTGTAGAACATTTTATCACTCTAAAATCTTGTACTTATTAGCAGTCATTTACTACCCCTACCCATTGATGACCATTAACTTATTTTCTCTTTCTGGATTTGCCTATTCTGGCAATTTCATATAAATGGAATCTTATATGGCATGTGTCTTCTTTCATTTAGCATAATTCTAGGGCATTATATTCATTTTTTGATGAATAGTATCCATTGTATGGATATGCTACTTTTTGTTTATTTTTTTCTATCTTTGTTGCCTCTTTTGGTTATTATAAACCTACATTTGTAAGTTTTTGTGTAAACATATATATTCAATTCTCTTTGCAATATGTTTACTAATGGAGTTGTTGGATTGCACAACAATGTTCAACTTTTGAGGAACCACCAACTTACTTCCAAAACATCTGTATTATTTTAATTCACCCAGCAGCAATCTGTGAGGATTCTAAGTTCCACATATCCTTGTTAACCCTTGTCCTTGGCATCCTTGTTAAGTGAATGAGTATTTCATTGTGGTTTAATTTGAATTTACTAGTGATCAGTGCTGTTGAGCATCTCTTCATGTGTTTATTAGCTGTTTGCCTATCTTCTTTGGTGAAATGTCTATATCAACACGTTTGTCCATTTTTATTTCTTTTTCTTCTCTCTTGGTGTTTTGAGATACCAACAGAGAGGATCACACTCTGTAGCCTAGACTGGCCTGGAACTCATTCCAATCCCCATGTTTCTACCTTCTGAGTGCTGGGCTTACAGGTGGAGCCACTGAACCTACTTTGTCCAATTTAAAATTGAGCTTTTTGTCTCTTATTAAATAAAGGCAGTTCTTTTGCTTTGTTGTGATGTCAGAGAAACCATTATCTAATGTGAGGTCATGGAGGCTTTCATGTTTTCTTCTAAGAAGTTTTATGTTTAGGTTTTAGATTTACTTTGAGTTAATTTTTGTATATGTTCTGAAGGTGTAACTTCATTTTTTTGTATGTAGATATGTAACTGTCCTAGCCATCATATACTGAAATGCTGATTTCCCCCCTTGACTTATCCTGCACTCCGCTGAAAACCAATCACTTTAAAAATGTACAAGTTCATTTCTCGATTCTCAGTTTGATTCCATTTATTGATATGTTTATGATGATAGGAATACCACACTATCATGACAACTATAATTTTGTGGTAAGTTTTGAAATTGGAAATGTGAGCATTTTTTGAGACAGGGTCTTAACTCTGTGGCCCAGGCTGGCCTCAAACTCTCACTTATCCTCTGCCTCATTCTCCACCATGCTGGAATTACAGGAATGTGTCACTATGTCTGGCCAGAAGTATGATCCTTTATCTTTCTTTTTTTTTTTTTTTTTCAAGAATTTTGGCTATTATAGCACCACTGCATTGCTATGTAAAGTTCAGGACAAGCTTGCCAAATTCTTCCAAGAAGCAAAACAAACAAAATAAAATTCCTAAGAACTGCATTGAATCTGAAGCATACTTTTCAGAGCATTGTGATCTTTTTTTTTTTCCCCTTTTTTTTTGAGTCAAGATTTCACCTTGTAGCCCATGCTCCCTTGAATGATCCTCTTGCCTCAGACTAATTGCAGGGATTACAGGGATATGCCATCATACTCAGCTGCTATTACTATCTTAGTAATAATTCTCCAGACCCATCAGTGTGAAATGTCACTCGATTTATTTATTGTTTGATTTTTGGATTCCTTTGTGTGATGAGGATTGAATCCAGGATCATGCATAGTAGGCAAGTGCTCTGCCATTGGGCAAAGTTTTCAATGAAGGTTTTGGATTTGTTTTTATTTATATTGTCTTACTCTTAGATCATTTTCTTCTTCAATTGGGTCCAGGTGAAAGAAAACAGTAAAATAAGTGCACTAAGATACATTGGCTGGATCTCTATTACCAGTGTAAAAATTACATTCTTGTTGCTGGAACAAAACACATAACTAGAAGCAGCTTGTGGATGAAAGGATTTATTCCAGCTTATAGTTTTGAGGGGAGGTTTCATCATGGTTGGGAAAGCACCATAGGATTGAGCAAGAAGCCTGGGTCACATCTCCACAGTCAGCGGGAAAGAAGTAGTTTGAGTACTGGGCTTGGAGCTAGGGTATATTACCTCAGAGTCTGCCTCCAGTGGCACACCTCCTCTAGCAAGGCTTCACCAGCTGGGAATTAAGTATAAGGCTTAATCACAAACACATGAAACAGTGGGGGGAGGCTATTCATTCAAGCTAGCACAACCAGCTACTTGGGAGACTAAGGCAAGAGGATCACAAGGCCAAGTCCACTTTGGGCTATTGGGTGAGTTTAAGGCTAGCCTGGGGAACTTGGAGAAACTGTGCCTCAAAATAAAATGTGAGAAGCAGACTGAGGAGATAGCTCAGAGGTAGAATTGCTTGCCTAGCACGTATGAGATGTTAAGTTCATCTTCTGCATGATAGCACCAAAAAAGAAAAAGAATACATATTGGTGATAGTAGACAATGAGTAGGAAATTATATCCTGAGGTTTTATTGAGCATCAAGAATAACTTAGCTAAGGAGTGTTCAGTCTTACCATTAAGTAGTACTGTAGCTCTATGTTCTGGAACAGTTTAAAAACCAACAGTGTTGCTTATCATTCTGGGCTTGAGTTCTTTGAAGTAAATGAATTAATGTTTTGGAGCACCAAGCCATTCTAGGAATTTACTCACCTTCCTTTAAGTTTTAAAATTGATCACCATTTAAAATTTGAGTATGCTTAAAATATAAATAATAATTGAAAGAGTCCTATCATCTTTCTCCTGTCTACTGAGACAACATTTCATTCTTAGATATCTTTACCGAGTTTGCACATATAAGAAGCACAAATATGATATATATCATCCTTTAATATCATCAGAGGCCTTAGAATTCATAATGTTCCAGATTTATTGAGGTATAATGGACACATACATTTGCATTTGTGCTGTTTTGGTACATGTATGTATACACACATCATGCAGTGGTTATTTTAATCAGGGTGAGTATCACATCCATCACCTCACAATGGTATTTTTTTCCAGTGCTGAGAACATTCAAGACTTGCTCTCTTACCACTTTTAAGTATAATATAATATATTAATATTAAGTTAGAGCATATGTTGAAAGAGTTATAGGAATTTATAGTAAGTAGATATGAACAATTTAAAAATGACTTATATATAACATATAGGACTTTACTTATATGTGAGATAGGGGAATTGTTTGATTTGCTCTTACTCTACAGCAAGGATGCTATCTTAATCAGATTTGGACAGCTTCTGTATGACAGATTTAATATAGTATCCATAAATATGTCTTTATTTGAATCTATTTTTCTAAATCTATTTCTTCCCACTATTGTATGTAAAAATTTGAGTATAAATTAATTTATACCTCACTAGGAACCTAAAACATAAACTATTAAATGTCAGAGCTTACTAAAGACATCAATTTTGGCAGTAAGTATAACTTTGTAAACATTTTCATCGTATGTGCATATTGCTTAATGTTTTCCACCTGAATAATTAATTGACTTTTCTTTTCCAAGAAGACATGTGTTAAAGACATGGCTGACTTTCCTGTCCCTGCCCAAGATGTGACTGCTGATGACAAACAAGGTATGCAAGGAATAACTGTTCTTCTTTTGAGGACACCTCCCCTCTGTTTTCTCATCTACTTCTCTTGGAACAACTGGGCTACCAGAGTGTATGACAACAGCTCACAATGTGAGAACTCATTTGGATGGATCCAGCAGTTTAACTTGGTGACACAAAGTATAGTTCTTAAAATGACAGAAGACCTTCAGTGTCCAAATCCCTTTAGTTCATTGGCCCCTTAGTCACTGTTGACCTTAGGCTCTCTTGATACCAGATGTTGGAATCTAGACCTATAGTTAGGAATTGAAGGAATTGAGAGCTTAATGTCTATTGTTGGCACATATGATCCCAGAAAATCACTGCACATGTGCATGTGTGCACAGGTCTATTTCATGAGGAATTGTTTTGTTCAGATAGAGCTTCCTTTCCCCGGGCTTTTATCTGTTTCTTAGTGGTTTTGTGAGAATACATGCTACAGTTTGCCCATTTTACTGAAGCGCTGAAGCTATGCAGCAGTGTTCCATGTTAAGGCTGCTTTCCACCATGGGAAAAGCTGGCCTGCAATACCGAGAGGTGTAGGAAGGGTCCTCTCTTCCAACTTCCACACTTTGAATTATGTTTTTAGAATAGACCCGGTCCTTCCTCATACAGGCATATGCAGACCTCACAAAACTGGTGTGTTATGTCATTTAATGTTTAGAGATAATCAAACTGAAGCTCAGGCAATATGAATCATTTGTTTGTATAAAAGAACTGGAACGAAAACCAAGATTTTCTTTCTCAAGCCAGTCTTCTACCTATTATCTCATATTGATTCACTACTTATGAATGAGGAAAGCTTATCTGGAATGAAGATATTTTAGGTTTTGTTGTTGAGACCTGCCACAAATTAAGTCTTACATAGAAAATAAACAACAGTGGTGTAAGTCTTTCTACTTAAATATTTGGTCAGAAGAGCAAGGTGGAAGTACACATTGTCTGTAGCCTCAAGTACTCTGATTATTTGCCTGGTGGTGGGTCTTAGAGAAATTACTGGGAGCTGGGCTTTCAATCCCAGACATTGTGGTATCATTGATGTGGATGTCAAAAGCAAAGGGAAATTCTCAACGTTTCTTGGTAATAGTCCTAACTACTTACAGGCACTCTCTGCAAAGTTGAAGACATGTCTGCTCTAGGTAGGAAGAAATTTTCCTCATCCACCAGGATCATATTGTTCTAGTTTAAAGTGATGGATAGGGATTGTTTGTTTTATTGTAATGTACATGAGAAATAAAATTTTATAGGTATTTTTTGTTCTTTTCCTTTCTGTTTCTTTCTTAAAAATGAAACAAATCGCTACTAGCTTTGAAAAGTACTGTCAATGAAGTCTTACCAAAGGACGGGTCAGAGGATCCAGGTAGGAGAAAACCATTTCTATATTACTGTTAATAATTTAAAGAAACAAGAGTCTGGTGACTAGACATTGCCACCTCTGTGATGATAGTGTGTCTGTTTATCTCCGTTTGTTTGTCTCAGGTTTTATTACAAAGAAGCCTTTACAAGCATTCTACTCTTCCCCCTCTCTTTATGAATCAGAAGAACCTGATTTTTTTTGAAGTTTTTAATTTAGGTTTCATTAAAAGAATCACTGTTTGAATTTTGGGTCTTGTTAGAAGTATAAAATTGAGACAGTTTAGAGTTGAGATGATTTTAACAAGCCACTGTAGTTTCTTCGTAGAATAGGAACTGATACAAGTGATTAGCTGGTGGCTTAGTGTTGGCATTTTCCATTTGCAAAGCCTCATCTTAAAACTTTTTAATAATCCTTCACCACCAGGAAAGCAAGTATACCTGCTTAAACATGGGTTGTATTCCAAGGAGAAAAGGAAGAATCATGTTGGCTAGTTTCTTGGAGAGGTGGTAATGTGTTGGTGGGTCCATAGGGAGTAATCATTGTACCAAAATGAACTCTGTTAAAATATCAAGTAATTCCAGAGGATTTGAAAGAAGTTTCTTTTTTTTTATTATTTCCTCAGTGTATGTAAATCATATTTTTTTCACTTAGCTAGCTATCATCCTGTGCTTATTTCTTGAAAGTTACAGAGGCATCAAGAAAACATTGACATTTATGCTATTATAAAATATTTCCCAAACATTAAGTTTACTTGAGGTTTAAAAGTGAGAGTAAGATGGAGAAAGAGGAAGGAGTAGGGGATGAGAGGGACAAAAGAAGAGGGAGAAGTGGAGAAAGAGCAGGAAGGAGAGAAAGAGGGATAAAGAAAACGAGTGAGACTATGGTTGGCTATGAAGGAGGACCTGAGAAATCAATCACCAGTTCACCTGGTGATTCCAGTATGCAGCCGATAGTGGGAACCACTACCTCTAGAAAGTGATTCTTCAAAAGGGACACTTAGGATTGTAGATGACTAATGACTCCAAAAGCAGTTGAAATCCTCAAGCTAATTTAGACCTTGCAAATCCCTTTGGATTCATTCATCACAGGGAGAAACGCTCTGTTTGCATAAGGCCAATTCCTTACAGCTCTTATATCTGGTGCTTCCTAGTTTTTGTAAATGTCATGCCACAGTATTAGTAAAAGCTATTTAAATTTGCAATGTTAAATTGATGTTTCTTCTGCAGGCTTGGATGATCTCAACTCTTTCTGTTTGTTCCAGAGCTTTCAGCATGAGATCAAGTGTTTTCTGGTGCATGAGCCTTAGAACTCATTCTTAGCTATCCTTTATTAAGGCTTGGCTTCACCAAATAAAGGCTAACAGGTGTGCCACAGCACGTGAGATATACCTAAATTTGTTTCACATTGCCTGGAAACATACTGGGAGTTAAAAAAAAATTTATCCTTCCCACTGGTGCCTCTTACTGGATATGATGGCATCTCTTATAGCAAACATATTTCATACCTATTTCCTGAGAAGACACAAGAGTTTCCCCATGGGAGATACAAGACTCTCAAGGTGCTAATTAGAATTTTGCATGGTGGTTCATGAACTGGAGACAATTCCCCTCAGTTCAGTTGCAGCTTTTTGAAAGGTTAATCTTTGGGCCTGCTCTCTCTTCCCCTTCCCATTTTCTAGAAAGAGGACATACCTGGAGTTTTCGGGAAGTTGTCACCTCCCCCCCATCCGCTGTCCATAAGAAAAGCTGTGATCCATCATTGGCTTTTGTTTGAATTTGAAACACAGCATGCCCTTGATGCTTTTGCAGATCTTCACATGCCCCAAGAGCTGAGCTAGGTTTTCTGGGGCTTACTGGAGTATGGAAGAGTTAACTAGACTAGTACTGCTGAGACTTCTGTAGTCTTAAACCTGCGGAAATCTACCAAACTGCCTTGGATATATTCCTGCAGGTAGAGGGAGAAGCACCTCCGTGCTCTGCTGTTCCCAACGGTGGTGGTGGGTGGTGGTATTGATGATGGTGATAATTACGACAATGAAAGTGATGTGGTTTATGATAGATGACATGGTACTGTCACCAAGGAATGGGGGTATTCCTTATTAAGCCTTTTCCACATGCCTTTATCCTTTTAATTGCTGAATGTGTGTGTACTTGGGGAGTCTCAGAGATTTTATATCCTATGTCCATTCTATCCTAATTCACCCAAGTGTGCCACACAGTGGTTGTCTTTATCTTGCTGTTTCTTAGTCATGCTGAGGTGTCGGAGCCAGTTTCTACTCAGTGTGGTTTTCAGACGGCTGTAAGTGCATTATCAGTGATCACCCTGTGTTCTTTTTGCAGTAGAATACTTCTCTCCTTCCATTAGTTGCTCCTTTTCTGTCCTGCAAGGAACTAAACAGAATTCCAATTGATAAGCTTCGACTATAAATTAGCCTGTACTTAGGGCCTCTACCACAGTAACACTTCACAATTCTGCACTGAACTTTTTAAAGGACCTTTACCATCATATTTGTCCTTGTGAGAGAGGGGCTACCATTTATTTTTCTTCGCACAATGGTTGAGGAAAGGGAAGTTCAGAGAGGTGACAGCTACTTAATATAATAGCCAGGAGGAACACCTGGGCCTCAGGACCTCTGGTCTCATCTCTGCTCCTGTCTCTCCACTGCCCATCCACACCCTCAACCCTCTGTCATTATCAGGTCTCACACATCCTCCCACACCCATCCCTGCATCAGCAGAAGACTTAGATAATGACAGAGGACAAAGGAATTAACGGCTAAGGCTACCATGGTCTGGATTGGGAGAGCAGTGTTTTAACACTGCAGGGGTTTCTCCTACCCAAATGTTTCTTGAAAGCAGTTGGGCTTGAGGGAAAAGAGGGATATGGAACAATAGTGGGCAGCCTGCTGAGAGGCCTGCTTCTAGTTCTGTGGTGAGTCTGGTCCCATGCTGGTCTTCCAGCTCCAGGGCAGCTCTTTCCTGGGACAGAGGGGAGGCCCTATGTAGGCTGCTTTTCTTTGCTGCATGGAGTTGGTGGGATAGAGGGGGAGGTAGTTTTCCTTTTTTGTCCAGGTGTGAGTGCATGATATGGATAAGAGCGGACTCACATTCCTTGGTTTTTCCACGCGTTCGGGGGTGGTGGCTATGGCAACATTTCCATTTGAGGTTGAAAGATGCTTGTTCTCACTGCAGAAAGCCAAAATGCTTACGTTTAGAGAAATGTCTCTTTCATGCAGCTAACCAAGTCTAAGGGGAGGCTCTCTCTTGGGAGGTTGCTTTGTGCCTCGTTAGCATTTAGGAGGATTTTCTGCTTCCTTTTTTGCCCTCTCATCTAACCCAAGGGTTTTAGTGATCATCAGCATTTTAGGCTGCTTCATGCTGAAGAGGGTTTTTATCTGTGCAGCAGTGGAAAAGAGGATGGAATAGTGTAATGAGAGACTTTATTTTGGAAAAAGAATTGCAAAAACAAAGAGATTATCATCATAAGTAACAGTCTTTCTGTGCATTTTTATGATGTAAAGTTGCAGTGTTTGCAAAACCTTAACAGAGCTACTGGTTTCATAAGTCACCTTGTACACATGAGTAGACACACCAATATGAGGACTGTTGTTTTGTAAACGCTTCTGATTACTTCTTACCACTTGTGACAGGACCATAGGTTCCATGGGTATTGGTAGTAAGTTAACTTATGATTTAGATTTGATGCAAAAAGTTTTTATGATTAACAACATATTTTGACAATTTTTTCCATGATATTCTCTGTCTGAATCAGTCCAGAAATAGGAGAAACAAGGATATTTTCTTGCTTGGAAATTTTATTTATTTGACATATGGAGAGATACACAGAGAGAGGATACACCGGGGTCCTTTGCCACTGCAAACGCCTATGTGTCCCTTTGTGCAACTGGCTTTACATTGGTCCTGGGGAATTGAAATCTGGCCAGCAAGTTTTGCATGCATGTACCTTTAACCACTGAGTCATCTCCCGGCTCTTGTTGGACTTTTTTTTTTTTTTTTTTTTTTTTTTTTTTTTTTTTTTTAATTTGAGAAAGAGAGAAAGACAGAGGGAAAGACGGAATTGGTATGCCAGGGCCACAGCCACTGCAATCGAACTCCAGATGCTTGCACTACCTAGTAGGCATGTGCGACCTTGTGCTTGCACACCTTTGTGCATCTGACTTACATAGGATCTGGAGAGAGATTTAACATACTTCCTTAGGCTTCACAGACAAGCGCCTTAACGTTAAGCCATCTCTCCAGCCCCCTTGTTTGGATTTTTGAGACAAGGTCTCACTCTGTTGCCTAGAATATCCTCCAACTCACTGCGTAGCTCAGGCTGGCCTCAAATCCATGGTCTTTCTCTTACTTCAGCCTCCTGAATTCTGGGATTATGGGCATAAACTACCACTCCTGGCTAGGGAAGCTGTATATCTTCTTTCAACTTATTATAGGAACTTGATTTTCTTGTCACCATGCTGCTGTTGATATATAATATATATGTATGTGTATATTTGCATATGTATTATTTGGCTTTCTGAGACAGTGTCTCGTTGCATATCTCTGATTTGCTTAGAACTCACTATGTAGACTTAAGCTGGCCTTGAACTCACAGAAATCATCCTGCCTTTATCTCCCAAAGTTGGGATTCCAGGTGTAAGACATAACTGGTTCTGATTGTATATTTAAGAAAATGTATAGCTGGATAGATTTCTTCCTAATCTTTAATGGAGATGTGTTCAAAACATACTATTGTGAGAGACCAGGAAACCCTCAAATGTGAATCCATCATTATATATAAGGTAACCTTGGGCTGGAGAGATTGCTCAGTGGTTAAAGGTATTTGCTTGCAAAGCCTAACGGCATAGGTTTAATCCCCAGTACCCACATAAAACAGATGCACAAAGTGGAGCATGCACCTGGAATTTGTTTGCAGTGGCAGGAGGCCCTGGCACAGCCATATTGTCTTTCTTTCTCCCTCTCCTTCTTTCCTTTCCCCTTTTCCCTCCTTTCTTTCTTTTCTCCTTCCCTCCTTCTCTGCTTGCAAATGATCCAAATATTTTTAAAAGATAACCCTTAAATGGAGTGCCTTTCTATCCTGGATTGTCTCCAAATCATCCACTTTGTTTTGAGAATGACTTCTCAGATAGGTACTGACAAAAGGAAAAACATGCTGGGTTTTGTTTCCCTTTAAGTGTACCTAAAGATAATAAAAATAAAAGTAAAAATGACATCAGGAACTGGTGAAGCTGTAGAAGGCCTGGCATTCTCCACGTGGACCCCTCTACCTCACATTTACCTGTGACTGTGTTCTGTATTAGCCCAGCTGCTTCCTATCACCCTGTTTAACTGCAGAAATGAAACCCAAGCAAACTACAAATCATCTTTTGTTTCAGCAACTCCCAAGGATTCCAACAGTCTCAAAGCAAGACCAAGATCCAGGTAGAGTTTGTTTAATTTCTCCTTTAATGCCTTTTGTGCACTCTCCCCGCCTAGAAATAAAACCCCAAGCCCAAACTCAAGAAATCACCTCCTTTACCTTTAGACTTGAATCTACAGGTGTAAGCCATTTCACGCCTTGGAGTGGATTGGAACATTGACTGATGCTGGGAGCCTCTCAGTCTCTATGGTCATCAGTGCCAGAAGATGGTGGTTGATGCTCTTTGGCTCTGTGACAGCAAGTGGGTTTTGTGACTAGACTGAACTGGAGGAAGATGATAAGTAATAGGGGGACATAATTTTCTTTGCTAAGAAGAAACTAGGGTTAAAAAGTCACTCACTGAAATTTGCTATCATGCCAAGGTCGTCATCAAAAAGCAATAAGTCCGGGGAATAAAATCTAGAGTAGGGATGCATGCTCATGATGGCTTCAAGGAGCTGTCAAGCTTTTGGTAAGCAGTACTTATGGTCTATTTGAGCCTATCTTAGTACTTTTCAGCCTCACATTTTTCAAATAGTAATCAGCAAAAGAGGGAGAACCAATAAGGCAGACTCAGAAGATAAGAGCAGAAGAGAAATACAGAAACACTGAAAGAGTTAACCCATCACAGAGGAGAACTGATGTTGGGGCCACTTTTTAGTAATAGAGCTACAGTGTAAGACAGATACTGTGTGTGTTTTTATGAGTTTTGCTTTGGCTCTTAGTGACCTTTTGTTTTGTTTTGTTTCGAGGTAGGGTTTTACTCTAGCTCAGGCTGACCTGGAATTCACTATGTAGTCTCAGGTTGGCCTTGAACTCATGTCCATCTTCCTACCTCTGCCTCCTGAGTGCTGGGATCAAAGGCGTGTACCTCCACACCCAGCTTAGTGACTTTTTTCCTTCTTTGGCTACTACACACATTCCTGGAAAAGTGGATTTGAGTCTCCTCATATTTTATATGTTTTAAATATCTATTCCGGGCATGGTGGCACACACCTTTAATCCCAGCATTCAGGAGGCAGATGTAGGAGGACTGCTGTGAGTTCAAGGCCACCATGAGACTACATGGTGAATTCCAGGTCAGCCTGGGCTAGAGCGAGACCCTACATCAATCCCCCCCACCAAAAGTCTACTTTTAAGGAAATGTCATCTCAGTGTAAATCAAAGAATGGTGCCTGTATTTTTTTCACATTGAGGTTTGGTTTCTTTGATTATAAAAGGCATAGATAACTGTATTAATATATACTATTTTTATATATTATATATTATTAATGTTTATAGTATATATCTTTTAAGACAATAGAATAGTTCATTTTAGTAAGAAGAAGGGTATGGATACTCTATGATGGTCAAATTTCCTCCTCCTCTTTATAAGGTTGAATGATTTTTTTGCAGATTAATTTATACTAGCTTTGGATTGTGGAAGTAATAATATTTATCCACTTTCACATTAAGAAAAGTCTCTGAATTGCAGACATTTGCTTATGTGTAGTGTATTGACTCTAAACCTATCTTCACAATTTTAGCTTCTTAGGACTTCTTTTGTCACCCAAAGTGAGTGAAATTGTCAAATCTCATAGGTGCATGCTTCATTACTAATAGGCATGGATAAATTTAATGTATTATTCTTTCTTAGATTGGCTTCCTGGTCCAATTTGAATGATTTTATTTTCACTATTCCCAGCTACCTCTTTACTGAGTTGAAGAGTGTCAAATCATTTTTATTCCCCTTTTCAAATAACACAGATTTGTAGAAGTGTAAGAGAAAATTACCATTCTCAAATTACTTGTCCATAATTTGTCATTTATAGATTAATTTGTTGCTGTTTTGATATGTAATCTCACTAATTTTATATTCACTACCTTTCCATATGAGACTGTAAACATAGCTTATGCATGGAAATGAGGTGTATGGTCTGTGATAGTGTGTTAATTATGTACCACAAGCACTCACTACTTATATGCATATGTTATTCTTTCTTTCTTGATTAGAAGGTGCCACCAAAACTGTATGTGATACAGAAGGTTTTATTTTGCTCAGTTTCTATCTAGGGTCTCTAGTTTCTTTTTTAAAGCAGTAGCTTTCCTTTAAGAATGTTCTTGCCTTTTCATATGGATGTCTTTTGCTTCCAGTTGAAAGTGTTAAGAGCATTCATCCCTTAGTTCCTACCTGTCTTTGCCTTTCCTACCTTGCTATTTAAGGCATGGGGGATATCCCATAGTGTGTCCTGTGACATTATTGTAGTCTTTCTTAAAGATTTAAACTTGAAAGACAGATAAAACCCTCAACTACCACAAAACAACCTTGAGAAACTTACTGAGGTTAATAAAAACTCTCAATGTCAAAAAAGCTCTGCCCAAAACAAAGAGCTTACTAGCTATTGAGAGACTCATTTATGAAGTGACAATCTAATAGGTCATAGAAAGAGCAGTTTCCTAAGGTGAATTTTGTCCCTCAGACATAGCTCTAACTCACATATCATTTTCTGCTTTGACATGGAGTCAACTGAGGAGTTAAATAGGACAGATGCCCACATTCACTTCTGCCTCCTTCTCCTGATTATCATATGGAGAATAATAATAGAACAAAGTATGGGGTTGAATTAATTTAGAAAATGAGTAAGATTCCATTAAGTATTCTTACTGCTACTACCAAACCATTTCTTTGCCTCATGAACACTATTAAGAATATTTCAAAATGGAATATAGAAACCAAGACTAGAGTTTGGATTGAACTAAATAACTTTTTTATTTAGTTTCTTTTTCTTTAAATGTCTTTCTTGGAGTTACAGTTAGAGATGTTACCAAGTTAGCTATGCCTTACTGGACTTTGAAGATGAAGGTTACAATGAGCCCTTTGAGGCTGGCAAGAGGACTCACTGAGTAAGGATAAGGGCCAGATTCCCCCTAAGTTCGATTCCCCAGCACCCATGTAAACAGCTGGGAATAGTCACACATGCCTCTAACCCCATTCCTGTAGTGAGTGGAGACTAGGAAATTGCAAGGTCTCCCTGGTCAGCCAGTCTGACCAAAAATGGCAGTTCCAGGTTCAGTGACAAACTTCCTCTCAAGGAAACATGTGGATGAGCAATAGAGAATACTGACTGTTCTCCTCTGGCCTTCACACATGCATGCATGGGGTGACATATCTACATTCCCCCACCACATCACATACCAAGCCACACAAGTATTTTTTTTTTTAATGAGGTCTTTACTGTGGATGTTTCCACGAACCCTTATTTCAGTGGTCATGACAAGTGGAACCCCTCAACCAGACTACATTTTATTTGTGGCATATTCCCATGAATATTTGGATTCTAGTCTCAGTTTCTCTGTTCCCGTTCAGTATGTGATTATCATCACAGTCACAAATAGACAAGAGAAAAGTGTCACAGCTAGTTAATACCAGATGCAGCCTATCTCTTGATGCACAGAGGAACCTAAGCTGAAGGGCTTACATGTTATTCTTACTAACATTAAGAAATAGAAATGGATTTGAATGTATGCAAAACATTTTCAGGTGGGGAGCATAAATTTAAGCCAATGACATAGTAAGAGCAAAGCGGGTAATAAACTTCCGGTTCATGGTTGTATTTGGGCAGTCATTGTACACAGTGGCATTTAAGGGCTAATAGAATGTAGGTTTGCTTTCTGGCAGCTCATGGGTCCTCTGCAGTCACTTTGATTTCAGGGGTGTTTTCTTTTTCAACCCAACTTCAAGGAATAAAGCTTTGCTATTTCCCTTATTTTACTGCAGATCTTACTCTAGCACCTCCATAGAAGAGGCCATGAAAAGGGGCGAGGATCCTCCCACCCCGCCACCGCGGCCACAGAAAACCCATTCCAGAGCCTCCTCCTTGGATCTGAATAAAGTCTTCCAGCCCAGTGTGCCAGGTGAAGTGCCTCTTCCCCGGACCCAAGCCCTTCCCTTTCCTGTTGGAGCCAGCCTCTGTGTCTGCCACAAAGGCCTCTGAGACTGGAGAAAGAGCAGACCTGACATTTTCCCTTCCCATCAAGGTTGTCATGTTGCTGTGATATTCCTGGATAGTAAAAAATAATTCCAGATAGATATAAAGGATATAGATCTGGAGCCTTGCCCATCCTTGTCGTGGATCAAGAATTAGGAAGTACTTGACCAAGAGGGTAAAAATGTTTCAACTCCAGACAGTCCACTATGTACTGGGCTGGGGTCTTGTTCTCTGAATCATTGCAATTTGTGAATGAGGTCACTATCACTTCCTCATATACTTGTGTGTGGTTGTCAGTGTAAGACTTTTGTGACCAGAGCCTTTTCTGGAAGCTTACCTGTATGGAGAAGATCTTGTGTTCTGTAGGATTGAATGTGAAGGAGACTCTAAATCAGAATGGCAACTGGATGGTTAATAGAGGGTCTAGGATCAGGGCCCCTTCAAGTGGTCTACTCTGGGGCTTATGGGAATGGGACTTTCTTGAGCCAACAGCTGTATAGCTGGGCTGGGGATGGGGAAAGTCAGACATGCCTGCCTGCTTCCCTGGCTTCCTGTGACATGGGCTTGTGTCCTCCTAGGGAAGCTAAGGAACAGAGAGTAAGAAACATGCCTTTTCTTCAGTTCGGGCAACAAGATGCACAGCACTGTCCCAAATGTCATTTTGGGAGCTGCAAGGGCTTTTCCACTGACACATGTCGGCAAGCTATAAATGCGGCGATTTCATGAGATATTTCCTATAACTGTATGCATTTGAAATCAAGCCAGCCTTGGCTGTTAGTGAAGTGTAGATTATTACCTTCTCTACTAAAGCATGAAAAGACTGTTACTGGCTCACACATTAGTATGACCTCAGTGTCCTGGCAGACCTTAGCATGTTGCATTTGTTCTAATAAAACACTCTCCTCCCAGTAAAGTTATAGATTATTTTTTAATATATTAGAATCTGGAACTCTCTATGAAATTGATTTTCTGAAATGAGTTCATCAGACAAAAATTTCCCCTCATACTTTGATCCAAGTTCCGGCATGATTTTATAGCAAGTGGTATTTAAGGTGGGAAGAGCCAGGGATGGTGATGCTATGAAAATTTCACAAGGTTAGTGGATCATGACCTAGAATATTTTTCTGTGGATGTAAGAAGATCAAAACAATCTGGATAGCTATCTCAGTATCTTTCCTTTGCAAGTAGGGACACTGTAAATGAGCATGTATCTCTCAGCCTATGTGACCCTGGAAGGAGATACCAGCTGTGTTTGAGAATTGACATCCAGGCTGGAGAGATGTCTTAGCAGTTAAGGCATTTGCCTGTGAAGCCTAAGGACACAGGTTCAAATCCCCAGTACCCACACAGGCCAGGTGCTTATGGTGGCACATGCGTCTGGAGTTCATTTTAAGTGGCTAGAGGCCCTGGTGCACCCATTCTCTCCCCCCCCACTCTCTCCCCTTCTCTCTCTCAAATAAATAAAAATTAAAATTAAAGAGGAAAAGTGACATCCTATGGCTTCTACAACATTACTGGAAGATACAAAATTGTATTTGAAGCTCAACTCAGCTGCCTTTTAAATTTTTTTAAAGAACATTTATTAGAGAGAGAGAGAGAAAGAGAAAGAAAGAATGGGTGCACCAGGGCCTCTAGCACTCCAGACTCATGCTCCACCTTGTGCATCTTGCTCCACATGGACACTGGGGAATCGAACCTGGGTCCTTAGGCTTTGCAGGCAAGTGCCTTAACCACAGAACAATCTCTCCAGCCCCTCAGCTGCTTTTTAATTATTTGGTTTTCAGGAAGTGGCTTAATCTTTGTATAACTTAGATTCTTCATTTGTAAAATAAGGCCAGTTCTAACCTCATGGAGTCATAAGATTTTGGAGAGATGACAGAAATAATACAAATATCACCCCATTTGGCTCAGACACCTCCTTATGAACCTGAGGTTCATATCCCCATCACCCAAAAGTAGCAGGAGGGGGCCAAGCCCTTGATGGATGGGGATAAAGCACTGCAACTCTGTTGACACCAGTGAACAATTTTGATTATTTTAGAAAATTTGTCAGAAGGCATGCTGAAGTACTGAGCTCCAGTTGTCTGTCATAGTACCTGCTCATTAATACATTGTTCCTTGTTTATCTTCCCTCCTATGCTATCTCACTTTGTTGTCTATCACTGAAATAAAGTATCTATTCTGGAGTCCCTGTCTCAAGGGCTGCTTTAGGGAGGTCCTGAATTTAAGCAATCCCCTTTGACCTCTCCAAATGATGATGTGTGCTTCATTATGAAAAGTATTTTGATTTGATAAATGCCTTGATGAGGGGTTCTTGTGGTATGTCCAGATAAATCTAAAATTTGTATAAAAATTAACTAAGAAAGTGACATCTATATTAATAGCTCAATTCCACTGTCTCTTCAGAATGGGTTTACACAAATGATTGTTTTATTTGTTAGCTTTTTGAGACAGGGTTTCACTATGTAGCCCAGGCTGGCTTTGAACTTATGGCAACCCTCCTGCCTCAGCCTAATGAGTGCTAGGATTAGAAGCATAAGACAAGACACCCAGATTACACAATTGAACTGTTAAGCAGTTCAAACGTATCCTAGGAAGAATGGAATATTTCTGCTGTATGAAAATCAGATGGTATCATTATAACTACTTAATTTGTTTCCACATTAGTTCATAGGCAAATGCATGAATCTGTTCAAATGACACAGAATTTTAGTGTATTACATATTGATAGAAATTATTAAAATTGTGATAAACTAGAAATGCTTTGAGTCCAAACCTACCAGAAGAATCTTATTGTGAGAACTATGATGTACATTGCATGACACTTACCTTTTGTATCACTTTAGGTAACCAGGAGCACACTACAATTGCTGTTGTATGTCTTGACTTTTCCACTTAAACATTTTCTCGTGAACAACCTATCACTCCTTTTATTTCCTTCATGGTATGGATGTACCATAAGTGATGATGGAACGTTTTCTTCCTTTCTCTCTTCTTCATGTTTTCCAGCGCCTTTACCACCCCCACCCCCTCCACCTCTTCTTCTTCCTCCTTCCTTTTTTTTGTTTTTGATTTTTTCTTACCCTTAAGCCTCCCTCTCTTGTCATGTCATCTTCCACCACTTGATATCTACCTTCTGCTTCCCCTTTTCTTTCTCTCTGCTTCTCTTGTGTCTCCACTCCTCCACCATAGGCATGATCCCCCTTTTCTTTCCTCCAACCTCATCATGCTCTTACGTTATAACTAAGACAGAAGGTGGAAGTGATTTGTACCTGTAACTTTGTTTCCTTATCTAATTATTTTCTTGCGCTCTTACATGAAGGTATTTGGGTTCAAAGGCTATACAGATATTTAAAGTATAGGTGAATGCTGCCAGAGTGCTCTGTCAGCTTACCCCATTTCTGACTTTGAGAGTGTTTCCTTGTACTCTTAATCATGACTTAATATTCTTTTTTAATTTTTATTTGATATGATAGGCACAACTTTGCATTTTCCTGATTCCTCATGAAGCTAAGCATCTTTTCATGTCACTATTGATCATTATTTTATCGTCTTTTGTGAATTACTTGATTACAAGGCTCAGTCAGCTATATCTCTCTTTGGCCAATCTCAGATACTACTAATTCCTTTTTCACCTTGCCTAAGAAGTTCTGGACTTCCCTTATCTTAGGCACTAGGAATGTCTTGAGTGGCTAAAGGGCAGTGCATGTGATTAGTGGTCTGTTGCATTCTTGTCTCTTCAGCCTCCCTTCCTTCTAACTCAAGGCAAATTCTACCTTGGGTGCTTTGTGTATAAAAACTGAAGAATAAGGGAAGGTAGGGGAAAGAGGGGAAAATGATGTGAGATAAAGCAAGTTAAGAGGCAAAAATGAAGTCCCTATTAAAGAAACAAAGCAAGATTCACAGGTGATAAAAAGCAGCAACAAATGAATGATGATAAATTGCCAAGAACATGGCCTAAAGTAGAAAGATAGTGTGGGAACGAAATTGGATAGAGTATAGGTGCAAAGAAGCAAGGTTGTAAGAGGACAATGAATGGGACAATGGGATAGTTAAATGAGAATGAGGACATCTATACTTAGAAAGAAGCAACAAAAAGTGCTGTAGAACCAAAGGAAGGAGAGCCCACAGGCTTGGTGTAGGAGTTAAGGGAATGGCTTAGGAATGGGTGGTATGAATACCTTTAGATTTATGAGAACAGGTAGCATGAAGGGAAGAATGAAGGACTAATTTAATATGTAAATCTCCAAAAACAAGCAAAAGCAAATTGGAAATATGGGACAGTGCCTTCAACTTTAAGATCTATAAAGAGAGTGTAACTTACAGAGGCCCAGGCTCTAGAAATAGGTAATATTGTAGGCTTTCATTGGGAGAAGTTGGTGTAATATAATCACTGTGTGTGAAGACCATAGTTTGTAATATGCAAGCCTAAAAGCCATCTACTTCCACAAGGAAGTTTAAGTCAGGTGTGACACAAATCTACAAAACCTAGGAGAAGTAAGCCTTGGGACCTACTGAGGTTTTTGTTTAGATATTAAAGGATTTATTCTTTAATTAATTAGTTTTGTATTCAGCAAATATAGTCAGTTTGGTACCATTATTAGGCTCATCCATAACCTACCCCCTCCCCATTGGCCCCTCCTTGTTGAGGTATATGGGTCATGCATTGTGGAGTTAGCCCACAGTTATGGGTAAGATAAATGTCTCTGCATATTATGACCCAACATGTGGCTCTGACATTCTTTCTGTCCCCTTTTCTGCAAAATTTCCCTGAGCCATGTTGGGTTCATTTTTGGTCTGCTGCAGTGATGAGGTGTTGGATGCTTCTGGGTCTCCGGCTCTCTGATTTGGTAGGAGTTGATTTTTCTCTGTGTTGGTCTCCTTCCCCTTTGTGCTGATATCCGGTTCATCAGGAAAACAGCACCCTTGCTTGTTTCGCCAATTTTTCTTAGTTTCAGCCAGGGCCCTTTTGAGGTATGCTGGGGTGGCTCTCTCCTTAGGATCTGCATCTATCTGAAAAAGAGAAGCAGATTCTCCAACGGAGAGTAAGTTAGCACCAGGACAAATGAGATAGCCCTTACTTTTTATAGAGAATTTAATAGGTGTAGGCCCTCTGGTAGCCCATGATTGATGGTAGCTTGATATTGGAGAGTGGGCTAATGTTTGGATGTGGTTCTGACTTGTTTCCCAGCTCCAGCTATGG
Organism: Jaculus jaculus; assembly: GCF_020740685.1. Classification (NCBI taxonomy): domain Eukaryota; kingdom Metazoa; phylum Chordata; class Mammalia; order Rodentia; family Dipodidae; genus Jaculus; species Jaculus jaculus. The sequence continues at coordinate 5,941,088 of NC_059125.1, read as the reverse complement.
GTCCCATACCACTGAGGGTGTCAGTTAGCCAAATCAAGAGCAATTGGTTCCCCACCATGGCTGTGTGCCACCATTGCACTTGTGTGGGCATCACAACAAGTTATTTGCTGCTCAGTAGGTTAGACCATGAGTTGCTTGGGCAGATATTGGTCATTTTCCCCCAGTCGCCCATGTAGCACCTTCTGGCACTAGACGTGCTGACTGTCTAGGGACTGACTCTCTTCTAGCTTCCAGCCATGCCATTCCATTTTATGTGTCAACTGCATATGGTGTCTTCAGCAGTAGGGTCTTACCACTAACCTTTGGTGGGTCATCAAGTACACTTACAGAAATCTGTCTTTTAGGAATCCTTGTAGGTCTTTCTGATCAAAAGCTCACTGTGGATGATAGCCCCATGCTGGTACAGGGAGTTACAGGTCAGTGCCCACTAAGAAAATGAGGAAAAAGATAAGTAATATACAAGAGTTATAAAGAAGAGAGAGCGAGAGAGAGGGAGAGTGAGAGGGAGGGAAGATGTAGAAGATTAAGGTTAGCCTTGATCCTACCCTCTTCAGTGTCTTGTGGTTCAGGTCTTCCCTGTAAGGGCCTAGTGAGGTTCAGCCATTTGGTCTGCCTTTTAGGAAGTAGAATTTTATGGTACCATTGCCGTTTGGGTCTAGATTTGTGTTCCCCACCCCTTTGATGCCCTCCCCTCCCTCCCCATCCATCCTAGTGTCTAGTCCACGAGATGTTTGCTGGGTATGTAGTAGGGTATCTTGGGTAGATTCAGGTTAGTTGCTGTAGATGAGTGAGACTATGTGGTGATTCTTTCAGTCATGAAACAGCTTCTCTTACTGAAATTCCTATTTAAAAAAAAATCACATCATGGGCTGGAGAGATGGTTTAGCAGTTAAGGCGCTTGCCTGCAAAGCCAAAGGACCTGGGTTCAAGTCCCTGAGACCCACTTAAGCCAGATGCACAAGGTGGTGCTTGCACCTGGAGTTCGTTTGCAGCATCTGAAAGTCCTAGTCAACCCATTCTCTCTCTCCCAAATAAATAAAAAGTCACATTGTGAAGCCAGTTCTTTCTAGAACCTAACTTCCTTTTTATCCATTGAAGCAATTGTTTTCATAAAATAATCTTTCATAAATCATTTTTTTCTCTTCCACTGTCTGGGAGTTTCCCAACTTCCACTCTTGACTCTGACCTATATCTTCCAAAGCTATGTCTGTTTAATGGAAGCACTATGCTACGATAACAGCCCCATCCCTGTTATGGAACCTCCTGAAATGCATGTAAAGTGTGTGAGGAGATGCAGTCATTCCTTTAGAGACACTAACCATGAGTTTTCATCACTTCTACCACTTCTACTCAGATTGAGTGGACAAAATCTGGATGATTTCCCAATGACACTTATTTTTCCTTTAAAAGATGACAATGAGTATTGATGGACAATGTTTTATGTCATATCCATTTACCCACATTCATTGAGAGCCATACATTTAAAACATTGTGATTGTTGAGCAAAATCTATCAGTGGGTAGTGTCTTCCAATGGGTAGAAATTTTCCTATATTTTCTTTACACATATTGATGACAAAATTTATCCCATGGTTAAGCAATTATAGCACATTCAGACCATGGAATCTTATGAAGCTGTTTAAAAGAATGCATGTGTACTGTTGGAAAGCTATCTGATATAAATTAACTGAAAAGGCATAGTATAGAATATGTGTGTTTGTAAATGTATAGAAAAATTTGAAAACATTTTTTGAGTCATGGTTTTACTGTAGCCCAGGCTCGCCTCAAATTCATGACAATCTTCAGGCTTGTATCTCCTGAGTTCTGGCATTAACCATGCCTGACTCATGAAAAAATACTTTAACTGGCAAATGATGGTTGCCTTTGGGGAAATGAGCAGTATGATTAGAGGCAGAACTGAGAGACAGACTTACCTTTTATTGAATACCTCTTTTTATCCTTTAAATATTGCCTATAAACAGATACTGCCTATTACAAAGATTTCCTTTTCACCCTTTAGCTATTATGGTGGTAAATGAGTGTCCCAGAGATATTTTTCTTGGCTAAGTTTTTCTCACTCAAACTTGCCTACCATTCTGTGTCCAGGGTATCTTTATGACCATCTGCTACCACCTCCTGGAATGCAGATGAAATGACAGAAGCATTCTAGAGCATTCTTTTGGGCTCTGTTCCTTGTTTGGATTACTTTTCAGTTCCCCTACAACAAAGAGGAATAATTTTAGAGGATTTCCCAAAGCCTCCATTGTGAGATGTATGCTTGGACAAGATGACATGGTAAGAGTTCTGGCTTAATTTGGGAGGCAGGTGTGTTCACTGAGTTGTGAACTGAAAAGAATCTGTCCCGTGTTTACAAATGAGTGTTTCTCTCTATAACATGAGAAATAAGTAAACCCCTTGGCAGTAAAGGATGCTCTTAAGACCATAATTCCCTGTCAAATTCTCTGAAATCCTTTGGTCACACAGACAGCTCTTTCTTAGAGATTTTCATGTATGTCATTCCTGTGAGAGTTAGTTGTTCCCTTTTAAAATGTAGTAGAAGTTAAAGTTCTAGTAGGATTATAGGATTCCTACCCCACATCCATTTTTTTCAGATTCATAATTCATAGCCAGTCTGGGAAGTTTGATTTTTTATATGTGAAATTTTTATTGAGATATAATTCACATATGATAAAATCTGAGAAGTGACAGAGGAATGTTCAGCACTGAAACGTCTCTATCACACCTTCCAAGGCTCAGGGTCCATTGCGGAAGAGGTGGCAGAAAGAATGTAAGAACCAAAGGAAGGGTAGGACTGCTTACAATGCAATCAAACAGATAGAAATTGGCCTTGGTATCCATGATCACACGGTGCCTAGCACTATCTTCACAAGACCCTCATAATAGGAGGAAAAGATGATGACATCAAAATAAAAGACTAATGGAGAGAGGAAGGGGATGTGATGGAGTGTAGATTTGTGAAGGGAAAAGTGGAAGAGGGGGGAATTATTATGGTTTATTGTCTGTAAGTATGGAAGCTGTCAATAAAATAAAAAAATAACTCACTCTTTAAAGTGTACAATTCAGTTGCTTTTAATATATTTATATTATTTTATAGCCATCAAGACTATTTCATTTCCGAATGCTTCCAGTGTTCCCAAAGAAATCCTGTTATCCATTATCAATCATTTTTCATTTCCCCTTTTCCTCTCCCTATCCTGTAGTAACCACTAACATACTTTCAGTGTCTATGGATTTCCTCTTCTGAACATATCATATTAATGGAATTATATAAAATGTGGTCTTTTGTGACTGGATTCTTTCATTTCATATGGAGTTTCCAAGGTTCATCCATGTTGTAGTATGAAGTATTTCATTGTTTGTAACTGAATAGTCACCCATTGTGTGAATATGGTTTTGTTTTCACACTTATCTATTGGTGGGCATTTGTTTCCACTTTTTGAGGATTCTGTGCTACTTATTTCGAGTATTTTTGAGTATTATGTTACCATTTATATCTTTAGTTTGCATGTAAACGTGTCTTCCTTTCTCTTAAGTATAGATGGTAAAGTAGAACTTCTGTTCACAACTATATGTTGAATATTTTTGGTGTATGCATATAGTTTGGTGCGTGTGGTTTGTGCACATTTTTTGTGCAGATGCATGTTCCCTGTGTGCAGAGGTCAGAGGAAGACATTGGGTTTTATCCTCTGTTTTTTTCCCATTTTATTTCCCTGAAACAGAGGCTCTCACTGAACCTGGAGCTTCTGGTTTATTGGTTAGAGTGGCTGACTAGGGAGACCCAGTGAACCTCCTGTTTCTGTCCCACTCAGCACTAGGGTTACAGGCATGCACGACCATGCCCAGCTTTTCATGTGGATAATGAGGCTCAAACTCAGGTCCTCGTGCTTGTATAGCAAGTTTTCTTGCCCATTAAGCCATTTTCCCAGTCACTGTGTTGAATATTTTGAGGACGTACTCATTCATTTTACAAAGCAGCTTTCTCAGTTTATCATTTCAATAGCAATGTAGCAGAATTCCAGTCCCTTCATATCCTAGAAATATGTACTTTTTAGATATTTTGATGTTGTGTTGGGAGAAATTTCTGTTCAAATCTCTGCCCATTTTAAAGTTGAAGTATTGATATGTAAAGGTTTTTTACATGGTCGATTACATGGGATCTAGCGATTTGAACCAGGGCTGGCAGGATTTGCAAGCAAGTGTCTTTAACTGCAGAGCCATTTCCCCTGCCCAGTGTTTTATACTTTTAATATAAGTTTTATTACTTGTTAAATTTATTCCTGAAAATTTTATTTTTTGATACTGTTATAAACAAATCAAGAAAAATTAATTTTCATATCCATTACTGCTAGTGTATAGAAATACTGTTGGTTTTTGTATATTGATCTTATATTCTGTAACCTTGTTGAATTTTGTCCTTTTTTTGTCTGGATACATCTTGGATGAAATTTAGATAATGAGGTAAGGAACATACTTATTATTAGCCTTTAAAAAATTATTTATTTTTACTTATTTATTTGAGAGTGATAGAGAGGGAGAGGGAGAGAAAGAGAATGAGAAGTAGAATGGGCGCACCAGGGCTTCCAGCCACTGCAAACAAACTCCAGACGCATGTACTCCCTTGTGCATCTGGCTAACGTGGGTCCTGGGGAATCAAGCCTCGAACTGGGGTCCTTAGGCTTCACAGGCAAGCACTTAACCACTAAGCCATCTCTCCAGCCCTTATTAGACTCTTAATAGCCTAATTAATCCTGAATCTACCTACAAATTATTGAGGAAATCCCTTGCACTGTTTAGAAGACATCAATAGGGTCATTATTGAAAGTATGTATCCAGTTTATTTTTTTATATTGACAATTTTAGTTATTGAGAAGTCATTCATATACTAAATTGTCCATTCATTAGTACCCCTTATGAAGGAGTGATATGTGACAACCACTATGTTATTTTTCACCTAAGGGTCTAGTATAATCTCTTAACTAGAATAGCAGACTCAAAAGAACAATATAGAATTTTAAAAAATCATTATAAAGAAAGGCCTATGAAAGAGAATATTCTAGAGATAGGGTAGATTTAACCTTCATCAGAAGTCAATCTGCCAGGTATAAAAGTGATTTAATGTCATGTGCCATTTTTGAAAGAATGATTGAAGTTTGTTTTTTGTTTGTTTATTTCTTTTATTTTTCTTTCTCATATATGAAATTAGTCCCATTTATCAAGTGGTATATACTTTACAAATGAAACAGCCACTCTGTCCTAAGTTTTTCCATTGTGATGGTTTGAATGTGAAAACAAAACAAAACACCCCATAGCCTCAGGTGTTTGGGATTAACTTTCCTACTTAGCTCCCACCTGGCAGTCTTTGGGAGGTGGAGCCCTGCTGGAGGAGGTGTGTCTCTAGGGGCAGACTCTGGGCTGGAGGGCAGTCCTTTGTGTGCTCAGAGTCAGCTGTGCTTGCTGTTGCTTACTCTGTTCTCTGCTGTGGATGTAGGATGAATGAGCCAGCTTCCTCCACCATGGGATAGCTTCCCCTGGAAACTAAGTGTGCAATAAGCCCTTTTCCCCCATAAGCTGATTCTGGGCAGGTGTTTGCCCAGCAACGAGAAGGTAACTGCAAGCACTGTGAAGCAGATGCTGCGTTGTCCTTAGTGTACTTCTGCAGAAACAGGCGCAAGGGCTAGTTTGTTTCAGGCCATGGAGCTAGTAGCAGTTAGAGCTAGGGATTTATTATTTATATTTTATTTCTGTATTTATTTGTGTGCACGAGAGAGACAAGCAGGTAAAATGGACACACCAGAGGCTCCAGCCACTGCAGATGAGTTCCACACACCTGTGCCACCTTGTACATCTGGCTTAAAACCTGGGACCTTAGGCTTCGCAGGCCAGCATCTTAACTTCTAAGCTATTTTTCTAGCCCAATAACTAGGTTTTTAACTATGCAGTCTGATGCTGGAGCCTACATTCTACAACCTCAAAAAGGGTGGGGGGTACTTCTATTTTATTTGCATCTCCTAACTCATCTGCTTAATCACACATGTTGTAGGTGTGTCTGTCGAGCTGCTTCTGCTGCAGGTATAGTTCTTAAGACAGCAAGAGACATAATGTGGTTATTCCTGTTGCTCATTGGAGTCACCTGTCTTCATCTGCCACCTGGGTATCAAGACTCATCTTTTAAAACAATATTTATTTGCAAGGAAAGATAGAGACAATATGAATGGGTGTGCCAGAGCCCCTAGCCACTGCAAACTCCAGATGCATGTACCACTTTGTGCATCTGACTTTACATGGGTACCAGGGAATCAAACTCGGGTCGTTAGGCATTTCAGGCAAGTGCCTTAGCCGCCAAGCCATCTATCCAACCCATGAAACTTATCTTTTAATTCAGGCATTTGGTTGCCACTGTAATCATTTGCCTTTGAAGAGCCAAGGATTACATTCTAGATTTCCAGGTCTTGCTTTCAGGCCTGATCTTGTTTGTGGTAGAGGTTCTGTGATGGTTTATCTTGTCAACTTCATGGGGCTTAGAATCATCATGGAAACAAACCTCTGGGCTTGTCTGTGAGGTAGTTTCTAGATTAGATTAATTAAAGTGGGAAGAATTAACTGTGGTGGCACCATATCCTGAATGGGTGTGCTGCAGTCAGGTTCAAATTGCTGGTAGAAATCACCCAACCAAGAGCAGCTTGTGGGGAAAAGGAGGTTTATTTTGGCTTACAGGCTTGAGGGGGAAGCTCCACGATGGCAGGGGGAAATAATGGCATGAGCAGAGGGTGGACAACGCCCTGGCCAACATAAGGTGGACAATAGCAACAGGAGAGTATGCCAAACACTGGCAAGGGGAAACTGACTTAACACCCTTAAACCTGGCCCCAACAATGCACTGCCTCCAGGAGGCATTAATTCCCAAATCTCCATCTGCTGGAAACCTAGCATTCAAAACACCTAAGTTTATGGGGGACACCTGAATCAAACCACCACATTCTGCACCTGGCCCCCATGAACTGATAAATATCCATGATGTAAAATACAGTACATTCAGTCCAACTTTAAAAGTCCCCATAGTTTGTATCAATCCCAATGATGTTCATATATCCCCATAGTCCAAGATCTTTTAGCTTAGCCACAATACCAAAAACAATTTCCCCCCAAACCCCACAATGGCACAGAATAAACATTCACACTGCAAAAGATGGCATTAGGCATAGCAAAGAAATATTCAAGCAATACATGATTTAAACAGGGCAAACATCAAACTCTGTAGCTCCAAGTCCAGCAACTCTAGCCAGTGACAAATCTCCAAGTTGGATAATTCTAACCAGCAACAAGTCTCTGGAATTCCAATTCTGCCCCTCCAGCTAGGCTACTTACAATCCTGGAAAACTTCATTGGGGCTGACAGCTTTCCTTAGCAGCCATCTAATGGTCCTGTCATCTCTACTGGGTCTCCACTGCAAGCCACGGTTCATCCTCATGGCCCCATGGGGTCTCCATGCAGGCATCCAGCAAACCTGCTTCACACTGCTCATAGCCATTTCCAAAACACAAGGCTGTGTTGCAAACTCAATGACCCTCTCTTCCTTGCACTTCTTATACTCTACAATACCAGCTAGGGTGCCGATTTGTTAATCCAGTGGGGAATAAAGCTGACTTTGAAGAACAGGACACTCCTTGCGCACTCAGGCCCCTTCAAAAGAGTCTACATTCTTCATGTTGCCCCAGCACAGGTCAGGTGGCCCATTCTCAAAGGTTGTAATCTTTCAGTTGCAGCTGAATGGGCAGCAGTTCACCCAAAGATTTTTCTTTCTGTGCCATATCCCTCTGCTCACACCAGTTCATTTCTACACAAAGCAACCCTGCACAAAAACTCAGGACACGGGTATAACAGCAGGCTTTTCACACAGACTGCTAGCCCAGTCCAAGCAAAGCTCTTTCTCACCCTCATAAGCCAAACCTCACAGTCCATAGTTCTTACTGCATTCAGGTCTTGCAGCTCTGACTAGAATAGTCCATCAAGCTGTACTTACAGTACTGCAAGGCATCTCTTAGGCCAAGGTTTCAAATCCTCACACATTCCTCTTGAAAATCAGCTCCAAAAGGCCAAAGCCACGCCGTCAGGTGTCTAGCAACAATCCCACTCCTCGGTACCACTTTACTGTTGCAGTCAGTTTTGCATTGCTGGTAGAAATCACCCAACCAGGAGCAGCTTGTGAGAAAAAGAGCTTTGTTTTGGCTTACAGGCTTGAGGGGAAGTTCCATGATGACAGGGGATAACGATGGCATGAGCAGAGGGTAGACATCACCCACTGGCCAACATAAGGTAGAAAATAGTAACAGGAGGATGTGCCAAACATTGGCATGGGGAAATTGGCTATAAAACCCAAAAGCCTGCCCCCAACAATATACTGCCTTCAGGAGGCAATTCCCAAATACCCATCAGGTGGGAACCTAGCATTCAGAACACCTAAGTTCATGGGGGAACACCTGAATCAAACCACCAGAGGGTGTCATGGACTGTATGTATTAAAAGGACATAGTGGGGCTATAAAGCCAAAGGACTCAAGTTCGATTCTCCAGGACCCACATAAGCCAGTTGCACAAGGTAGCACAAGCGTCTGTAGTTTGTTTGCAGTGACTGGAGGCCCTGTTGGACCCATTCTCATTATCTCTCTCTCTCTCTCTCTCTCCCCTTTCTCTCTGTCAAATAAATAAAATAAAAATAAAGGACACGGTGGACTAAGCACGGGCACTTCTCTCTCTCTGCTTCCTGACTGTGGACTGAATGTGACCAGCTGGCTCATGTTCCTTTCACCATGCCTTCCCTGCCATGATAGCTCCCTTGAACTGTAAACCCTTCTTCCTTAAGTTGCTTTTGTCAGGTATTGCGTCACAGCAACAAGAAGAGTGAGTAACTCAGGGTCCGTCCTTAAAAGGAACACAACCAACATGTATATTGACAGAGCATTAAAGTGTAGTTTTGAGCATTTTAGTACTTGAAGGATTAAAAAAAAAAGGTTGGCTGCAGTAGTGTTCCTTTGACATAAGATCTGAGGTCCAGAAGTTCATGTAAACATGGAAAAGTACATTTTGTTATTGCTTTAGATGAACATTTTCAGAAGTAAAAGTATTTTCCCTGTATTTCCAAGCTTGTCTGTGCCAAGATTCAGCATGGCCATCAAGATAAAAGATAACATAGCAGTCTCTGCAAGGTGTGGTGCAGTTACTATCTGTTTTGGCTTCTTAAAAAAAACTTTTTTAAGTGACAATTTCTATAAATATAAAACAATACACCATGACCATAATCCCACCCTCCTATTTCCCCTTCTGTAATTCCCCCTCCATTGAATCCTTTTTTCTTTCCAACTAGTCTCTCTTCTGTTTTGATGTCTTCATCTTTTCCTTCTATTATGCAGGTCTTATAGGTAGCATCAGCCACTGTGAGGTCACGAATGCTAAGGGCACTTTGTGTGTGGAAGAGTGCATTGTGAGGAGTCCTACCCTTCCTTTGGTTCTGACATTCTTTCCACCACCTCTTCCACAATGGACCCTGAGCCTTGGAAGGTGTGATAGAGATGTTTCGGTGCTGAGCACTCCTCAGCACTGTGTTGCCTTTTGAGTCATCCCAAAGTCACTACCGTCTGAAAAGAGAAGCTTCTCTAACAAAAAGTGAAAGTAGCATTAATATGTAGACATAAACATATGTGCATGGTGGTGCATGTGTCTGGAGTTCATTTGCAGTGGTTGGAGGCCCTGATGTGCCCATTCTCTTTCTGTCTCAAATAAATAAAAATAACATATACAAGGGTTGGAGAGATGGCTTAGTGGTTAAGTCCTTGCCTGTGAAGCCTAAGGACCCTGGTTTGAGGCTCGATTTCCCAGGACCCATGTTAGCCAGATGCACAAGGGAGTGCACACATCTAGAGTTTGTTTGCAGTGGCTGGAGGCCCTGGCACACCCATTCTCTCTCTCTAGTTGCCTCTTTCTGTCTCTATCTCTCACTCTCAAATAAATAAATAAAAATAAATGAAAAAAAATTAAAAAAAACATACGAAAAAGAATGCAGTGGAGCTGAGGCCTGATCAAGAACCTAGGAAATGGTCATGCTCTTCCTTTACCAAAATCTTTATGTGATCATATACTTTTGTCTATATTCCTAGTTATGAAATTATTGGATGGATGGTAAATTTATATTATTTAACTTCTAAAGAGACTGCCATACTGTTTTCTAAAGGATCTGTAGTCCTTTCCATCCCCACTAGCAATATATGAAAGTTATTGTTTCCATCTTCACTAACACTTATTATTATATACTTTATATTATTTATTTGTTCATTTATTTATGTATACATACCAGGGTCTTCTGACACTGCAAATGAATGCCGATGCTTGTACTACTTTTGTTTTGCATCTGGCTTTACATGGGTTGCTTGGGAATTTAACCCAGGCCAGCAGGGTTTGCAAACAAGTGCCTTAAACTGATGAGCTTTCGTCCCGGCCCTGTTAGTGAGTAGAAAGTTCTGTCTCATCGTGGCCTTGATTGGCATCTCTATGATAATTGCTGCTGAGCAACATTTCACACGCATATTGGTGACTCACAGTTTCTTGGATGAAAACAGATATTCAAATGATTTCTCTACTTAAAACCCTACCCTGCACATTTGTCTTACTATTGAATTGTATGCCCCAGAGTCCTTTGTATATTCTAGATACAAACTCCTTACCATAAATAATTTGACAATATTTTTCCAAGATGTGACTTGTCATTTTCCTAATGGTATATCTACAAGTGCAAATTATCCTTTTAAAGAATTGAGTTAAAGTCTTGCTATATAGCCCGGGTTGGTCTGGAACTTAAGATATTCTTGCTTCAGCCTCAGGAGTGTACACTACTATGCCTGGCAGAATTTTGAATTTTGATAAATTTTGTCAGTTTTCTGAGATCATATCTTAAAAAAAAAACTTGCCTAACCTGAGGTCTTGAAGATTTCTCAGTCTTCTTCTAAGTTTAAGCTCTTTCAATCAGCTACCTAAAATCCATTTTGACTTTAATAAACTAAAATGAAGGTAAAGGCCTGAGTTCATCTTTATATAATGTGTGTATATATAGTTTTCTCAGAACCACTTGTCAAAAAATACACTCCAGGGCTGGAGGGATGGCTTAGTTGCTAAGGTATTTGCCTGCAAAGCCAAAGGACCCAGGTTCAATTCCCCAGGATCCACGTTAGCCAGATGCACAGGGGGGTGCACGTGTCTGGAGCTTGTTTGCAGTGGCTGGAGGCCCTGTCATGTCTATTCTCTCTCTCTTTCTGACAAATAAATAAATAAAAATAAAAATATTAAAAAAAATACTCCATTCCTATTATATTGCTTTGAAACATTTGTTGAGATTCATTTGCCTCTTGGTGTTTTGTTTTGGTTTCATTATCCTGTCTTTTTTTTTTTTTTTTTACTTCATCTTGGTTGCTTTATTTTGCAGTTTTAAAGTTCACAAAAGCTTTACAATATCTGCTTCCCCCATGTTGATCATCAAGGCTTTATGGTAAGACAATGAAAATTTTATCACATCAATTAGGTATATTCAAAAACAATGGATAATTTACAAATCACTTTAATTAAAACATTTTGCAAAATAAATATTCTAGTACACATCTGAATTTATTGATCCTAAAATTGGACTTTAAAAAAAACAAAAGCAAAACAAACATATTTAACAGTGTCACACCTAGGAGAAGAAGACTGTTGGCAAGCTATAAACAGCTTTGTGTGTGGACGGTAATGTGAACAAAAGGAAGAGGAAGAAACTATGTGTTGAACTGATATTTAAATGTATCTATTAGATTTCCTTCCTCATGAATTTCTACCAAGTGAACAACTTGGCAAACTGGTCGTTTCTCAAATTTTATATTTAAACTAGTAACACCTTGATTAGAAGAACTAAATCCTGGGACTAGAATATTTAAGAAAAGAAAAACCCTGGGAAGAAAAATTAATGGCAGTATCTTTTAAAGTCTCTCTAAAAATGAGTAGCAAGTAAATCACTGTTTATATTTACAAAGAATATCATGTTTTAGAAAAATTAGATATGTATAACTTATCAAAGGAAAAAATAAAAATTCCAAGTGGTCTCATTTAGGAAACTTAAAAAAATAAATCATGTCCTCAATTAGTTTTTAATTTGTGAAGTAGTCATTATCCTTTCTTATTGATCTGGATGCTTGCTATTATGCCAAGACTACCCTGATTTTTTTTTCTTAGTAGGGAAGTCATACATTGTCTTGTGAAGACATAATCACATAACTAAGTATTTGCTACAATGGCATATTTTTGAGTTTGTGGTCTGTAGCATGTTGAGAATTACCCTTTTAGTTTGAGGTGGCAAGGCTTTCTGACATGGGTACTCCTTGGGTATAGGATCCCCAATGATTAGCTCTTTTTTGCCCATGGAAAAGTCCTCCTGTTTATTTGATTAAACAAAAATAAAACAAGCTGCATAGGAACAATTTTATAGTCCAAAGAGACCCCAGCTTTGTTTCAAGGCTGCAGTAGCTGACACAGCAACTCCTTGTTACTTCCCCAGCCTTGCTCTGTGGACCACAGTGATATATTCAGAAGTGTTAGTGCACACAGGAGGTTTGTAACATTCCCTCACTAGTTCTTTGCCTGCTCATAGCCTGTCATGCCTGCAGCCTGCAGTATGTAACATTTATTAAAGTTTAAAAGTTAAAGTCAAAAAGAGAGGGCGAAGGAGGCTAAAACACAAAGAGACACTTCTACCTTTAGGTTTGGAGGAAATCCTCCTAGCCACCTACTGCCACCGTGGAAAAATATTTTAACCTTTTTGTTATTGTTGTTGTTTTTCAAGGTAGGGTTTCGCTCTAGTCCAGGCTGACCTGGAAATTTGCTATGTAGTCTCAGGGTGGCCTCAAACTCACAGTGATCCTACCTCTGCCTCCTGAGTGCTGGGATTATAGGCATGCACTACCATACCCTGTCATGACTAGCTTGTTGATCCTCACCTCACTGCACTTTGCTGCTCTTGACCACCACGTGTACTTGTGAAACTGATTACTGTTCTATAGTAGTACCCTTGTGAACTTGGTATATCATTTTTATTTCTCCAGGCCTTAATATTCTCATCTGTAAAGTAGGATTAAATCTGATCTGACTACTTTTCCAAACTTAGCTGTTAATGTTATCCTTGTTGGACAATGCATATGTAAGTTCATTTGTTTTAACTGACGGAAAAAAAAATTGTCCTGTTGAGAGGATTTAGTAGGCTTGTATTTTGGGTGTGCCTTTGTGTGCATAGGGACAATGAATAGGGCATAGAGGTAGGTATTTGTTGGAAAGGTACACCTGGCAATTCTTTTGTTAAATACATAGGTATATGTGATACTTAAGCATTACTACATGTGACTGGGTGATCAGGGGATGGACGTAGAGTCATGCGTGCTTTTGGGATTAGAAAGGCTGGGTGTGATGACACATGCCTTTAATCTCAACATTTGGGAGGCAGATATAGGAGGATCACTGTGAGTTTGAGGACATCCTGAGACTAAATAGTGAATTCCAGGTCCGTCTGGGCTAGAGCGGGACCAGACCTTAGAAAAAAAAGAAAGGGTCTTAGAAAAAAAAGGGTAGATAATTGATATTACCAAGAAACAGTCACTTGATGAACTTGCTAAGAGCAGGAATGGTCCTTATTGATGAAATTCCTGAACCATTATTATTATTTTTTTTTTGAGGCAAATCCAAAAGACTGAAAAAGTAAGAGTGAGAGAGAGCGAAAGAACTCGCATGCCAGGGCCCCAGCCACTGCAATTGAAGTCCAGATGTGTGTGTCACCTGGTGTGCATGTACAACCTTGCCTGCTTGCACCACTGTGCATATGGCGTATGTGGGACCTGGAGAGTCAAACATGGGTCCTTAGGCTTCATAGACAAGTGCCTTAACCGCTAATCCATCTCTCCAGCCTTTCCTGAACCTTTTTTTATAGGGATAATTCTGATTAATGCTTAAAAGTGTAGGTTTCACTGGGAGACTTCAACATTTTCCCTTATTTGAGTGTCTTTTTCTTTTTGCCCTTAGGCATTTGAATGCTTTTATGTTCTTCATAAAGTATTCCTAGGTAGGGAGGCTAGGAACCCTTTTCCACAGCTGAAGCCATTCCAAGTTTTACTTCTCTGAAGAATTGCCTTTCTGTCCCTGGAGCTTTCAATTGCCACATCTGATGCTTTATTTTTATACATGAAAATGGGATGTGTTTTCAGTTAGGAATTGACTTGGGTATTGTAAGAATCTGAATGAAATTTAAGAAAAAGAAATTAGTAAAGGATATTATCAATGACCACTATTTTGCCTGGATTTTTTGTTTGTTTGTTTTCAAAGCAGGGTCTCACTCTAGCTCAGGCTGACCTGGAATTCACTATGTCATCTCAGGCTGGCCTCGAACTCATGGCAATCCTCATACCTCTGCCTCCCAAGTGCTGGGATTAAAGGTGTGTGCCATTACACCCAAGCTTGGAATTTTTTTTTTTGTTTTGCTTGTTTGTTTCTTTAAGACAAGGTCTCACTCTAGCACAGGCAGACCTGAAACTCATGGGCAGCCCTGCTTCAGTTTATGGAATGGTGAGGTTGCAGCCATGAGCCACAATGTTTGGCTTGCTTGGAAAATTTGAATCACTGAGTGAGAGGGTAAAAATGTTAAAGGCTAATGTTTTAGATGAAGTATCTCAGATACCAAGAATCTGAGATGTAGTGGATCATTTAAAAAATTGAAGTGTGTGTGTTTGTGTGTAGTGTGTGCATATGTGTGTGCCCTGAGCATAAACAGGCAGAGGCCAGTGGAGAACATCAGGTGTCCTTCTCTTTTCACTGAGCCACGAGTTTCCTTGAAATGAAGTCCCTCACTCAACCCAGAGCTGTCAGTTGTTTTCGTCAGCGAACCAGAGTGATTCTTTGGTCCACTACCCCGCCCCCAGACTGGGATTACAGATGTGCAAGACCATGTCCAGTTGTTTACATGGTTGCTGGGGAATTGAACTCTGGTGGTCTCAGACCCTCCCAGGCCTTCATGTTTTTATACCAAGAACTCTTAACTGCTGAGCCAGCTCCCTAGCCCTGGAGCAGTCTTTAATAAACTTGAGAACTTGGCCTGGGAGGTGGCTCAGTGCCTAAAGTTGCTTGTTTGAAAAGCCTGCCCACCTGGGTTCAATTGCCCAGTACCCATGTAAAGCCAAAAGCATAAAGTGGAGCATGTGTCTAGCATTCATTTGTAATGGAAAGAGGTCCTATTGTGCCCATATACACACATGCAAATAACTATATAAAAATATTTTTGAGGGGCTGGAGAGATGGCTTAGCGGTTAAGCGCTTGCCTGTGAAGCCTAAGGACCACAGTTCGAGGCTCGGTTCCCCAGGTCCCACATTAGCCAGATGCACAAGGGGGTGCACGCGTCTGGAGTTCGTTTGCAGAGGCTCTCTCTCTCTCCCTCTATCTGTCTTTCTCTCTGTGTCTGTTGCTCTCAAATAAATAAATAAAAAATTTAAAAAAATATTTTTGAGGGGCTGAAGGCATGGCTTAGCAGTTCACACACTTGCCTGTGAAGCCTAAGGACCCAGGTTCGATTCCCTAGTACCCACATGCACAAAGTGGTGCATGCATCTGGAGTTTATTTGCAGTGGCTGAGGGCCCTGGTGCACTCTTCTTTGTCTCTCTCTGCCTTTTTCTCTTCTCTCTCTTTCAAATATTTTTTTTAAAAAATAAAATAAAACATTTTTTAAATTTGACAAATTATTTTAAGCAAAGGGAATTATTAACATGTTATGTAAATTTTGTATTAAATGGTAGTTTTTTTTTTAAAGCCTGAACTTCTTTTTTGTGTGTATATGTATGTGTGGTATGCATTTGTGTGAGCACATTCATGTGTGGGTATGCTTATACATGTAATCGAGGTTGAGTGTCTTCCTTAATCACTGTCCACTTTATTTATAGAGACAGGGTCTCTCACTGAACCCAGAGCTCACCATTTTGGCTACGCTATCTAGCCAGCAAACTGCAGGAACCTGCTTACCTCTGCCTCTTGAGCACAGGGGTTATTGGTGCACACCATTGTGCTCAGAATTTATGTGGTTGCTTGAGATCCAAATTCAGGTCCTGTGCTTGTATGGCAAGCCCTTTCTCAAATGAGCCATCTCCCTAGCCTGATCTTTTAACCTTTTTCTTTCTTTTTTTTTTTTTTTGATACAGGAATTATTTTTCCCATGATTGCTTCATGAGTATGGTAATTTTTTTTTAAGTTTTATGCTTTCCTCTTTTCTATTTATATATTTATTTATTTACATGACATGGGTGGGGAGAGAATGGGTGCACCAGGGCCTCTAGTCACTGCCAACAAACTCCAGATGCATGTGCTTCTTTGTGCATCTGGCTTTATGTGGGTACTGGGGATTTGAACTTGGGTCTTTAGGCTTTTCAGGCAAGTGCCTTAACTACTGAGCCATCTCTTCAGCCCCAAAAGTAAGATTTGTGTGTGTGTGTGTGTGTGTGTGTGTGTGTGTATTTATCCAAGGTAGGGTCTCACTCTGTCCCAGGCTGGCCTCACACTCACAGAGATCTACTTACCTCTGTCTCCCAAGGCAAACACTTTAACAGCTAAACTATCTCTCCAGCCTGTGTATGGTAACTTTTATATAGGAAAAGCATTCTCCTTCCCTTTCTTCTTACTTTCTTTCCCCGGAAAGTAGCTATTAGTACTATAACAGGTACATTGTCATCTTTTGCAACTGTACAATAGATTACTCAGCAAAATATGTTTTTCACATTTCACTTTGAGAGAAGTTTTTTTTTTTTTGTGTGTGTGTGTGTGTGGCACGTCTTTAATTCCAGCACTTGGGACGCAGAGGTTGGAGGATCACCATGAGTTTAAGGCCAACCTGAGACTACATAGTTAATTCCAGGTCAGCCTGGACCAGAGTGAGACCCTACCATGAAAAAAAAAATCACATTGAGGACTAGGGAGATGACTTAGCAGTTAAAGGCCACTTCTTTTCTTCTTTTTACTTATTTATTTTTATTAACAACTTCCATGATTGTAAACAAAATCCCATGGTAATGCCATCCCTTCCCCCACATTCCCCTTTGAAACTCCATTCTCCATCATATCCCCTCCCTCTGTCAATTAGTCTCTCTTTTATTTTGATGTCATGATCTTTTCCTCCTATTATGATGGTCTTGTGTAGGTGGTGTTAGGCACTGTGAGGTCATAGAGAGAAGGCTTTTTTTTATTGATTAGAGCATAATGGATAAAATCTTTGAAAACAATTTTAAGTCCAAAGTGGAGTGAGTAGAATTTCAAAGGGGAAAGTGGGGGAGGGAAGGAATTAGCATGGGATATTGTTTGCAATCATGGAAGCTGTCAATAAAAAATAATTTTAAAAAAGTGGACTGAAAGGGGGAGTGGAGATGGATCAGCAGTTAAAGGTGCTTGCTTACAAAGCCTGCTGACCTGGGTTTGATTCCTCAGCACCCATGTAAAGGCAGATGCACAGCATGCATCCGGAGTTCATTTGTAGCCACAAGAGGCCCTGGTATACCCATACACACACTCACTCTCTCTCACACACACATACCCACTCTTCTTTCCTTCCTTCTTCCCCCCTCTACTTCTCTCTTTCTTCTTTTCCTTCTCATTCTCCCTCTCTCTCCTTGCAAATAATATTTTTCAAAAAGTATACTGAAGGCTAAATGTGATGATGCACGCCTTTAATTTAGCACTTGGGAGGCTGAGGTAGGAGGCTCACCATGTGTTCTAGGCCAGTCTGGGCTACAGAGTGAGTTCCAGGTCAGCCTGGGCTAGAGTGAGATCCTGCCTCAAAATTAAACAAAAAATCAAACTAGACTGAAAATATTACAAGAAAATATTTTTCACAGAATTCAATTCTAGTTATTCAACCACTCTGTGAGAACCTGCTTAACATATGGCAGTCTGTAGAGGTGTTGTGAGAGATGAATTAAATTCGAAGTTGGAAGAATGAGGCTGGGTAAATATTTCCCACCACTAATGAAATGAACAGAAAATCATAAGCATGAGGAAAAGATTTTTCTGCAGCAGCCAAACAAGGAAACATGCATGCCATCTGCGAGCAGAGTGTAGCTGAGGGAAAACCTGAGCCTTTGGGCATATTTCTGACTTCTAGCTTCCTTGCACAAACCATATGTGTGAGGAGACAAATTTATGATTCCTCACTGAGGTCCTGAAGTATGATTGGTGCAAAGTGAAATAAACCAGGACTCTTAATTTCCATTCTCGTGAATGAGGATAGTAAAAATAACTTTTAGAAAGATAGGAAGACTCTGGAAAAGTAACCATAGCTGATATCCTGACCTGGTAGAAGGAAAAGCCCAGCAGCTCCATGCTGAACTGAGGGGGATAACCCAGAGGCCGAGGAGTTCCTCCAAGGTGAAACTGAGAAGACACTCTACTGCAAGATTTTTCCTGAGGCAGGATTTCACTTTAGACCAGGCTGATCTTGGAACTCTCTCTGTATCCCCAAGCTGGCATTGGATCCACGGTTCCCCTCCTACCTTAGCCTCCCAAGAGCTGGACCCAAAGGTGTGTATCACCATGCCTGGCTTTTTTTGATACTGTAAGATTTTTAATATTGATTGTTTTTCTATTTCTTCCGTTATATTTCTAAGCAATATATTTGTATTACATCTTGCTGAGTTTTCAGTTTTTGTTATCTACTCTCTCCCTTCTTCCAAGCCTCCAATATAGCAATACTGTAATTTTGGTTAGATTCATATTTAGATTTATATGATGGCCATTAAACCATATTGTAAATTTACCTTTTTTGCCTGTACAGATTTTAGTTTTTTTTGGAATGAATACTCAAACTTTCCTCTTTTCAGTGTACTTTTCTCTGATTCAGTTACAGATTCATCAAACTTCTATAAGTCCTCCTTAAGAAATTCTGACATATCAGGCATTATTATCAGTTTTTTTATTTATTTGAGAGTGACAGATAGAGAGAGAAAGGCAGAGAGAGAGAGAGAGAGAGAGAGAGAGAGAGAGAGAGAGAGAGAGAGAGGGAGGGAGGGAGGGAGGGAGGGAGGGAGGGAGGGAGGGAGGGAGGGAGGGAGGGAAGGAGGGAATGGGTGTGCCAGGGCCTTCAGCCACTGCAGTTGAACTCCAGATGCGTGCGCCCCCTTGTGCATCTGGCTAAGGTAGGTACTGGAGAATCAAGCCTCTAACCGGGGTCCTTAGGCTTCACAGGCAAGCGCTTAACCGCTAAGCCATCTCTCCAGCCCTGATGGTTAGTATTGATTGTCAACTTGACAGGATTTAGAAATACCTAGGAGAAAAATCTCTTGAGCATGTATGTGAGGGTGTTTCTATTAGTTTAAAGTGGGATGATTACCATAACCATGGGGGTGCAGTTTCATAGGCCTGGGGTATGGGAAAGAGTAAGGAGAAAGCTTACTGAGCAATAGCATTCATTTGCCTCTGCTTCCTGACTGTGGATTGAATATAACCAGGTGCATCTTGCTGCTGCCTCCATGCTTTTCCTGCCACGATGGACTGTATCTCCTCAAACTGTAATAAACTCTACCTCCCTTCAATTGGTCCTTGCCAGATACTTTATCACAGCATCAAGGAAAATCATACAAGGATACTTAATATTGAAATCACAGTGTTCTGGCCCTGTCCCTCATAGGTTCATGGTCATCTCACACTATGAAATGTATTCATCCAATTTCAAAAGTCCCCATTGCCTTACATTTTCATCTCTGCTCAAAAGACTCTTCTAAGATGCATAGTACTGAGCTAATGTAAAATCAAAAACACAAACTGCATACTTATAATATATAGTGGCACTGAGTAAACATTCCTATTCTGAAAGTAAAGAATGGGGCATAACAAGGAAAGGGCATACCAAAGCAAGATTGAAACCCAGCAAGGCAAACACCAAACCCTGCTGCTCCATGTTTGTCATCCAAGGTTCCTGTTGGCATAATTTGTGTTCCAGTAGACTTCCATAGCTTTTCCCCTCCAGTCCTGTTGCCTGTGTAGCACATGTGGGGTCTCTGGTGGGCATGCTTGCTGCTTCCAGCTTTCCTTGTTGATGATTGCCTCATGTTTCTGGCATCTCTGATGTACTCAAGGAGTTGATAGCCCACTCAGGTGTGATCAGGTGAGGAAAAAGCAGGAAGTTGCTGCCAGAGGAGTGTTGCTTGTAGCCATCTTGGATGAGACCACATCAGACATGGGTTCTAGTCTGTCAGGGCAGGCAAATACTATCTCATTGTTCTTGGGCCTTGTGCTTGTCTGAATGACTGCCTATAAAAAGTTGTCTTCCTCCTGTTTCTCCTTCAAAGGCAGTGTTGCAGATTTTCATACTATTGAGTTCTTTGTCTCACAAACAGGAAAAGTTAGGCACATGGATGAAGGAGATTTATTGAAGAAAAAAAAGGTTGAAAAGCCCCAAAGTGTCAGTGCAAGCATACGCATGATTTCAGCTGGCATCTAAACAAGCTAAATTTTTAAATTTACAACTCAAAAGCAGGCAGTCCTAAAACAGTAATTTGAGGTGTCTTTAAGAGTGGCAGAGCCTTTCTCTGCTCTTGGTTGGGCTTTAACCCAGGAGATTCCTGATTGGTCATTGTCACATAAAGATTCCACTGAGTCAGTGACCTCCAGGTTATTGTCTTATGAATTCAAAGAATGAAATCCACAGACCATAGAGGGTGAAGTTTGGAAAGGTTTTATTATACAGATTACAGAGATAAGAGGAGGGAAGAGGAAAAAGTACAGAGCCCCTACCCAAGTGGAAGCAGGAGCGAGGTTCTCTGAAATGGGAAAGCCCATTTAGAGACCTGGATTGGGGTCTTCTATGGATTGAAGAAGGAGGTAATCTTTCTAGGAATGGGAAACTCCTTTAGGAAAGAAGAGATCTAGGGAGGGACTTGGATTTAAGAAAAATAAATAAATCTAAGGAGGGAGCTCATTTAGGCAGAAAGACCTGGGGAAAACAGATTTTTCCTTCCAGGCCCAAGGACCCCTCTCACTTTTACTTTTGGGGTCCTGTTATCCCTGAATTGCCTCAGGCTCATAAGTGAGGGTCTCTGAGCAACTGCCACTAGAGTCAGGCTTCTTCAGGTTTAAGTATATTCTCTGATTTTGGAAGTAGGTGGAGGACCTTGATTAAGTTGGTAGGTCAGAGAGGTAAGTGCAGACTCAGGATGGGCTTGCCAGGGTGGGGAAGGTGGGGCCAAGCCTGTGAAAAATTCCTAGGAGGAGAAGAATCAGAAAACTGCCCCTGATAGCCATCTTTATGACTCATACTGTATTTGCTTTGTCTCACCAAGGAAGGTTGACATCTATGTTCTTTCCAGCCCATGTCTCTTATTACCTACCTATAATATCTATTAGCAGGCAGGTATGGTGAAGTTCATGTGGACCAGGAAGCAAGGATGCTTCCAGAAGTGAGGTCTCAAGGCCTACCCCTAGTGAGGCACTTCCTCCAGCATGGCTCCACCTCCTCAAAGGTTCCACAACCTTCCAACACAGTAAAAATACCTGTGGACCAAATTTTCAAACATGAGCCTGTGGAGAACAGTTCACATTCATATCTGATGATAGAAACAACTATAAAACTATTTGGATTTTTAATCCTTTATATGTGGCCTATTCTCCTCTCCTATTCCCTGCTGAAAACTTGTAAAATTTTCTAATTCTAGTACTTTTGAGAAGGTTTGACTCACCGTGGTTCTGTTTTATTTCAAAGTCTTGGCTACTCAGTGGTCCCTTTTTAATTTAAAAATTCACATTCTTCGTTTCTGGGAACTTTTATCAAACCATTTAATTGATTTCTTTCTGTTTATCTCTCTGTGGAACTTTTATTTGAATATTATCTACCTTATCGAAGTTTCCCTCTCATTATCTTTGATGTTCCTTATTGTGCTTTCTCTTTTTTCTGTCAGTTTTTCGTTTGAGTGCTTTTTAATTTTCTGAATGTTCTTTTTTTTTAAAAAGCAGCTTTCAATAATCTCATCTTTGTAAATTATATCTCTTACTGAGGCTTTACCTGATGACTCTATTTAAAAGTTCATTTCTTTTTGTCATCCTATATTATTCTTTTCTCAGTAGAATACAAGATTCATAACGGTAAAGTTCTTCCAATCTACCCTACCTTCCCCACACTGTTAATTTTGCAGCACTTCAAACAGTGCCTGGCACATAGCATTTAAGTATTTCTGGATTAAAATAAGTGACCAATCAGATGTTGATA
Organism: Jaculus jaculus; assembly: GCF_020740685.1. NCBI lineage: Eukaryota > Metazoa > Chordata > Mammalia > Rodentia > Dipodidae > Jaculus > Jaculus jaculus. The sequence continues at coordinate 5,918,782 of NC_059125.1, read as the reverse complement.
GTATACATTAAGTTTTCTGATACAGATCTAGTCTATTTCTTTGAGGTTACTTTTTCCCTATATTTACTGCTTCTCTACCTTATGGTAGAACATCTGCGAATATCTTGTAATATTTAATCATCTGTTTATATTTAAGAATGAGAGATAAAAAGCTGACTACAATATATGAAAAAATGGATAGGACTTTCCAAATGTGGCTATTTAGGGGGCCACAGAGATGGCACATCTGTTAAAGGTGGTTGCTTCCAAATGTGGCCATCATAGTAGAGCCATCTGGTTACATCATATTGTTGGTGATCCCTTTTTGTCACTGTCTTTAGCAGCGTTTTCCTGGTTGATCTGATTCTCTGGAACACATTATTCATGCATCCATGTTGCATCTTAGGATGTAACAATCTGACTAGAAAGGATTCCTAAACCCCTCTGTTTTCAGTGGGATCCCTATGACTTCATCTGGTCTTGGCTTCCTCACTCAAAATAATAAACACATCTAACCTTTCACTTGAGTAGGAAACATGCCAAAGCAAAATGTGAGAGGAAATTTTAGGACCTAACTGTTCCCAAAGTACTTCAGTCTGTCTCTTCTTAGAGTAGGGAAGGAATATAACCTATACCACCTATGCAAATTTAAACAGATGCTTAGTCATCACTTATTATATTATGATTTAGCATAGGAAGTAGAGAAGGGCCAGGGAAAGAGGACTAGGAGCAGGACCTGAGAAACCCAGAATAGCATAAAACATTGCTAGAACCAGATCCTGAACAGTCTTGTCAAGGTATGCTCTTCTTCAGAGAGGGGGGGTGGAATGTGATTGCCTATTGTTTAGTTCATTTCTTTACACTTTACTGATTTCCTTATTTTACACCTATTTTCAGAGGTATTTGCCAACAATTCTTGAGATCTCTGGGGCTTCTGTGGGACAAATAATTATTGTTTTGCTTACTCATCTGCTTTCTTAGACTTGCTATATAAACTGTCAGTCAGTTTTCTGATTTCTCAGTTCCAAGTTTAAAGAACATTTAAACAACTCCCTTTACTTTTATTTTAATGAGCTCAGAGTGATACTAGTTGGATACTTTCAAAAAGTGCTTATATAGGATCTTTAACAAATACATAGGTCAGACAGCAGAACACTAGGACCTGCTCTCACTCGTACCTTGGGTTAGTAGTAACCATTGGTTTCTGGCAGAAGCAGTCGAGAAATATTACTATAGATGAAATTGAAGTGAATATGAGTTTATCCTTAAACTCACATTCTTTCTGCCTCCATCTGTTGAGTGCTGGGATTATAGGTATGGACCACCACTCCGCAGCTCACATTATCATCATTTCCATCCAACCTTATGGCACATGTTCTAGGTAGCTACAAGGTAGTATATGGACTGAAAAGGGGAAATAAAGCTGTTGATAATATTTTTGGTATAATATTTTTGGTTCCCCCAATCTTAGAATTTAACGAGAAAGATAAGTAACACCATTTCTTAAGAGATTTCAGAATGAACAAAGAGGAGGATGACTGATATCACCTCTGAAAATCTTCAGAATGGACACTGGGTACATGTCTGTGATGCTATTTTGTTGCTCAAAACTTAGTTGTGAGAAGTCCAGGCAGGGTTTCATTTTATTGTTTTTTTTTTTTTTTTTTTTTTTTTTTTTTAAGACAAAGTCTCATCTGTAGACCAGGCTGGCCTGGAATTCATTATGTGGCACAGGCTGGCCTCAAACTGAGATACAGGCATGTGCCATCATGCCTAACTTAGGGTTTTTTTTTTAATATTTTTTATTTATTTATTTGAGAGTGACAGACACAGAGAGAAAGACAGATAGAGGGAGAGAGAGAGAATGGGCGCGCCAGGGCTTCCAGCCTCTGCAAACGAACTCCAGACGCGTGCGCCCCCTGGTGCATCTGGCTAACGTGGGACCTGGGGAACCGAGCCTCGAACTGGGGTCCTTAGGCTTCACAGGCAAGCGCTTAACCACTAAGCCATCTCTCCAGCCCTAACTTAGGTTTTTATTTTAAGTAGTCTCAATCTTTTACCATTTAAACACAATTTCTCCTTTATATTTGGGGAGATGTCCAGTGAACTCATGACAATATTGCATGTAATGCAATTTTATCTAAAAGTATATTGGAAAACAGACCCCCCTCATACAACTTTTTACAATAGGATTTTTCATTGTAAAAATTAAAAAAAAATATTTGAGAGGAAAAAGAGAAATAGAAAGAAAGAGAGAGAAAGAAAAAGGATGGGTGCTCCAGGTCCTCCTTCTGCTACACACTCCAGACTCATGGGCCTCTTTGTGCACCTGGCTTTACATCGGCACTGAGGAATCAAACCTGGGCCATCAAGCTTTGCCAACAAGCACCTTCAACCACTGCACTATGTATCTCCAGTCCCAACATGTTTTCATTTTTCAAAACACCAAAAGTTTTAAAAAAAAGAGTAAGGATAATCAGACCTGAATCTGATAAGTCGCCTGTTTATATTAACTTCCTAGGCTGTGAGCAGGGACAGTCGATCATAGTACTTCCTTGTTTGCCTCCTGTTTCTCAGGGATAACCTCTTTGTTGCCTGATTTTCTGGTGTCTTCAAAACTCTTCATAGATGTTTGGTTCCAGTGTTGTGAAAATTATTTCATATGATTTTTGTTTTGGGTTTTTGAGGTTGGGTCTCATTCTAGCCCAGTCTGACCTGGAATTCAATATGTAGTCTTAGGCTGGCCTTGAACTCAAAGTGATCCTCCTACCTCTATCTCCTGAGTGCTTGGATTAAACACGTTTACCCCCATGCTCAGTAAAACTTAAGTTTAAAAAAAATTTTTTGTTGTTCATTTTTATTTATTTATTTGAGAGCAACAGACAGAGAAAGAGAAAGAGAATGGGCATGCCAGGCCTCCAGCCACTGCGAACGAACTCCAGATGCATGTGCCCCCTTGTGCGTTTGGCTAACGTGGGTCCTGGGGAATTGAGCCTCAAACCGGGGTCCTTAGGCTTCACAGGCAAGCGCTTAACCGCTAAGCCATCTCTCCAGCCCAAGTTATTTTAAATTAAGTAATTTATTTTATTTATTTTGAGAAAGAGAGAGAGAGAGAGAGAGAGAGAGAGAGAGAGAAGCTGAGAGAAAGGCAGATAGAGAATGGATGCACCAGGGCTTCCAGCCACTGCAAACAAACTCCAGATGCATGTGCCCCCTTGTACATCTGGCTTACGTGGTTCCTGGGAATCAAATTGAGGTCCTTTGGCTTTTCAGGCAAGTGCCTTAACTGCTAAGCCATTTCTTCAGCCCAAGTTTTTTTGGGGAGGGGTGGGGGGGTTGGTTTTGATTTTTTTTTTTTCAAGGTAGGGTTTCAGTCTAGCCCAGGCTGACCTGGAACTCTTTGTAGTCCCAGGATGGCCTCAAACTCAGTGATCTTCCTACTGGATCAATGGTGTGTGCCACTATGCTGAGCTGCTTTCGTATGATTAAAAAAAAAAAAATTGGTTATTTCAATTGGGTTAGTAAATGTGGTCTGTATTATTCCATCTTGTCTAAAAATAGAAGACAATTTAATTAGTTGGCTTATAATTTCCAAGGTATACTTCTTTTGTTAATAAATGGTCCAGTTTATTTAATTAAAATTTTTTCATTATTTTGTATTTTGAAGTAGGGTATCACTCCAGCCCAAGATGACCTGGAACTCATCCTGTAGCCCAGTCTGCCCTTGAACTCATGGCTTTCCTCCTACCTCTGCCTCCCGGATGCTGGCGTTCTAGACATGAGCCACCATGCCTAGTTTAGTATACATTTTATGGTAGTATAGTTGCTTGGCATTTTCTTTAGGAAATTAGCTTATTTCTTTGGTTTTGTTTTTAAGGTAACTAGTAATTTAAAGGTCTAACCTGTGAGGACCCAGACAGGGTTATCCACATTCTTTTCTGTTTTGTACTTTGTTATTATTGAGGGTGGTTCACCATCGTATGAAGGTTTAATCTACCGACGTGTTTCACAAATTTTAATGAAAGACAGATCACGGGCAGAGTCACATGGCTTTGCCATATCCATGGACTGGCTACAATATGCATCTCTGGAGCATTATTCTGGGTCACATATGTGGAAAGCACCAAACTTTATATCTAGCTTGTGTGACCCAGCTAGGGCAAGTGAATAGTGGTTGGTAAAAACAGTCTTGCTCTCGATATGTTGCTGTTATTTACTTTTTAAGGAACAGAACATTATCTAAATATTAGAGCATGTATCACAGATTTCTTCATAAACTATAGTTACATAGATAGGGTGTTTTATCTAAATATTAGAGCATGTATCACAGATTTCTTCATAAACTATAGTTACATAGATAGGGTGTTTTTGAAGGAGTTTTAAAGAATGTGATTTAACTTGTCAGTATGTGATCCTAAACTTATTTTTTTGTGTGTAATCATGGAATTTATTTATATTTCCACTGCAGCTGTTTATTGTCATTATTACATTACAATTCACATATTTTTGGCTTTCTCAAATATTCTTTGCATCTCACAAATTGAAAACAAAACAGTCTGACTGCAGCTTGCTTACTTTCAAAGATCCTTCAAATATGCGGCCAGATTATTTCAGAAACAGATTCAGTTGTCCATGATAATAATGATCAGAGAGTGAAAAGGAAGTTGAGGCCTTGGAACTCAATAAACCATTGCAGCCCATCAATCTGGTCTCTGTCATGCTTGCAGGCCCATCCACAGGAGCACATCCTGGCAGCCAAGTGGCCTCCCCTGGGTTCTGGCTCCCTTCCTTTCCTTAACTTATGCACAAAGCTAATGAGCAGTAATGGCTGCGAGCTAGGGAGAAACATGAGAGAAGCCAAATAAGAGGCCTTCTGACCCCTGCTCTGGCTGACTTGAAACTAAGTAATTAACATCAGAATACTAAGGAACTGACTATCTTTCCTATGCTAAGTTTCCATCTTTTGGTCAAAAAGTATGTTTTCCTTCCCTTTTTATTTAACCATCTTAATCATAACCGCCTATGTAAATACTTCAGTAGGTGAAGGTGAAAAAGGGATTAGGAATAATATGCACTTTTTTATTGACGCATATTCAGTGTATATAGTGTTGGGTTTCATTTCTTTCAAGTATAGCATGCGTTTTGATGGTGTTCACTCCCTCCCATTTTCAATCTTTAGCCCCTTCCTCCTTTTTCCCCCACCTGATAGCCTCCTTCCTACCCCAGTTTCCTTTCTGCTTTTATGTCTATGTAGTCTTTAAGTATGTATATATGTACAATGTAGGATCCACAAGTGAAAAAAGTAACACTTGTGTTTCTGAGTCTGGGGTCTGGGTTTTTTTTTTTGTTTTGTTTAATATGATGGTCTCCTGTTGCATCCACTTTTCAGCTAAAAACACAGTGTATTTTCCTTTATGCTATATTTATATGGCACATTGTCTTTATCCACTCGTCTGTTGTTGGATATGTAGGCTGAGAACTTCACTTGACCTGTGTCAAAGCCTCCAAAGTGCTTTTAAAAACTTGAACATTTTAAGTGCCTTCCCTGTTCTTAGTTGAGTACAGTAGTTTGTTTTATCTTATTTTCGGGGGAGTGGTCCTTAACACTGTGTGCTTTTTTTTTTTTTAGGATTATTGCCTCCACCACCAGCACTGCCCCCAAGACCTTGTCCATCTCAGGTAGGTGACATATTTGATTTCTGAAAACTGTTGTCTTACCCCTGTGCTGCTTTGCAAGAGTCGATCATTATATCAGATTCCCAAGGTAACATGTGGTTTAGTTTCTACTCATCCAGTCATAGGCCACCAGACAAATGTTCAGTTTGGGCTCTTGAGGGTCGTATGTGATTTTCTTACACAGAGCAAAGTAGAAGAGGTGCCTCTCCATATGGGGTTAGGAGATATGGTGGTTCTGTCTAACACATGCAGTCTGGGTGACTAGATGCTTGTTGGCCAGCATTTCAGGAACTAATGGTAATCTGTGTGCACTGAAACTAAGTGCTCATCAACCCGAGGTTGCTGCCTCCTGCAGCAGGAAAGGGAGAGTTGTGTCACCACAGTCTGTCTGTCTTGTACCTTAATTGTGTCTTGTGTACATGTGCTACTATGACCCTACTCATCAACACTTTCCACACATTGGAGTTTGAGAAGCAAGTGATAAATCTATTTGCTTTCGTTAAAACGCAAAACAAAATGTAAGCCTTCTCTTTAAAGACCCTGTCTAACTTTTGGTTGAAAATGTTGAGAAATTTCTTTACATATCAGTTCCAGTTTCACTTTTGCCACTCTGTGAGGTCCAGAGCACACCTTTCCATGTGGCAGTCACAGGACTCAAATCATGGAAACTATTTATAACATTTGCTTGTCCTTCTTTCTGACAATTAGATGGTCATTAGCATCCACTGAACCATGAGGTATATAAATGGTATGAAGCTTCTTACTTCCGTCTGAAGTGTAATAAAAAGACCAGTTCTTCCTGACTTGCATATATACAAGAGCGAATTCATCCTGGTTTCAACATTGGCTTTAAGAGAAATTGGTCAATTAAGAAGTAGTTATGTGAGGATGGACAGACATCTCAGTGGTGAAAGGTACTTGCTTGCAAAGCCAGACAGCCTGGGTTCAGTTTCCCAGCACCCATGTAAAAGCCAAATGCACAAAGTGGTGCATGTGTCTAGAGTCTGTATGCAGTGGCAAGAGGCCCCGGTGTGCCTCTACTCACTCTATGTGTGTATGTGTGTCTGTCTGTCTTTCTCTCTCTAAAATAAATATTATTTTTTTAAAAAAATAGTAGGGCTGAAGAGGTGGCTCAGTGGTTAAAGGTGCTTGCTTGCAAAACCTGACAGTCTGGGTTTGATTTCTAGTACCCATGCCAGATACGCAAGGTGGCACATGCATCTGGAGTTCCTTTGTAGTGGTGGGAAGCCCTGATGTGCCTATATTCTCTCTCTGTCTGTCTCTTTCTCCTTCTCAAAATAAATAAAATATTTCCAAAACTGGATTTAAAAATAAGTAGTTATGGGCTGGAGAGATGGTTTAGTGGCTAAAGGTGCTTGTTTGCAAAGCCTGTCAGCTCAGGTTCAATTTCCTAGTACCCATGTTAAGCGAGATACACAAAGTGGTGCATGCATCTGGAGTTTGTTTGCAGCAGCAAAAGGCCCTGGCATGCCCATACTCTCTTTATCTGTATAAAAATAAATAAATGAAATATTTTTAAAATATTTTACTTATGGAGTCCCTGCTATTTATCTAATACCAAACCTTAGTTCTACCCCAAGTGTTTGCTTCATTATAATTTGTGCTCATTCAGAATTATTAGCTAGGTTAATTGAGTATTTTCAGTCAACCAGGCATTGCACTGTTTTTAATGCATAATTTAATCCTGACAAAACCTTATGAAGCAGGTTCTAATACTGCCTTTTTCTTCTTCTTCTTCTTTTTTTTTTTTTTCTTGTTTTTCAAGGTAGGGTCTCACTTTGGCCCAGGTTGACCTGGAATTCACTATGTAGTCTCAGGGTGGCCTGGAACTCATGGTGATCCTCCTACCTCTGCTTTCTGAGTGCTGGGATTAAAATCATGTGTCCCCATGCCTGGCCTAATATAACCTTTTTATAGACTGAGAAATTGGGTTAAGCAAGTCACTAAGGGGGCACAGCTACTAAGTAGCTAAGTGGCTGTTGTTAGGTTCCTCTTCCCCCCACCCCCAATCTTGGGAGGTTAAGTGACCAAGTTTACACAAGACAGCAGATCCACTGGCCTTGTAACTGAGGCTTTCAGCATACTCTCCTAATAAAGGCTCAGAGAAGTTGAGACTCCTGTTTTGTACCAACCACAAACCTGGATTTGATCTCAATAAAATTAGCAAACATTATGAGATACTTATCTAGTTTTGAGCTTCTGCTCTAGAGCCATCTGGATGTATGTGTGGCGCCCTGTATGAAAAGGCTTTTGTAACCAACCTCCTTATCTTTCCCCTGGTGCACAAATGACAGTAGTTACTTCCTGGTCTGAAAAGTGCTGCTGGGCTCACCAGGCCTCCTCTGAACTGCTTGCCCTGGGTTCCTCACTTGCTCAGGGCTTAGTGATATGAAGATATGATATGGGGACTGGAGAGTCTCAAGTCAACATTAATGAGTAAGTCTCCTTCTCTGCCAGATTTCCCAGCAAAGTGTAAACGCTGAGCCCAGCATTCAGCCCCAGCCTCCAGCTCAGCTGCCTAACTATGGAGATTTCAGACTAAAGGAACAGGTGTGTAAGAAGAAATGTAGGCAGAAAATGTCCCAGACACCTCTCTTCTTTCCCTCTTTTGTCCACTGCAAATGGAGCACATATATTCAATGGATAAAATCCTGGGCAATAAGCACACGGCTGTGTTTAGTTTTTCTGCTATGTCACTAGAAACAGTTACTGGGAGATATTAATAGGGTTCTGTGGTAAGACAAATTTGCAGGCTGCTGCCTTTACCTCCTCTGGGAGATATGCAGTACATATGCATTCACTAAACGCTTTAGCATCCTATAGTAAAAAGCAAAACAAAGCTGCCCAATTCTGTTAAAACCAGCAATTTTCTAGCTTGTCCAACCATTCATCTTTTTATTTAGAAAAATACTTGTTAAAATCTCAAGGGCTTAGTGATTAGGAAACACTATTAAAATACCTGCTGTAGGTATTGCTAAAAGCATTTCCAAATTGCTCTCATCTATTACCTCATTTCTACATTATGTGATTAAAGTTAAATTTTATGTTTATGCCAATAGTTTCCCCTTGAAGAATTTAAAGTGAAAGTTTATTATATATTAGCTTAGAATTTCAAGTTGCCCAGGTGTCAGTCTTTCCAATTTCTTCCTTCCTCTGCTATTCCTTTTTGTTTACTCTCTCATGAGATCATTTGTATCACCTCCCAGCAGATTTTATTACAGAAAGTATACACATTCTGACTCTTTTTACTCTGTTCAATTGTTTTGCATGTTTATTTACTAGAGAGAGGGGGGGGGGAGGGAGGGAATATTAATATGGGTGTGGTAGGGCCCCTTGCCCCCGCAAATGAACTCCAGATTCATGCACCACTTTGTGCATCTGCTTTACATGGGTACTGGGAAATTAAGCCCAAGCCGTCAGGCTTTGGAAACAAGCACCTTTAACCACTAAGCACTGTCTCTAGCTTGAATGTTTCTTGCTATATATGGACCATCAACCTGACCTTGGAAATATATCTGTGACTAAGGAAATACATACACAGAGACTTTTAATGAGGTTCAGACTGTAGGATCATCACCAGGGACCTAGAAAAGTCAGCCAGCCTAGTATAGTGAAAATCATTACATGTGTGAGTAACCATTATGAGATTAAAATAAAGTTTCTAGATTACTTTTTGCATTTGAAATTTTCATATTGTTTATCTTGACAAATGAGCAAGACTAGATTGTAATAAGAAAGAAAATATTTTATTCTCTACAAAGGAATACTATTTTAAAAACTAGATAGCTGTGGCTAGAGAGATAGTTGATAGACTGCTTACCTTGAAAGCATGAATCCCTGGAACACACATTTAAAAAAGCTAGGTGTGACTGGCCGTGGTGGCACATGCCTTTAATCCCAGCACTGGGAGGCCAAGGTAGAAGGATCACTGTGAGCTCAAGGCTAGCCTGAGACCAATTCCAAATTAGCCTAAGCTAGAGGGAGATCCTTCCTTGGGAAAAAAAAAAAGGCTAGGTGTGATGTGCACTTATAATCCTGCCACTGGGGGTGTAGAGACAGGAGGATACCTGCCTGGGGTTCACTGGCCAGCCAGTCTAGCCTCATTGATAAGTTCCAGCCTAGTGAATGACCCTGTCTCAAAGAAATGGTGGCCAGAGCCTGAGGAATGACACGTGAGGTTGTCCTCTGGATTCCACCTTTATGTACATGCATAAATCTGCACCTACATAGACATGCACACACAAACACACACTATATATCCAACTGATTGTGATATGCTTCCATATTCCATAGTTAGCATGCTTTACACATAACAAAAGTATATATCTAAGCCGGGGGATGTAGCTCAGTGGTGGAGCACTTGCCTAGCATGCACAAGGCCCTGTGGTCCATCCCCGGTCCTGCCAAACCAAACAAAATGCAACAGCGTATGTATCAATTGAAGGATGAGGTACACTCACTTTTTCATCATAAAGTACAGTTTGGCTGGCTCCTACTTACACCAAACACCACTGTGGTCTGAACATCTGGATTAGGTTATACATACGGGGCCACAGAGTTAGGAAAGGGAAAAATGAGGAGGAACAGATACTTTATTTTTCCTAGCTACAGGTAAGATCAAGAAGGAATAAGTGGATCTATAAAGAATCAAGTAGTTTGTTTCCTCATTTTCCCAGGGAAAGGCCAGAAACCAGGGCATGGTCTTTTGGCACATTTAAGAAGAGGTGATTTGAAATTTTTTTAAATGACTGAGTCATAGTATACATAACCAAAAGAGAAATTAGAATAAATGTTTTATATGGAGCAGTGCTAAAGTGAGTTAGTGAAACTTTCTAGCTGTGTGCATATCAATTGAGTAAAATGCCATTCACAGAGTTGGTGATTGTTCAATTCTCTGCTACTTCATTATTCGATATTTAATTAAATCCTACAAATAGTATTGCTCTCATGCCAGATTTCTTTCTTTTCTTTTTATTTATTTATTTTTTTTTGTTTTTGGAGGTAGGGTCTCACTCTAGCTCAGGCTGATCTGGAATTCACTATGTAGTCACTCAGGGTGGTCTCGAACTCACAGCAATCCTCCTACCGCTGCTTCCCAAGTGCTGGGATTAAAGACATGCACCACCACACCAGGCTTATGCCAAATTTCTTATGGCAATAATGATAGAGCACAGATCTTGCTTAATTACGTTTATAATGAAAAAATGGGGCTACAAAATATTATCTTTTAAGTTTTATGTTAGTGCCACATTTGCTGAAGTGGGGTTTCCTGTAGACCAATGTGCCCAGCATTTTCCTATCATACCACTGATTTCTCTCCTCGTCACAGCACGTGCTCCTCTCTAGTATTTTGAGTAGTAGACGGAAAGGCCTGAGAAAGAAGTATCTTATTACTTACTGCCTGTTAGCTTAGAAACTGAGAAAGCTCATGTGGTGGGGGAGGTGACTAGGGAAGTGAATTTTAAGGAAACAAGAGAACCTTTCTTTTTCAGTGGCTGAAGGACACAGAGTGTTACTGTGGAAGGAAGAATAAATGCAAAGAAACAGGCATGCGTGCTTGAAGAACTACCTGAGATTTGGAAAGCCAGATTTCAGGAGCGAGAGAAAGAAATGAAGTGTTCTGGAGGTGGTAGGGAGGAGCAGGCTGCCTTTCCACTCATTCTTGTGGTTACAGAGCTGGGGTGGGGAAAGTGCTCCCCGCACAAGAGTTCTCTTTGGGCACAGCCCTTGAAGCGGGGAGAGTAAGCTTAGGGTTTCTTTCAGCTAGCTTGCTGCTGCTTCCCCTTGGCCATACAGCGGAACTCTCTCAAACCTTCTGAGGCCCAGAAATGTTGGCATCAGGCAGCAAGGCTTGGCTGTTAGGAGTTTGCAAAACCTCCCCAGGTAATTCTCAGTTTATGCAGAGTTGAAAAGCACCAAGTTAAGTGCAAGATGAAGAAATGTTCAGAAAGAGGTTGAGGACACAGATTTTGTTGATGGCCATGCTTTACATTTTTGTCCTTCATTCATTTTTAATTTTTTTTGAGGTAGGGTCTCACTCTAGCCCAGGCTGACCTGGAATTAACTATGTAGTCTCAGGCTGGCCTTGAACTCATGGCGGTCCTCCTACCTCTGCCTCCCAAGTGCTGGGATTAAAGGAGTGCACCATCATGCCTGGCTCATGCTTTATATTCTTAAAGAGCCTGGTGGAAGGGGAGAATTGGGAGGCAGGAGGCCAACCTAAAGAATGTACCCAGCCCCTGTGGGACAAGAGCCCAGGTGATGATGAGACAGAGAGTTGGCCTGGGACATTTGTTCTCCTTATGACTGATGACTGATGTAAACTTGGTGAGAGGCTTGCTGGAAGAAATAGTCACTGTGTGTCTCAAGTTTTCTGTGCTCTGCTGTGAAAGAATAGCCCAGAAAACATGGACACCCTTGACAGGAAATGAGGCCAGCCACAGTCTGCTCAGCAAATCTCTTAGCTACTTTGCTGTCTAGCTATAATCAGGACCTGAGAGTCATGCTGAAGCCAGTAGGAATATGCTGTTCTTTTGGTTAATTAGATTTTCAATAGTCTTGCTATATAGTATAGGCTGGTCTACAGCACTCTGTAGTCCAGGCGGACCCTGAATTTGTGATTCTTTTGCTCAACCTCCCCAAGTGCTAGGATTACAAATATATACTACTGTGCTTAGCTTGTGCTGTCCTTTTTTTCCCATGTATATGCATATATGGTATGTGTGTGTGCCTGTGTGTATATGCATGCTCATGTGCAAACACGTACACATGTGTATGTGGAGGCAAAGGTCAATGTTAGGTGTCTTCCTCAGTCACTTTTTAACCTTTTTTTTTTTTTTTGAGACACCGTCTAAATCTAGAACTCATGGTCTCAGCTAGAGTAGCTAGTCAATGCACCCTAGGGATCCTGTCTCCACCTCCCCAGTCAGTGCTGGGATTACAGGCATGGGCCACTGTGACCAGAATGTTAAGCAAGTTCTTGGGATTCCAGACTTAGGTCCTCATGCTTACTCAGTAAGCGCTTGACCCACAGAGCCATCTGTCCAGCCCTCTGGTTTTGTAGTTTTAAATGGCCTGAGGTATAGCTCAGTGGTACTTGCCATATGTTCCTTCACTAACACAGCCTATCCAAACAAACAAAGAGAAACAAAAAAGCTTTACAAAGAACCACTTTTGTCATATTCAGAGGGAAAGACAGTGGCTACCTTAAACTCAAATGGCAGTTAGTAGGCTCTGAATTTCTCTTGAAGTATTTTGATATTCTTTTCTTTAGACAGTGTCTTACTTTGTAGACCATGCTAACCTTGGTCTTGAGATCCTCCTTTTTCCATCTCCTGATGCTCAGGTTATAGGCATGTACTACCAGGACTTCCCCCAAGTTGATATGAGGCTGATACATGAAAGTAAATTCTCCAAGAACATTGGGACTTACAGAGCATGCTCTTTCTCTCATCTTGGAACATTATTGATGGTTATAGGCTTCATTTTTAAAGATTTTTTTCTTTTGTACATGTGTGGTGAATATACATATGCAGGTTTGATCATGTTGGGTGTCCTCCCTTATTGCTTTTTGCCTTATTTCCTTGAGATGGAGTCTCTCACTGAACCTGGAGCTGCTATTTTAGATCAGTCTGGTTGATCAGTGTTCCCAAGCACCTCTCCTGTCTCTGCTACCCACAGGACTTGGTTACAGGTATGAGTGGTCATGTCCAGCATTTTATGTGGGGGCCGAAGATCAAACTTATGCAGTCTCAGGCCCTCTTAGGCCCCCATGCATGCATGACAAGCACTGTTAACCTGTGTAACCATATTCCCAGCACACTGAACCCATTTTAACAATGCTGAACCTATTTCTCAGAGAATAAAATGGGGCCGAGTATATAACTCTTAAGTGGTAGAGCATTTACTTAGGCATGTGCATGGCACTGGGTTCCATCTGCAGCACAACTCAAAACAAAACAGAATAGAATGAAATATTATCTCATTGGAAATATTCAAATATCTATAAGAAAACAGCAAGAAAAATGTGTTTACATAAGCAATATGGAAATGGTACTGCGTTTAAAATTCATGCTTTTTGTTCTTCATAAGTTTCAGTCAGTGACAAATCAAATATTGTGATATTCAGATGACCTCATGAACTGAACAGAGGTACTAAATCATAATGCATATGTACATATGGCATATATATGAGCTTTTATTTTCAGTTTGAGATGTGACTTTTATTGAACTTATCCACCAGAGTGGACCTAACGTCTGTACAAAGCCAAATATTTGTTATTTATAACTTCCATTTCACAGTTAAAATCAGACAGTTTTTTTTTTAAACAACACCACCAAAAATTCAATAGTTTTGTTAAAATCATAGTAACCCTGAAATATGTTGAAGACTCAAATGCAGAAATTTGGTTGGTTGGAAAGCTAAGTAAATTTACAGCTTGCTCAACTAGCATTATAAAGAGGCAAAACTGTTCTTTACAGAGATACAATCCAGTAGACTCACCTACACTGTATAGCTGTTAAGTCTTTAGGGTCCTGAGGTAATAAGGAAGCCAGTATCCTTTAGACAGTCTGCTGTTGTCCTTTGTGCTATATGAGATTTGTGCATGTGTGGGCTGACCCCACCAGCAGCAGTTACAGCCTTTAAGAGAGTCCAGGTCTTCATCTACATGAAGAGCAAGTTGAAAGTGACATGGGGCAGTATACTTGACCGGGAAGTCAGTGATGCATTTCCTGCCAATTAAGTGTTCCAGGATGGTTAGGCTGTGCTCAGCAGTATTCATGCCCACATGTCCAGGGCTGGTTGTCCTAGATTTCAGATGTCTCTGGATATGGCCTGCTGGGAGCCACAAGCTGGGAGCAGGAAACCACTTTTGTTTTGGACTTTCTGTAGTCCTTACCAGCCTTATCCTCCCCTTCCTCCAGTCATTTTGATGGATGTGGTAGCGAGGGCCTTTAATCCCAGAATGTGGAAAGCTGATTTCAAGGGCAGCCTGGGCTACAGAGAGAGTTCCAGTTCCAGTTCAGCCTGAGCTATAGAAAAACAGAGAGGGGGGGGGGGAAGAAATGGGAGCTGGAGAAATTGTTCCATGGTTAAAGCTCTTGTTTGCAATGCCTGATGGCCCAGGTTTGATTCTCCAGTACACATGTAAAGCCAGATGCACAAATTGGCATATGTATCTAGAGTTCGTTTGCAGCAGCTAGAGGCCCTGGTGTGCCCATTCTCTCCCTTCCTTCTTTCCTTCTTTTCCCTCCATCCCTCTCCTTTTCTATGTTTCTCTGTTTGCAAATAAATATAAAAAAAGAAATAATGCAGCATTTTTTGCAAAAATATCCATTTATAATTAACGATTGTAGAAAAGGAAATGATGCTTTCTGAAATGATGCCTAGAATTAAAATGTCATTTGACTCTTAGCCAGAATGAAATGACTGTTGGAAAACACTGTGAGCCCAGGCTCTCAGCAATGGAGATGTCCAACGTTGCAGAATCACCTAGTTACAGCAATCCTAGCAGTGCTTAGTTGAAGTAAACAGCTTGCTGAAATGTGCCATCTAGTCTCTGTTTTCCTCCAGTTCTCTAGCTAGTAAACAGTATGCTCTCCCTCTTAAATGCTCATTTTGCTGTGGTCACAGTTCTGGCCTGAAGGTTATTTTCCCTTGGCACTTTGAATGTATTGCTTCCTCTTCTACCATTCACTGTTTGTTGCTCATGGAAGAACCCAACGACCGGGCTGGAGAGATGGCTTAGCGGTTAAGACGTTTATCTGCACAGCCAAAGAACCTCGGTTCAATTCCACAGGACTCCACGTAAGCCAGATACACAAGGTGGCACATGCATTTGGAGTTTGTTTGCAGTGGCTGGAAGCCCTGGCATGCCCATTCTCTCCCTCTTTCTCTTTCTCTTTCTCTTTCTCTTTCTCTTTCTCTTTCTCTTTCTCTTTCTCTTTCTCTTTCTCTTTCTCTTTCTCTCTTTCTCTCTTTCTCTCTCCCTCTTTCTCTTTCTCTCTTTCTCTCTCCCTCTTTCTCTTTCTCTTTCTCTTTCTCTTTCTCTTTCTCTTTCTCTCTTTCTCTCTTTCTCTCTTTCTCTTTCTCTTTCTCTTTCTCTTTCTCTCTCTCTCTCTCTCTCTCTCTCTCTCTCTCTTTCTCTCTCTCCCTCTCCCTCTCCCTCTCCCTCTCCCTCTCCCTCTCCCTCCCTTCCTTCATCTCTCTTCCTTTTACCCTCTCTCAAATAAATGAATAAAAAGAATGATTTTTTTTTTTTTTTAAGAACACAAGGTCCATCTGCTTTTGGTTCCTTTGGAGTTAATTTATCCTTTCTCTCGAGTGGCTTTCAAATTTTTACTTGTGATGATGTTCTGTGTCAATGTCACTGTGATATGTTTAGTCAGAGATTTAAATTTATTTATGCCAGGTGACACAGTGTAATTTTCCATCTGGAAAATTGGGTGTTTAATTTTAGAAGACTCCGGGTCCTGTCTCCATGGGTTTTGTTCTCTGTTTATTTCTTCTTCTACTCCAATTGGCTATGTTTTCCTGTGGCCTTCAGCACATCTGTTATTTCCAGTAATGGCCTGTCTTTTTATGTTGTAATTATTCTGGGCTGGCCCTGAATTAATTATCTTCCAAATTAATAATTCTCTGTATAACCACATATAGCCTAGAACTGTTTTTTCTTTTTTTGTCTTCAAATTTCTATCATTGTTCTTTGATTCCAGGGTTTTCTGTTATGTCAATTTTTTTGAGGGATAAGGTCTTACTAGATAGCCCAGGCTGGCCTTCACTTTGCTATGTGGCCCTGGCTAGCCTCAAACTCTATTATCCTGCCTTTGCTTCTCAGTTCTGGGATTACATGCTTGCCCCTCCACACCCACATTTTATAAAACATTCTTTTTTATATTGACCAGTTATTCTTTTCTCCATTTTTCTTTCATGGATTCACCACTTTTTTTGAGAGAATTACAGACATACTTATGTTATTTTAAAGTTATTTTAAACTTGTTCCGTTTTCATTTGTATCAGGAGGGAAGTTATCTTTTATTTTTGGCTATTCTTAGTGTTCCATTTTGTCTTTTATGTTTTGAGAATTTCGTCTTGGAGGTTTGTTTTGAGTTTGAGTTTAAATTTCAACCTCAGTTCTCTCAAGCTGTTCCCTTTCTAGCAGTTCAGTGGTGGTCTTTACCAGCTGCATACCACAACCCCACACCCATAATCTTTAGAGTCAAGTCTTACACTTGAGACACAACATTTTAATCAGGCGTGGATGTCAAGAGTTCTTAAAAATGGTTCCAAGGTGTTGGGGGATATAGCCCAGGGGTAGAGAACTTGCCTTGTATTTGCAAGTCCCTGGCTTTAAGCTCCAGCACTTCAAAAACATGACACTATTAAACATGTTACCAGGGCCGGGCATAGTGGTGCACACCTTTAATCCCAGCACTTGGGAGGCCGAGGTAGGAGGATCGCGTGATTTCGAGGCCACCCAGAGACTACATAGTTAATTCAGGTCAGCCTGGACCAGAGTGGGACTCTACCTCGAAAACAAAACAAAAAAATCACTTTTTCCATTTTTGATATTTTTATACATGTATATATTTTGATCTTATCTTCCCTTGTCCCTCCTGCTATTAACACTCTTCTTCTTCCCCATCAACCCCCACCTTAGATGCATGCCTGTTTTTGGAGAGAGAATGAATTGACATGCAAGGTCTTCAGCCATTGCAGTTGAATGCCAGGCGCTTGTGCCACCTAGTGGGCATGTGCTACCTTGCACTTGCATCACCTTTGTGCATCTGGCTTATGTGGGATCTGGAGAGAGATCAATCATGGGTACTTAGGCTTCTCAGGCAAGCGTCTTAACTGCTAAGCCATCTTTCCAGCCCTCATGCCTGTTTTTAACCCATTGAGTTAAATTAGGGTTGTTTGCATAGTCATTGGTGGACAGTTATTTTCTTTGGAATAGACAAAAGTTACCAGTGATTACACTGCTGATGGCCATGACTTCTCTCTCCCAGCAACTATTAGCTGCTATTAACGACTTTGGAAGGTGTAGGGTCTCATGTACTCTTCCCCCCATTAATGGTGAAGTATTCATAGGCCCAGTGTTGGGTAGGAAACACCAGCTCCTGTTAATTCATGAGGGTAATTGCTATGTTGTATCCAGAAGACAGTGTTTTGTAACACTCTTCCTTGTTCTCCTGCTTTTACATTCTTTCTATCCCCTCTTCAGCAAAATTCTCTAAGCATAGGAGGGGTGACTGCAATGTTCATTCTGGACAATTTTTCCATCTATGCATCTTTGATTAACCACTGTCCACTGTTTCAAGAAATTCTATGATTATGGCTTAAAGCAATACTAATTTGTGGGGACAAATATATAGAAGGCAGCTTGGCATGCTATCTGCTTAGCATAACCACAGTAGTAGGTCTGTGTAGGGAGCCAATGCAGACGCCATTACAAGATGGCGCTGGCTTCCTGCCAGTCTTGAGGTAAACAATTCCTTATTTAGGCAACGCCTTGGCGCCAACCTCGCTTGAGGTTGCACATGCGCTTGACGCACCTTGTCTTAAGCCTATCCCGTGGCTCCTGGTGGCGGGTGAGCTTTGGCAGCCAATCAGTAGACGCCCCGTAGTGCTCGGCCCTATAAAAGCAGCTGTAA
Organism: Jaculus jaculus; assembly: GCF_020740685.1. NCBI lineage: Eukaryota > Metazoa > Chordata > Mammalia > Rodentia > Dipodidae > Jaculus > Jaculus jaculus. Next base: position 5,900,452 of record NC_059125.1, on the reverse strand, counting down.
TCCTACCCTCCTCGCCCCTCGCCATCAACTTTCCTGTTAACCAAGAGGCTCTCCAATAAAGTGTGATCGAGAAGGATCTTCGTTTGCTGGTCGTGCTTTTCCTGCTGGTCAGGGCCTCGCCGCAGGTCTCCCCCTTCCCCCAGGAACCAGGAACCATTTCCCTAGCCATAGGCTCTTGGCCAGAATTATAGTACTAGGCATGAAGTCGTTACTGTGGTGCAAGCCTTAAACTCGTGGCACTATTGCATCAGTGGACAAATCGCCTGGCATGTCAGTTGTGGAGTATACAGGGTCCACAGCTGGGTAGGACTGTTGAGGGCTTTTCTCCCCTAGCAGCTTGCTTAGCACTTTCTGGTACAAAGAAATCTAGCAGGCAGGGAAGAAGCTTCCAGCTCAGTTCCAGCATCATTTCCCTGTATCTTGCAACTGACATACAAAGTGTCTTCAACAAGAGGGACTCACCATCTAGTTTTGGTGGGCAAACAAGATCAATGGAACTAGTCTATATTGACACATCAGGAATATATTTTGTTTTATGAAACCTTTTAATGAAGTCCCTTTACCCCACTACTATGATTTTTTTTTTTAGTTTCCCCCTACTTATCTTATTATGCTCATGATATTGAAGTGTGGCATATAAAAGCTTACTTTATCAGCATTGTTGTTCCTTTGGCTGATGCTGTCAGTCCAGCTAATAAGTTAACTGGATGTTAAAGAATGTGCTTGGTATAGGGCCCTACTTTACTGAGAACTGTGAGACCCAAAGAGATTCTTTTTTTTTTTTTTTGTTGTTTTGGTTTTTCGAGGTAGGGTCTCACTCTGGCTCAGGCTGACCTCGAATTCACTATGTAGTCTCAGGGTGGCCTCGAACTCTCGGCGATCCTCCTACCTCTGCCTCTCGAGTGCTGGGATTAAAGGCGTGCGCCACCATGCCGGCTCCCCAAAGAGATTCTTATCCTGTCACTCTTACATTCTTCCTCGCCCTTTGAAGGCAGTCATACCTACCAGTATCCATTTTGGAGTTTGCCGTAGTAAATTGATATAACTGGATCCTATGTGTCTCATTTAAACCCATTTCCTCAAGCTTCACTGATGAGGGTTATAGGTAACAGCTAGCTACCACTTTGTCCCTTAGTAAGAACATAGCCCAGTTTCTTCCTAGAAAGTGAGTTATAGTTGATTTCTAGGTTCCTAAACAGTAAAAGTCTTATTTTTCTTTTTTGTGTCATTCTCTCAGTGACAGAAAACAGGAAGCACTTGTATGTGGAGAGGATGGATAGGTGCAAAAATGTACTCTGACCTTAATGGGTAAGGATGGTGGAAGACAACAGGGGTTAGATTCAGAGAGGCAGCCTGAGGGAGGAATTAAGAGTATGGTTCTGGGATTGAAATCTTTATCTCTTACAGGTTTTGTGGACAAATTACTTAGTCTCTCTATGCCTCAGATGATAAAATCTGTAAGATGAGCATAGTGGTCATATCTATTTTCATGGTGAAAGAATGTGTATTTACAATTAGTCAACTGGTCCCAGTTTTGTTGGTATAATTCTGAACGTCATACTCAAGAGCCAAGGGGACACCTGCCTTCTCTCCATCAAGCCCCATAAGGTTATTGGCTTTGGCCACATCTATGTCATGATTTCTTCACAGCTTGTTGGATCTGGTGCTTGTTGGCCTGGACACAAGTATTTTGACTTCTCCATGGCTGACTCAGTGGTCAAGGAAACTTGATAATGGCATAGTGGTTAAGCTTGTTTCTTTGGGGGTGCTCTTCGAGGGCATTTGGGTCACTCCGGAGGTACAGCATTCTGGATGATGTGCAGATTTTCTGTTAGTGACCGTGGACACCTTTTAGCTTGCCTTCTTGTATTCTAAAGTTTTTGCTTTGGCTTCAGCTTTGGGAGGAGAAAGAACTTCCTTGTTTGTTTTTGGTGTCATATTTTCAAAAAGGGCATTAGTATATTTTGATGACTGGGTGAAGATCTTTAGGTCATTCAGAACAGTGCCTGGAATTTGACAATATGCCTGCAAAAAGAGTTCACTGTTATTATCACTCCGAGCCAAGTGAAACAAAGGTGAGATGTATTTGGAAAATTTGAAGACTCTGGATAGCCAGAAATTAGAGGCCATAAGCTCATAATGAGCACCAAACTGTAGCATGTAACAACTTGTAGTAGAATTACTTAGTCTTTTTAATTTTGGGAAAATGATAAGGATCAAGCCCAGTACTCTACCTCTTGGCCACCTAACCACCTCTTTGTTTTGATTTTGTTGTTGATTTTTTTGTTTTAGAACCTAGGGTAGCCTCTAACTTATGATTTTCCTATGTCGGTCTTCCTGGTGCTGAGATTACAGGTGATGGCACCATGTCTGGCTTAGAGACATTTTCTTACCCATGTGTGGTGGTTTGACCCAGGTGTCCCCGTAAACTTAGGTGTTGGGAATGCTAGGTTCCCAGCTGATGGAAATTTGGGAATTAAAGCCTCCTGGAGGTGATGTATTGTTGGAGGCAGGCTTATGGGTGTTACAGCCAGCTTCTTCTTTCCAGTGATTGGCACACTCTCCTGTTGCTATTGTCCACCTGATGTTGGCCAGGGGGTGATGCCCACCCTCTGCTTATGCCATCGTTTTCCCCTGCCATTATGGAGCTTCCACTCAAGTCTGTAAGCCACAATCAACCTTTTTGCCCCCCCCAATCTTCTCTGGGCCAGGTGTTTTCAGCCAGCAATGTGAACCTGACTGCAACACCATGTGTATGACCTTTTATGGGCTAATTCTCTATGTAAATCAGGAGTTGACAAGCTGTACCCTTCAGGCTGAATCCAGATCACTGGGAAGGAGAGCTGGCAAGTGGCACACAGAGGGCATCTTTCTTAAACCTTCTCTCAAGGCAATACAAGTCTAAAGAGATTCTTCCAGACATCAAAGTATCACAAATGAGGAAGAGGAGTGGAGAGAATAGACTGTTTTACCAGTCTCCTACCTCGGGGATCACAATGCCTGTGCATGCAGATTCGTGTCTGGCCAAGATGCACGGTCTTTCAGATGCTACAAGCAAAACACTGGGCAAATACCCTTTAGTCAACTGGTAGCTTCCAAAGCTTGCTGCGAGTGATCCTTCTGAGGTCTGTGGGGTTATTTTTTGCTTTTTTTTGTGGCAGGGTGTCATTGTAGCCCAGGTTGATCTCAATCCACCTACCTTAGTGCTGAGATTGAAGATGTGAGCCATCACACCTGGCAAACCTGTGTTTCTCAAACTGGGATGGTAATATTGTTGCCAGCTTGACAGGATCTTGACTTACCTGGAGACCAACCTCTGTGAGACTTTCTAGACGGGGTTAAGTAAGGTGGAAAGACACTAGATAAGAATGGCCCCGTTCCATGAGCTGGAGCTTCGGACTGAACATCAAGGTCAGCAGCATTCACCTCTGCTTCCTGACGGGGGGCGCGCCGGGGCCTGCCACCTCACGCTCTTGCTGCCATCCATGCCTTCCCTGCCACCTCAAACTGTAAGCCACGACAAATGCTCCCTCCCTTAACTTGCTGCTTTTTAGGTATTTTGTCACAGCAGAAGGAAAACAATGGGGGAATAATTAAAAAAACAAAACAAGACTTGGTCTCCGTATATCAGGGTCTTGATGGTGAAGAAGAATCAACAGAACTGCTCAGAGAAAATGGTAAAGCAGTTTTCTTCCCCATTCTTGTAATTACCCTGCTCCACCCAGCAAGTTTCATAGGTACCACCTAGTGATATGTTGTTAAGCCTTTCTGGATGATGGAGGAGAAATCTCTGTGTGTAGCCTTCGGTGTTTTTGTCATGGAAATACTCCTACCATGTTAATCACAAGCAAAATTGAAGAGTTGTGTCTCATCAGCTCTGTGGCAGACAGCTTTACTTGACTCTGAATCCTTCTGTCAGGACCGTTTGTGGCAGGTGACATGAGCTTTGGCCATACTCGGTATCACGTCAGTGATTTTAGTCAAGGACACTGTTTCAGCCCCGTCCCAGCCTGTACTGCTGAAATGGATCATGTTTTTACAGATGCTTGAAGTGAACCGTCTCTCTTGTTTACATTTATCTGTGCCACTAGGTGGCACTTTAGGGACATAACAGGAAATGGGCTCTACTGGATTTATGTTTTTTTAACTTTTTATTGAAGTAAGTGTAATAATCTACACATAGACGGGAGAACATGGAATATGCAGGCAGTTACTTTCTCCATGATGAGTGCACACGTGCAGTGCGCACCCAAATAAACAAGTAGGATATGATTTGCCCTTTAGAACCCCATTGTGTTATTTTCCTGTAACTATCTCCTGCTGTTAGGGTTAGCCCTGTTGTGACTTGTAACACTATAGATTAGATTTATCTGTTTTCTACTTTGCATAGGTGAAATCAGGCAGTATAGACTCCTGTCTGGCTGCTTTTGCTCAGATGATAATTGTGTGAGGCATCTATATTGTTGTACGCAATTGTTGCTGTATAGTATTCCATTATTTGTACAAATATATCGGGGCTTGCTATTCTTGGTGGACATTGAATAGTTTTCAGATTGTGGCAATGCTGAGTAGTGCAATTATGAACTTTTATGTCCAAGTTGTTAAGTGCCTGTGTGCTTTCACTTCCCTTAGATTCCTTAGAGTACAATTTCTAGGTTACAGGGTAGGAAGAGGCTTAGCTTTCATATATACTGCAAAACAGTTTTACACAGTATTTGTACAGATGCCCTTCACTACTGGTCATCATCTTATGGCTTTGCATTCTCATCATTGGTAATTTATGTTATGGCTGGTTCCTAACTCCATTTCATTAAATTAAAAAAATGTGGGCTGGAGAGATGGCTTAGCGGTTAAACGCTTGCCTGTGAAGCCTAAGGACCCCGGTTCGAGGCTCGGTTCCCCAGGTCCCACCTTAGCCAGATGCACAAGGGGGCGCACGCATCTGGAGTTCGTTTGCAGAGGCTGGATGCCCTGGTGCGCCCATTCTCTCTCTCTCCCTCTATCTGTCCTTCTCTCTGTGTCTGTCGCTCTCTAATAAATAAATAAAAAAAATTAAAAAATGTGTTGTGTTGTGTTATATTGTATTGTGGGGTGTGTGTATGTTTGTGCGTGTGCATGTGCTACAGCGTGCATGTGGAGGTCAGAGGAGTCGTCTGTACTCTACCTTCTTTGAGACAATGTCTTGCTTTTGCACACAAGTCTGGCTTACTAGTTTTGGATGCTCCTGGCTCTGTGTCCCATTCCTGTAGGTGTGGTTACTTCACAGATGCCTGTGCCATTTTGTGCTCAGCTTGATGTGGGTTCTGGACATTCAAACCCAGGGCCAGCAGTCTTTGTAAGCAAGTCCCTTTGACCACCAAGCAATCTTCCCAGCCCCCTTTAAGTGAATTATTAAAGCCATAGTCCTCTCATGGATATGGCTCATTCAGGAAAGGCTGTGTCAGACCAAGCATTGACCTTTTAAGTAATTTATTTATATATTTATACATGTAATTATGCATATCTATTTTAAGTAAACTTTTTATTGACAACTTCCATAAATATAAATAATATACCATGATCATAATCCCTTTTTACCACCCTTCCTTCTCCCCTCCCAAATTCCCTTCCCCTGAATCCTTTCTTCTTCTTCTTCTTCTTTTTTGGTTTTTCAAGGTAGGGTCTCACTCTAGCCCAGGCTGACCTGGAATTCACTATGGAGTCTCAGGGTGGCCTCGAACTCATGGCAATCCTCCTACCTCTGCCTCCTGAGTGCTCGGATTAAAGGCGTGTACCACCATGCCTGGCTCCTTTCTTCTTTCTAAGTAGTCTCTCTTCTTTTTTGATGTCATCATCTTTTCCTCTTATTATGAAGATATTGTGTAGGTAGCACAACCCATTGTGAAGTCATGAATATCAAGGCCATATTGTAAGCACTCCTCCACTTCATTTGGCTCTTACATTTTAAAATTTTTATTTATTTATGAAAGAGAGAGAGAGAATGAATGGGCACACCAGGGCCTCTCTCCACTATAAATGAACTCCAGATGCATGCACCACCTTGTGCATCTGGCTTATGTGGGACCTGGAGAATCAAACTTGGGTCCTTAGGCTTTACAGGCAAGTGCCTTAACTACTAAGCCATCTCTCCAGCCCTTGGATCTTTCATTTTTTGCTGCCACCTCTTCTGCAATGGTCCCTGAGTCTTGGAGGGTATGATAGAGACATCTCCCTTAGTGCTGATGGCACTTTAGTGAGTTTGAGTCACCCCAGTTGTCAGTGCCATTTGAAAAGAGAAGCTTCTCTAACCAAAAGTGAGAATAGCATTAATATATGGGCATAAACATAAGTATTTAAAGGGAAGTTTGGTGGACATAGTACCCATTTAGCCATACAACAGTAGTAGTTTCTGCCTTGGAGCTTACGACCTCTGAAACCATAGGCTTTTGATTAGGTTTTTAGTACCAGGCAGGAATTCTCTCTCTTGGAATGAGGTTCAAGTCCAGTCAAGGGACAGTTGATTTCCCCCTTTACAGACCAGCCACCATTGCACCAGGTGGTACATTTGGCCTAGCTGTCCAGCCATAAAGCTCACAAGGGCTACTGCTAGTTGACACCACTGATGACTCCCTCCCTTAATAGGCTATAAAGCTCTTTCCAGCATCCTTACAGCTACTCAACAGGCAGGAGGCTTCCTTCTAAGCTCCAGCTTGATTTCTTAGTGACTTGCAGACCGCACATGTAGAACCTTCAGCAATAGGGCCTTACTATCTTGTTCTGGTGGGCAACAAGGAGCTTTGACAATAGTCTGTAATGTTTTGGGCCTCCCTGGCCTACAACTCTCTGGAAGGTATCCCGCCTCTGGCACTGAAATTTTTAAATTAATTAATGTTTTTTTTTTTCTTTTCACAATTTTTATTAACATTTTCCATGATTATAAAAAATATCCCATGAAAAAAAAATATCCCATGGTAATACCCTCCCTCCCCCCTGATTTTTTTTGTTTATTTTTTATTTATTTATTTGAGAGCAACAGAGAGAGAAAGAGGCAGAGAGAGAAGGGGGGGGAGAGAATGGGCGCGCCAGGGCCTCCAGCCACTGCAAACAAACTCCAGACATGTGCGCCCCCTTGTGCATCTGGCTAATGTGGGTCCTGGGGAATTGAGCCTCAAACCGGAGTCCTCAGGCTTCACAGGCAAGCACTTAACCACTAAGCCATCTCTCCAGCCCTGGCACTGAAATTTTTATAATAACAAATCTATGGCATATTTGGAGGTAGATAATATCATATGCAAACTCCCTTTTAAAAAATATGAGAGAGAATGGGCATGCCAGGGTCTCTAGCCACTGCAGACAAATTCCAGATGCATGCAACACCTTGTGCATCTGGGTTTAAATGGGTATTGAACCAGGGTCCTTAGGCTTTGCAGGCAAGCACCATAGTGGCTGAGCCATCTGGCAAGCCCCCAAACTCTTTATATATATTATTAGTCAAGAAATAGGTTTCCATATGACTTATACATATTCCCCTTAAACCATTCCCCCCTTAAGATATCACCCGCCCCAGTATTCTGCCCCTCTATTAACCTGTCTACTATACTGTCCCTTTAATCTCTCCCCTCTCTTCCCTCCTTCAGAGCCCCTTTCTAGCTTCCATGTCTCTTCTATTGACTTTTATTCCAACTCACCATATAAATTTAAACAATTGTAGCTAGGACCCACATATGAGAGAACAGGTGGCATTTGACTTTATGAGCCTGGGTTACCTTGCTTAGTATAATCTTTTCTAGATTCTTTTATTCCCCAGAAAATTTCATTTCTTCATCTGAAGAAAACTACACTGTGTAAATAGGCCACATCTTCACAATACATTCATCAGTTGAAGGGCATATAGGCTGGTTCCATTTCCTAGCTATTATGGATAGAGCAGCAACAAATATGGATGTACTATTGTCATAACTATGAACTATCAGTAGTTGATGGGGATATTATTCTAACACTATCACTTACTGAGAGCAATGGAACCAAGAAGGGAATTCAAGTGATAAGTATGATAAAAATTTTGGGTGAGGCCAAGTTTTTGAGGACCTTTGAAAATTTTATATACTTTTTTTTTTAATCATTGCTATACTTGTAGGTGTATTGGTGGTGGTGGTGGGGCAGCACTTCTTTCTAGAAGCCTCATCATGAGATGGCTTTAACTTGTGATGATAGAGCTGGAAAGATGGCTTAGCTGTTAAGGTGCTTGTCTGTGACGCCTAAGGACCCAGGTTTGATCCCCCAGTACCCACATAAGCCAGATACACAAGGGGGCACATGTGTCTAGAGTTTGTTTGCAGAGGCTAGAGGCCTTATTCTGCTCCATGGTGAATTCTAGAACAGCCTAGGCTCCGTGAGACCCTGTTTCAAACAAAAACAAAATAGAAGATAGAAGGAATCAAACCTTGGTCATGGTAATATTTGGTTTTTTTTTCCTCCTAAAATAAAGTACCCATAGTCCTTCAGTATAATATCAAGTGCATTTGATAGATGCTATCCATAATCTAGTGGACTTTCTGGAATGCCTGGGAGATTCTACCATGTAATTGTTGACTCGAGGGTCTAGTTCCCTATTATAGTTGTTGATTATCCACTGCCTTCACAGTTGTCTCTGAACAGCTCTGGTAGTATTTTCCTGGCTGTTTCCTGTGCTGCGGTGCGCTGGAACTATTGAATGAAAATTGCCCAAGATGTCTGTGCAGAGGGGGCCATGAAATCTGAAAGCATTTTCTTTAAAAAAAATTGTGCCCTCCAATATCAATAGCAGTGATATCCAGTGGCACAGACTTGTGTTGTGGGTAGTCTGTGGCATTGCATCTAAATTGAAGTCAACATGTCTCAGTCTAGCTTTCTGTCAGTTTGTAAGGGGGAAAACTTCCCTCCCATTGATTGGGCTGATGCTTGCAATAGTAGAAGCTATGCCTGAGAAACCAGCTGTACTTTTAATCTTAATCACAACAGTAGCTGCCATTATTGAACAGTCATTATGTAATTGGGCTTAGCACTCTAGACAGATAGTCTGTGTAGTCTTCACAGTAGATTATCCTTATTTTGCAGATGACAAAGTTATGGCTTAGAGAGGTCAGGTATGTGAACAGCTTATATACTAGGGGTGAAACCTGCATTTGACTCCAAAGCCTGTACCCAGTACTGCTGTGCTCTGCTGCTCCAGTGGAACACAAAACAGGGAGGGTTTATGGTTGGCTCATTCTACATGCTAATTACAAGACCTGCTGTTTGCTGGCACTGGGAAAATGACAGCAAAGCAAGGCACAGAATGTGACTTCTGTGTGATTACAGTTATGTTCCATTTATCTTTCCCAGGTGGCTTGGGCCATGGATTTTGGTAAAGAGTCTTGGAGAGAAAATTGAGCCCCTTGGACCACTGGGAGTCTGGTTGTGGAATTATGGTTTATAGTTAGTGTGCTGCTGGCTGTCCATTTTGCATCTTCTATGCCTAGATTTTACCACTTGGCTTTTAGTTGGGCCCCCTACTGAGGAAAAAATGGGGTTAGGTAGAAATTAGGAACCCAGCAACATTTACAATACTGGGGAGGCTGTGGGGCTCTCTGCTCATCTCCCTGGAATTCAGCTGCTGCTTCCAAGATGCAGTCTTTTTTTGTTCTTTGTTTTGTTTTGTTTTTCAAGGTAGGGTCTCACACCAACCCAGGCTGACCCGGAATTTACGATGTAATCTAGGCTGGCCTTGAGCTCACAGCGATCGTCCTACCTCTGCCTCCCCAGTAATGGGATTTAAAGGTTTGTGCTACCATGCTTGGTCAATCCTCAGTATTTTGATTTTCCTGAATCCTTTAGTGTGGAGAGAGGCTTTCTCTAATGTGTAAATACCACAAATATTTTAAACTTTTAAAACGGTCTTCAATTATCCATACATATTGGCAAAGTTCTGTAGTTAAACTTTTGAGAGAGGGTATGGGAGGGGGAGGAAAGTGTCAAAATGCATTTATATGCATGTATGAAAGTGTCAAAACTAAAAAAAAATAATATGATTGGATATTTTTGTTTCAGATTTGACTTTTAAACTGGATCTTACTGCTAATATTTTGCTGTGTGATGAGGTCCACTAAGATAAACAACTATTGCCATCTTTATCAAAAGTAACTGAGAACACACATGAGAGGCTCTTGAGCATGGGCCTGCTTATATTTCCCCATAGGAGGAGGAAGGGCTGTCAGATCCTTACCTGAGATCTCAGCTACCCTCTAGGACAGCTGTGTCCAATGCTGCTCAAGGCTCACGTCCCCAGGTACAGACCAAGTATATGGAGGGTAGAAGACCAAGAGATGGGGAGCTCCAAGCAGCTATGGGGTGGCCATCATTCAAGCTGAGATGAGACCTTTCAATGCTAAGGCTGCTTTGGGGTCTCTGTTCACTTGTAAGTGACTCCTCACCTGTGGCTGTGTAAGGAAGCCCAATAAACCAATCGGTGGAATTGGACTTTAGTGTGTCAGGGCTGCCCTGCCTAGAAGAGCAAGCCCTCATCATCTGCTCCCCAAAAAAGTTCATGCTGCATGCTTAATTCTGGAATCTTGTGGAATGCACCCCAATTCCATAAGTGAATGAGCAAATTCTGAAGGCTAGTTACTTACTGCAAGAGCACCTGTGGCCTTCTTCAAACAAGCACCTTGGAGACCTGATTTTCTCATCCCTTAAATGAAGAATTTGGTTCATCAGTGGATCCCAGTTGGTTTAGATGGGCTACATAAAAATCACCCAGGGAGCTTGTTAAAATACAAGTTTCTAATGCTCTACTTCTAGGAGTTTCTGATGTAGAGAGTCTGGGGTATTGTCTCGATATCTGTAGTTTATAACAAATCCATAGATAATTCTCCTGTGCTTGCTATATTTGGGAACCATTGGGCTGGAAGGTCTAGAACAGAATTGCACTGGGAAGAAACTTCTTCATGTTAAGATTTGAGGAATACAACTGTGCCTACAGTAGGCTCCATATGATCAAACCCAACTGATTATGATGCAGAGATGGGGAAAGACCTTTAGCTAGCTGAAGGGCTGTTTTGTCCATAGTCCTTGGAAGTCCCACTGGATGGCTTTGAGCACTGTGCCCACAGTGGGTTCCATATGATCAAACCAAACTGATTATGAGGCAGAGATGAGACAAGACCATTAACTAGCTGAAGGGCTGTGTTTTGGGCCATAGTCCTTGGAAGTCCCACTTGATGGCTTTGAACAAAAGTATTTGGATGAGATAGTACTTTAAAGATGAATTTCTCTGTGGTGTGTAGGGTGGATCAGATTGGCAAGAAATCAAAGGCTCAAAAAATGCCTGCTGAATTTTTTTTTTCCCCAGTGGGAAGTCTGATGAGCATCTGGGCTTAGATGAGGACAGCCGGGCTTTGTAAAAGCTAATCTGCCTCAGTAGAACAGGAATCTGAGACACGTTTTATGTAAAATGAAGTTCTGAATGTCATTTATTAGTCCCTTGTGTTTAGGCTGTGGTGAGGGTCAGGTGACTGAGTTCTGTCATCAGTTATGAATGAGGGTTGAGGCTGTGAAAGGCAGTGACCACTATTGCTTTAGTGAGGATCCCTGACTTTATAGGAATAAAAGGTACTTTCAGGAACACACTACAGACACCATAGGAAAAACACAGCTTGGAATTTATGAATTTCTTCACAGCTGTGAATATTTTGCTGGGGTACACTGGAGAGAGGAAGACTACTGAAAAGTTTTATACTTGGGATTTTGTTTTAAACACCTGTTCCTTCAGTGAACATTATAGTAGAATCAGACTGTCCATTCCAAAATGTCTTTTCTGTGATCACAAAGATCAAGTGTCAGTATCTCTTATGATGGTGGCAAAAGGAGCTAATAATGAAAATGAACTTTTCACAATATTAAAAATATGTTCTGGATTTATCGCTGTTAATCTGCCTAAAATGTTGCCATTGATTATTTCAATTGTGTTTTTGCCTATACTGTTTTAAAAGGAGCCCAGGAAATAAATTTATATAGAGAAGCAGTTGGCAGTAGCAACAAAAGCTGCTACTTCAGAGAAGGGAAAGATATGAACCCTTTCTTCTCTGACAGAAACCCAGTCCACACCCTGCCACCATCTTTTTTTTTTTTTTTTTTTTTTTTGGTTTTTCCAGGTAGGGTCTCACTCTAGCCCAGGCTGACCTGGAACTCATTGTGATCCTCCTACCTCTGCTTCTCCAGTGCTGGGATTCAAGGCATGCGCCACCACACCTGCCTGACTTCATACTTTTATCTAATGTGAGAGAGGGAGGGGAGTCCAACAAGGAGTTAGAACTGCAAAGCACCTTGGAGATGGAACCGCTCCAAGAATTGACTGTGGATGATGGCAGTTAGGCTGGGAAGTCACGTGGAATGCTCTTCTTTTGTCCTCTGAAGCCCAGTCTATGTCAGTGTTTCCTAAAGTGTGTCCCACAGACCAATACCGGATGTTAGTAGGAGTAGCATGAGAATAAGGAAATGAAGTCAAAGAACTCTGAGGACTGCAATGTTAACCACTGGCCAGTGGCTCCCTTTTCCCCTACAACATTTCAGAGCCTGTAATGTTCTTTCATGTTTCTGTCTAGAGATCAGGTTCATTTTCTCTACACATTAAAGAATTAAAAGGAAGGAAAAGTTTGGAAGTCCAGCAGAGTAAGGTTTATTTAAAGCAAAAGTAACAGGCAGAGAAAATAGACTTCTCATGGGAGAAGGGGATCAAGAGTTGGATTCCACTGCTCCATCCCAGTGGCCTGATTGGTCATCTCAAACAAATGAAGGACTTGATTGGTCCACAATACATCTTGTACTGTGCAGATTCCAGGCATGTCCAGGCAGTCCACCGGCCAGAACATTAACCCATACATGTTTTGTTCTCCGGGGAGAAGAACTAGGAGATGAGCCACTCTCTGTGCAATATTGAGACACATCAGTTAAAAAAAAAATAGGTATTTACCTATTTATTTTCCTAGCAGAAGAAACTACTTAACTCTTATGTCTCACTAAGCTATAGATTCTTTCCCACTTTATACCAAGGGCTGGGAAACTGTGGCCTACAGGCCATTCTGTCCTCCACCTTTTTTTTTTTTTTTTTTTGAGGCAGGGTCTCACTCTAGCCCAGGCTGACCTGGAATTCACTATGTAGTCTCAGGGTGGCCTCAAACTCACGGTGATCTTCCTACCTCTGCCTCCTGAGTGCTGGGATTAAAGGTGTGTGCCACCACGCCTGGCCTCCACCTATTAAAAAAATTTTTTTTTGGTTTATTTTTATTTATTTATTTGAGAGCAGCAGATAGAGAAAGGAGAGATGGGCGCACCAGGGCTTCCAGCCACTGCAAACGAATTCCAGATGCATGCGCCCCCTTGTGCATCTGGCTAACGTGGGTCCTGGGGAATTGAGCCTCAAACTGGGGTCCTTAGGCTTCACAGGCAAGAGCTTAACCACTAAGCCATCTCTCCAGCCCTCCACCTATTTTTTAAATAAGGTTTCTTTGGAACACATCTGTGTCTATTCATATACATCTTGGGCAAAGTTGCAATAGAGACTCCCTGCCTCCCCAAACCTAAAATACATACGATATATGTTTTTACAGAAAAAGTTTGCCTATTGCTAATCTAAACTATTCATAAGACTGGTGTTCCTTGCCTCCCCCACCCCTTTTGAAAGCCATTAATATTGAGGCAGTTTAGGGATGACAGAGTCTTTGAAAGTCAAGGTGAGGAATGTCCTTGAGCCTGTAGGGGGAGAATCTGGGTCATCCTTATCTCCTGCCTAAAGGATTTCTTGTAGTCTCCACTTTGCTATAGGCTAGGAATGTAAGGAGAGAATCTGGTTTCCCTTCTTTTCATTGTTTCCTAGAGGAGAAAATTAAGAGATGAGATCAGTTCCCTTCCTGCAAATCTGGTGGCACCTAGACACCTGCAGTCAGGGCTGATATCCTGGAAAGTCACTTAAAAGACCCCAATCTGGGTATCTAGGTGGGAGTTTCCATTTTCTGGAACCTCCTCTTGCCTCCTTGGGTAAGAGCTCTGCATTCCTTCCTTCTCTTAAGCTCTATAAACTCTATAAGAAAATCTTTCTGAATTGTATCTTCTTGTGTGTGGGTTTCATTCATTGAAATTCACAAGTAAGAACCTGGAGGTGACTAGTTCAGTAGAGGCTTTGCATGACTGTGAGCATCCAGCACCATGGCTCCTGTGTTATTGCCCACCAAGAGCTTAGAAAGGCTCCACCACTCTCAATTCCCACATGATTGCTCCACTTCTAACCAGCACTGCTTCATGGTGAATCTGCTTAATTGTATTCAGTTTCTATATGACTATAATTCTTTCCTTCTGGTTAGAATTGTTTTCTCTCTCATTTATCCATCATGTATGGTCAAAATTGGAGATCCTTGTGTCATTTTCTTTTACTTACCACACTGAAATAGTTACCAAGATATATCCAATTCCCAGGCGCTAAGTATCTCTCAAATCTGCCTGTTCCCATCTTTGCCAACCAATCTTGTTTTATTTATTTATTTTTCTTGAGACATATCATTACTCTGTAGCCCAGGCTGACCTTGACCTTGAAATTCTCCTGCTTCTGGTTCTGAGAACTGAGCACTGAGTGCCGGGATTACAAGTGTGTGCCACCGTGCCTGGCAGCATTGTGGTTAAATCATTGCCTCTTGTTTGCTTCTTCAGCAGTATAATGGGATTCTCTTCACCCAGTATGAGTGGCTTCTAGTTCTTTCTACTTATTTGATCCAGAACAATCTTTTGAAAATACAAAGCAAGTCGGTTCACTTCTCTACTTAAATCTGTCAGTGGCTCCTGTGGCCTTCAATCAGTGCTCCAGATCCTCAACATGGGCATATGTCAGGCAAAGTCTTGTCACAAAAGCAGGAAGCATTATGGTATTTCATAGTAGGAGAAATTTAAATCAAGGAGTTATAAAAAGGATCAGCCATTCCCAGGCTTCAGTACAGGGGAACACACACAAGTGGGGGATAGTGCTGGGTGGTTTGCAGACAGTCTCAGCCCTGCCTGCATTCTTCTTTCCATATCTCAACCTTATTATAATCAGATCCTAAATTCTAGACACATTAAAATGCTTTAACAAAGAAAACGATGAGCATTTATTAACCTTCTCTGTGAGTCTGGAAGTTGGGAGTAGTACTTGGGGGTCGTATTGTTGGCTCATGTGTTTCCCATGAGGCTTCCTTCAGGACGTCACCCAGGCATACATTCATTTGGAGACTCAGTAGGCTGGACAGGAGGCTTCCTTGCCTGCCACCTAGAACCTTTGTCCATAGGCCTTTTGGATATTCTTATGACATGGCAGCTGGCCTCCCCCAGGACAAATGGTATGACAGACAGGCAGGCAGAAAGTGGCAAAACCAAACACCAGGAAAAGCATGTAAGATTGAAGTCCCCTCCTCTGGGAGCATGTTACAGTATCTCAAACCAGGTTCCCTAGAGGCAGAGCCTAAAGCAATAGCGTTTTAGAAATGATTTGTTGTGATGGTGATCTTTAGGAAAAGTCCTGAAGGAGAGGGAAGCAAGGCAGAGATCCTGATACACTACAGGAGGATTCTGGTGTATAGATTACACCAGGGTTTTCCAATCCTTTGAGGCGGGGGACTGACTTTTACATAGATCTAAAAGTCAGTTCTTGTGGGCTACTGGGAGTGGAGTTGGGCGATGGGCTGCCATCAGTTGTGGATAATTCTTTGGAGAACAACTGTGGCTTCTTAATAGCCCTCATTCAGAACAGTTGGGGGATGGTTGTACTAGCCAGGTGATCTGAGTTGGGACACCATAACACCTCATGTTAATTATCTTCCTCCTGATATCCCAGGTTTTAACCCTCATCCCTGACATATCAGAGGCAAATGATAAATACCTCTGTGATTCAAGAAATGAATACACAGAAGTGCTTACTTAGCATTTCTGTTTCTGGGAAGCCAGCTGAGCAGAGGCCATATTGTCCCATCAATCATGGGACTAGGTAAAGCCACAGGTCAGTTCTCCCCATGCTGAATGGCAGCACCATCTGTGACCATGTGATTTCTCCAGGTTCTTTCATTGCAAAATTAGAATGAACATATTTTTCATTTGTGGTATGGGAGTATTAACATTAAAATATTGCATATAACAAAATAAATACAGATTTTGAACTTTAGCTTGAGGTTCAGTGAGCTTCTCACTGAGACTGTGATTTCCTGGCTTGCTTTATTCTGGCAGGGCATGTGTTATTTCACATGGAGCCACGAAGGTAAGACTTCCATTTGCAACATCAACATTATTAAGATACATATTTGCTTCTTTCCTGACTGGAGTCAGTGTTAGATTTCAGGGTTTACAATGGAGGACCAGGACAGCATGTTGCATCCAAGACTATTATAACAGGGAAAGGGAGAAGGAGAGAGATAAGGGAAGGGAAGGGAAGACAGGAGAGGGACAGCTGACCAGCAGAAGTACCAGAAAGAGAGTGAGTAAGGACCCAGGAAGAGGCCAGAAATTGCTCTGTGAGGGGAGGAGCCTTGAGTGATTTGCAGAGGTGTGTGTTGAGGCCTTCCCTCCTCTTGGCCCTGAGGTATATTCAATTACCATAGCTTGAAACAGTTCCAGAGTCCCAGGGTTAACATGGCCAGGTGGTAGGGGAGAGAGAGGAAGATGGGTAGTCAGGAATTGGATTTCAGTTCATATAGCCAAAACTTATTGACAAGGGCATATTATTCTGCTAGTAGCTATTCCCCCACTCTTTCTTGGATACACCGAGGAAAAAGGCAGGTACTAAGGCCTCTCTGCTTTCGGGGATTACCATTCTTCTAAAATTGTTAATTAATACAAGTTTGAAGAAACAGCAAAGAAACTACTCTGGTTTGTCCTACCTTCCAGCTGCAAAGTCTGTTGTGAAGCTCACACTTATTTTCTTGAAGCCAAGTGAGATACCTTGCTGTGGTAAGGAACCTTTGCGTGCCTAAGTCTCATCTTTACTTTTTCTTACCATAAAACTGACTTCTTTCCCAATCTCCTTT
This sequence comes from Jaculus jaculus, assembly GCF_020740685.1. Classification (NCBI taxonomy): domain Eukaryota; kingdom Metazoa; phylum Chordata; class Mammalia; order Rodentia; family Dipodidae; genus Jaculus; species Jaculus jaculus. The sequence continues at coordinate 5,883,416 of NC_059125.1, read as the reverse complement.
CTGGTTCTGACCAGGCTGTGCCTTCTTCTGTGTTCCCAATCCCTCATGGGATTCATGCCTCTGAAAGCTCCGTGGATGGGCCCATTCAGAACCAGCCATGGAGCAATAGAGAGTGGTGGGAAACTTTCTATGAAGACTGATGGTGAGATTCTGCTCAGCCTAACAATACACAGCTGTCTGCCATCAGTCATAGAACAAGACAAGCCAGGCACTGCAAACAGTTTCAGGAAGGCACATTTATAAATGCAAAATACAGCCAACGTCACGGACACATCTCCCTGTTGCTTCCTGGGCTTTCCCAACCTCTGCCTGGTGGCCACTTGTTGATAGGTGGCAACAACAAAGGTACTCTGCTACTTTTGCTGTGCTCAGAATCCCCAGTTGGGTTGAAAAGACATCCAGTCTGTCTTCTCTTTCAGTCTTTCCATGAGGAGACTTCACTCATCTCCACAGGGAAAGCAGCCATGGAAGACACGCTTAGCTGTGTACCTCACAATGCAGGAGAACTGGCCGATAGCTCCTCCTCTGCTCTCTGGGTTACGTCCCTTCACAACTGTGGTCCCTACAGGGGGCTGCACTCATAGACTTGGAGCCAGAACATATGCCTTCCCAGGACTAGATTTGCAGGAGGAAGACAAGGGGTCCAAGGTGCTCGTTAACCTCTTCACCAGAAACCTTACATTTGATTGGTCATTGGGCTGACATTGGACTCACAGGTCTTGGAGCTTCATTCTAGTTGTAGGAATCCCCAGGGAAGGAAAGTGAAGTGAGTACTGCATTCTCCAGGCTCCTGACTGTGATTGGCTCCTAGGGATTGGCATTGCTTCAAACTCAACATGCTTAAAAACAAGCTCCCTTCCCTCCTGCTTTCCTGCTCTTTCTGTAGCCAAGACTGGCCTCTTGTATTCTAGGCTGACATTCTGGGAGTCAGAGCAGATAGGCCCTTCATGAGATTACTTTATCCCCCACATGTTGCCCCTGTAGCTGGCTGTACCATGCATGTTGTTCTGGTCTCTCTGTTGCACAAGACTGAGTGCTTCCATAATCCCCATAATTCTTCCCCATGACGGTGCCTTAAAACATGTCTTTGGGTGTTTATCTGCCACTCGTGAAACTTCTAGCTGCTTTTATGCAGGGTTTCTACCTTGTTCATCCTTCAGTACCAACCAGCACAGGACTTCCTGCAGTGGTTGTGCAGTCAATAACACTTTTAAAAAATATTTTATTTTTATTTCTTTATTTACTAGAGACAGAGAGAGGGAGGGAGGGAGGGAGGGAGGGAGAGAGAGAGAGAGAGAGAGAGAGAGAGAGAGAGAGAGAGAGGGAGAGAGAGAGAGAGAGAGAGAGAATGGGTGTGCCAGGGCCTCTAGCCACTGCAAACGAACTCCAGATGCATGTGCCACCATGTGCATCTGGCTTATGTGGGACCTGGAGGATTGAACCTGGGTCCTTAAGTTTCACAGGCATGCACCTTAACTACTAAGCCATGTCTGCAGCCCATAAATAACACTTTGAATGAAAAATACCCAGGCCTGAGGGTGCCTGAGGGTGCCTGAGGCTGCAGAGTTTCATGGTAATACACCTAGCTTCAGAATTTGAGGCCTGGATTCAGAGCTTGCTATTTGTGTGATCATAGGTTTGCCCCTTAACAACAACTTCTTTTTTTTTTTTTTTTCTTTCAAGGTAGGGTCTCACTAGCTCAGGCTGACCTGGAATTAACTATATAATCTCAGGGTGGCCTTGAATTCACGGTGATCCTCCTACCTCTGCCTCCCGAGTACTGGGATTAAAGGCCTGTGCCACCACGCCCGGTGCCCCTTAACTTCTTGATCTTCAATTTCTTCACTGATGACTATTTCATAGGGCAATGACGAAATGCAGTAATCCATTCAGAACACTCTGAGCAGTGTATGACACAAAGAGAGTGTTCAGTTTGTCGTAGAGTCTCATCCTGGTGACAGCAACAACAGCACAGTTGTCTTTAGTGGAAGGGAGAAGGATGTAGGAAATACTTGTAACTTCAGGTATGCTGAGTGCTTGCATAATAGATTGAGAGGAGGGGAGGAGCTGTTTGCGATCAAGGGCTAGAGAGAGACCACTGCAGGCTGCTTTTCTTGCATGTGTGATGCTCTAGGTTCATTCCCCAGTACCAGAAAAATATAAACTGCAGAAGCAGATGGGAATACCCTGTTGATATGGGAATTGAGTCTTGGAGCAGTTCTCAGCTCTTGGGTGGGCAGTAACTCAGGAGCTAAGGTGCCAGACACCCATGGTCACACACAGCTTCCACAAAACTAATGGCCTCTCTATTCTTGTCATATGAATTTCAATGAATGAAACTTATAGACCAGAGGATAAAGTTTAGAAAGATTTTATTCTAGAGCTCACAGCTCTTATGGAGATAGTTCTCACAGGGCTTAAGAGAAGGAAAGAATGCAGACTCCTGTCCATAGCAGAGGCAAGAGAGGGCTCCAAGAAAAGGGAAAGTCCACCTAGAGTCTCAGATTGGGGGCTCAAGTGAGTTTTCTGGAAAGGACTGAACTCGGATGCTAGATGGTTAGGTGCCGCCAGGGTTTCAGGAAGGAGAGTAATTAATTTTCTCTTCTGGAAAAGCAGGAAATAAAGGGAAACCACGTTCTCCTCTTAGGTTCCCAGCCTCTAGCAAAGTGGAGGCTGCAAGGACTCCTTTAGGGTGAAGGAGACAAGGATGATCCTGATTCTCCCCCTACAGGCTAAAGGACATTTCTCACTTTTCAGTTTGGAGCTTTGTCCCCCCTAAACGGCCTCACTGGGAAAGGATAAACAGGGAAAGAAAACTGGGACTAGGGAGAACTGAAAGTAGAGCTGAGTAACACTACATGACATGTTTTGCATCACTGGCTAAGTAGCAGCTGAAAGCCAAGAACTCCAACACAGATGAAGGTATCAAGCCTCGGGATGTGGGGAGCCATAGTGATGCCCATTTATCCTGTGTTCTTTTGCTTGGCTGTTTTCTGTGTCTTGAAGTGCTTGGGGCTATTCACTGCCAGTGTTTGTGCATTCAGTCATAGATTCCATACCACTCAGCAGCCTCAACCTTTTGGATTACTGTGTCCACTACACCCTTTCTTCTCTAAGGGCAAGTGGGCATATTTGTTGCCCTGCTTATTGCGAATGTAACATTAAATTCATATGGTGATGTGATGAAGATGATTGTTTTCTTTAGTGAGGTAGGGTCTCACTCTGCTCCAGGCTGACCTGGAATTAACTGTCATCTCAGGGTGGCCAAAACTCTCAGTGATCCTCCTACCTCTGCCTCCCAAGTGCTGGGATTAAAGGCATGTGCCACCACGCCTGGTGTAAAGTGCTAGTTTTAAAGTAATGTGTGTCCAAATATAGAAGAAATGCCTGCAATTTCTCTTCAAATGGAACAATACTGGATGGAGATGTGGAAGGGAACAGTAGAGCCTATGGAGGGATTTTCCCAAGGGTCAGCAGACTTAACCACACAGGCAGCAACTTGGTCTCAGTTTCCCGGAGTGACTTACTTGTGGTCCTTTGCCATGTGTTTATTGGTTTTAGCTGTGCATTGACATCATCTCTCTGATCCTTTACTGCAGTCAGAACAAGCATCTGAAGCCGACCTCCATCCTCAGCTGAGTAGAGCCCCTTCCCAGGCTGCAGAAGGTAGTCCAGCCAAGAAGGTAAGGCCAGAGGTGGAAGCTGCTGGGGTGGCATTATGAACCTAGTCCAGGGCTTCCTGAAGAGCTGCCATTTTCAGGTTTCACCTGAAATGAATGTAAATGATCTACAGTTCCCTGAATGTGGGATCTTTGTGAAGATGAGCATCCTGAGAGTTCCTAGGCCTGCCCACTGATGTCCTTGACAATTTGTACTCTCTGCAACCTCCCAACTATTGCTTTTGGCAAAATAAAAAAGTGCTGGGGGGGAGGGGCTGGAGAGATGGCTTAGTGGTTAAGCACTTGCCTATGAAGCTTAAGGAGTCTGGTTTGAGGGTAGATTCCCCAGGACCCACATAAGCCAAATGCACAAGGGGGTGTATGCATCTGGAGTTTATTTGCAGTGGCTGGAGGCCCTGGCACGCCCATTCTCTCTTTTCTATCTGCCTCTTTCTCTCTCTGTCTGTTGCTCTCAAATAAATAAATAAAAAGAAACAAAAAAACTGCAGTGGGAAGGACCAGATGACTTTAGCAAAACACCTCACACCTGCTGAGACCCTACTAGTGCCTCTTGTGGGTAGGGTAGGCTCCCATTCTTGGTACCATCATTTCTTTTCTATTTTTTGAGGCAGGGTCTCACTCTAGCCCAGGCTAACCTGGAACTCAGTCTGTAGTCCGGGTTGGCCTGAAGCTTATGGTGATCTTCTTACCTCAGGCGTCCAAGTGCTAGCATTACAGGCATGAACAATCAACCTCTCTCTCTCTTATTCCTTTAATTTCTTCTTTTTGTTTGGTTTTCCCCATTTTATTTGTTTTTAGAAAATTCTATTCTAAAAGCTTCAGATGCATACCTAAAATAGCTAGAAAAATCTTTCATTTCTTTCCTTTCTGCCTGTTTTTTTACCCATTTCTTTTTTTTTTAAAGAAAATTTCATATATGCACATATTTGGAACACATACCCTCCCAGTTCCCTCCTCTTAACTTTCTACCATTTACCAGTACACCACCACTGAAGAAAATGACTCCAACTCCTCCAGCAACTGTTAAAACGCCATTAGTTCCTCACAGAGAGGTATGGCCTCCTGAGCCTTTCTCTGTACCTGACAGAATGTCCATGGGCCCACACTCAGGCAGGTCTTGTGCAGCTGCTGAGTTCATGAGTACAGTGATCATATCAAGTACAAAGCAGTGAGTTCACTCTGGCATCTTCGTGCATGCGTTGTTTCTGTTGATCTTGCTCCTATTCCCTTTACCTGGATACCACAATTTCTTCTTGCATCCATCCATCTTCGCCTTTGCCTGGCCATGCCCTTGAGTCCTTGCCAGCTGCTCAGCCAGCACCCTTCTCTCCTTCTGCTTCCTCTACCTGTTGATCTCCTCCTCCCTTCCTTCCTTCTTTCTGCTTTCTTCTTTTTCTTCTTCTTCCTTCTTTCTTCTTCTTCCTTTGACTTCCTTCCTTCTTCCTTCTTTCTTCTTCTACCTTCTATCTTCTTCCTTCCTTCTTCCTTCTTATTTCTCTTCCTTTCTTCTCTTTTTCCTTCTTTCTTCTTCCTTTCTTCATCTTCTTCCTTCTTTCTTCCTCTTCCATCTTCTTCTGTCTTCTTTCTTCTTCCTTACTTCTTATTTATTTTTCTTCCTTTTGTCTTCTTCCTTCTTCTCTCTTCTTCTTTCTTCTTCCTCTATCTTCTTCCTTCTTCCATCTTCTTCCTTCTTTCTTCCTCGTCCTTCTTTCTTCTTCTTTCATCTTCTTCCTTCTTTTTTTTTTTTTTTTTGGTTTTTCGAGGTAGGGTCTCACTCTAGCCCAAGCTGACCTGGAATTCATTATGGAGTTTCAGGGTGGCCTCGAACTCATGGCGATCCTCCTACCTCTGCCTCCCGAGTGCTGGGATTAAAGGCGTGTGCCACCACGCCCGGCCTTCCTTCTTTTTTCTTCTTCTCTCCTGTTCTTCCTCCTCCATCCCTCCTCTTCCTCCATTGTTCTCTCAGAAAGAGAGTGGACTTTTTGGCTCAGAAGGTCAGGCAAGGCAGGATCATTTGAGGAAGTAAGCCATCCATCTCTTTCCTGAGCACACTGTGGCTTTTTGCTTGGCTCCATGTAATAATGAGGAGTAGGAGAGTGATGAGCATATGGCCAAGACCATTACATACTTCAAAACTTCCACCATGGTTCAGGAAGCCCCACAGTGATGAAAGCATCAAATTTATTTTCAGTTGGCAAAGATCGTGTGAATGCACATAGTCTATTGAGTTTCCAGGATAAGAAATAATAGAGTGCTTACAATATTTAAAAGAGAAAGTAAAAAAAAAAAATTAGAATCTCATTTCTTGTGTCCTTAGTGATGACACAAAAGGTAGTAGATTTCATGCATTTTTTGAAAGGCAGGCAGGGTGTTGGAACCTGATACCTGCATCCCCCCAGTTCTTGCTGAGCCAGGTATCAGCTATAGATCCTTGGGGGTGTCTTTGATCTTGAGGACAGAGTTAGTGGAACATGAACACTGACATGATGGGGAGAGGGAATATGTACTTTTTTAACATTTGGAGTATTTTTTGCCTTATTTCTAATCCACAGGATGCACCACATTCTCAGCCACCATCCAAGCCTATTCGTAGGAAATTCAGGCCTGAGAATCAGTCCACCGAAAACCAAGAGCCTTCTACTTCTGCTGTTGGTCCAGCTTCTGCAGCAGTGGTGAAACCTCATCCAACAGTCCAAAAGTAAGTAGATCAGATGAATGAGAGAAAGGTGAGAGAGTTCCTCTTACACCTGCACATTCCCATTCCCCTTCATGGAAGGCTTCTATGGCTGTCATAGTCATCTCTACTATGATGATGAGGATGAGGATAATGATGATGGCATTAAAGTCTCCCAGCCAAACAGCAGGCTTTATAAGCTATTGAACCTAACCTGACCTGAAAGAGCAGGCAAGTCGTAGGCTGAGGTACATGGTTTGGTTTGGTTTCCAGCTCTTTCCAGAATTCTCCTTTCTTCCATCTTTCTTGTGCTGGCACATTTTCCAAGAAAGAAGACAGTACTTTGAGGGCAGTTTCCTTCCATTTCCTATCTTATCTCTTGTTGCTTCAGACAAATAGCTAGCTATCGCTGTGATCATAGACCCAAATTTCAGTGGAAATGGTATGTGATTTTTTTTTAAAATCCCCATATAAACTTCCTGTAATCAGTCACCTGAGCACTGAATGGCATCTTCATAAGAACCTCCCAATGTCTATTTTACCAACAGGAAAAGGTAGTAGGGAATGTGTGGAGACTGTTGTGACCATGGACAGGGGTTGAGACAAGCAATGGTATGCACAAACTGTCCTTCTCTAAAAGGCTTTGACAAAATGCTGTTTAGGGAGAGTTGCACTGCTTACAAAGCCTGATGGCCCTGGCTTAATTCCCCAGTGCCCATGTAAAGCCACATGCACAAATTGATGCATGCATCTGGAGTTAATTTGCAGTGGCAGGAGACCCTTATGCACCCCTTCTCTTTCATTAAAAAAATAAGGAAAAACGATATAATAAAAGGCTTTGGCTTGGAGAAGAGCTATTACTTGCCTCAGGGAGGTGTTGAGGGCAGAAATCTACTGCTGTCTGTTGACATAAAATGAGACTGACCAGTCACTAATACAAATGCCCAAGATCTATTGTGCCTCTTCTGTAGGGACCTTTCAGATCTCAGGCTGCTGTAAGATTTTTGTTGACCCTGCTGTGCAAAGAAAAACATGTTCTGTGATGTTGTCAATTAGCTTTTGAAGTTCAAATCATGTTTTGAATCTTTGCATTCCATTTCTTCAAAAGATCCTCTCCCCTCAAAATGGGAGTTCGTTGGAGGTATCAGTTAGTACAGGAAATTTATTTTGTCTACCATCTTCATCTTCTCCAATCCTGGGGAATGGATCCTTCTTAGGGAAAATATCTTTTCTTTAATCTCAACCTCACATTAATTGTAGTCAGTCAGTATTGGCTGCAGTGTTCTCTAAGGTGTAAGGCAGGGCAGCTGGTGGAGTTCTCATAGAGACTGCTTTTCACACAGCCACACAACCATTACTACCATCCTTGTGTATCCTTTTAATTTTGAATCACGGATCCACAGAAAGGAACAAACGTAGTACCAAGAAGGCTTATATAATCTTCATCTAGTGTCTCCCATTGATTACATTTTGCCTAACTATAGTACCGTCTCAGACCTGGGCACTTCAGCATTTGATCATGTTTTGACCATATGTGTGGATTGTTGCAACCATCACTGCCAACATACTGAAGTCACACCTACCTATTTCTTCCCACCTTCTTAAATCCTTGCAACCATTAGCTAGTTTTCTATTTGTATAGCTTCAACATGTTGAGAATGCTACATAAATGGCCTTTTTGTAGCACGTGACCTTTTGAATTTGACATACATTAGCATACTTGGCACACAACCCCAAACATTTATCCCAAAGGAAGGAAAACTTGTATACCTTTGTGAAGGTAGTAATCTATGGAATGGATGTAACAATCTGTTACACATTCATCTGTTGAGGGATATTTTGGCTGTGTATTGTAGCTGGGTATCTCATAAGTAAATTAAGATACATTTTTTAAAAAATTGTTATTTATTTGCAAGGAGGAAAGGAGGGAGGGAGGGAGAGCAGGCACACTAGGGAATTGAACTTGGACCACCAGGCATTGAAACAAGCAAGCACCTACAACTGCTGAGCCATTTCTCAGCCCAAATAAAATATTTTAGATAAGAATTTAGCTGTTCTAATAGTTGTTTGATGTTATTTTATTGTGGTCTTGATAGTGATGTTGACTGTCTTCTTTGGTAACATGTCTCTTCCTAACCTTTGCTGACTTTTAATTTACCGTGGTTTTTTTTTTTTTTTTCTATTTTGAAAATTTGTTTTTGATTTGTTTTTTGAGGTAGAGTCTTGGTATAGCCCAGGCTGACCTGGAATTCATTATGTAGTCACAGGGTGGTCTCAAACTCAATGTGATTATCTTACCTCTGCCTCCCGAGTGCTGGAATTAAAGGTGTGCACCACCTTTTTCTTTTAAGGAAGGAGACGTTTGTTTTGGCCCATGGTTGAAGGGAGTACAGTTAGTGATGGTAGAGAAGGTCTGGCAGCAGGTTACATTGTATCTGTAGTCAGGATAGACAGGGACATGGATCTTGGTATTCCAATAAGTTTTAAGAATTTTTCTGCATTTTGAAATCCAAATGTACTAGACCTAGAGTTGTCACATATTTTCTCCCATTCTGAAGCTTGTCTTTTCATCATCTTTATAGGACATTTTGCAATCAAAGGTTTTTAAATTTTAATGAGTTTACTCATTAGTTTTACTTCTGTAGATTGTGTCTTTGGTTCACATTTAAAAACTATAGTGGGGTGGACTGGAAAGATGGCTCAGAAGTTAAGGTACTTGCCTTCAGAGCCTAAGGACATGGGTTCAATTCCTCAGTACCCATGTAAAACCAGGTGCACAGGGGCACATGCATTCGGAGTTTTCAGTGGCTAGAGGCTTTGGTGTACCCATTATCTCTCTATATTTTTCTCTGTCTCTGTCTCTTTGTCTTTCTCTCTCTCTCTCTGCTTGCGAATAAATTTAAAAAAAAATAAAAAAAAAAAACTAAGGTGGGGCCTGATAGCACAGGCCTCTATCAGCTACTCAGGAGGTAGAGGCAGGATCATGGCAAGTTTAGGGCTTGCTTGGGCAACTGAGCAAGACTATCTCAAAATGAAAGGAAAACCAGGGTAGATGATGTGGCTTTGAGGTAGAGCACTCACCAAGCATGCATAAATACCTGATTCAGTTTCCAACACTGCAAAATACAATGAAACAAAGCAAAGCCAAATACAATCAATCTCTCCACCAAATCCCAAACATTGTTTTTTCATATATTTTTTTCAAATATTTTTTTAATTTAATTTATTAGTTTTCTTTTCAGTAAATACAGGCAGTTTGGTACCATTATTTAGGCTCATCTGTGATCTACCCCCTCCCATTAGACCCTCCTTGTTAATGAAAATGGGTTGAGCATTATGGAGTTAGCCCCCAGTTATTGGTATGATAAATGTCTCTGAAAATCATGACCCAACATGTGACTCTGACATTCTTTCCGCCCCCTCTTCCGCAAAATTTCCCTGAGCCATGTTGGGTTCATTTTTGGTCTGCTTCAGTGCTGAGATGTTGGGGGCCTCTGAGGCTCTGGCTCTCCGATTTGGTAGGAGTTGATTTTTCTCTGTGTCGGTCTCCTTCCCCTTTGTGCTGGTATCCAGTTCACAGGAAAACATCACCCTTGCTTATTTCGCCAGTTGTCCTTAGTTTCAGTTGGGCCCCTTTTGAGGTATGTTGGGGCAGCTCTCTTCTTAGGATCTGCATCTATCTGGAAAAGAGAAGCAGATTCTCCAACGGAGAGTAAGTTAGCACCCGGAAAATTGAGATAACACTTACTTTTTTTGATAGACAGTATGATAGGTGTAGGCCCTCTTATACCCCGTGATTGATGGTAGCTTGATATTGTAGAGTGGGGAGAGTCAGTCCCCAGACAGTCAGCGTGTCTAGTGCCAGAAGGTGCTACATAGGCGACTGGGGGAAATGACCAAGATCTGTCCAATCAACATATTGATTAACCTAATTAGCAACAAATAACCGGATGTGATGCCCACACAAGTGAAATAGTGGTACACAGCCACGGTGAGGAACCAATTGCTCTTGATTTGGCTAACTGATCCACTCAGTGGTACTAGACCCATAGCTGGAGCTGGGAAACAAGTCAGAACCATATCCAAACATAAGCCCACTCTACAATATCAAGCTACCATCAATCATGGGGTATAAGAGGGCCTACACCTATCATTTTTCAAATATTTTTGTGTTAATATTTTTTGCAAAAGGTAGAGACTTAGTTCAAGCTTTATTTTTTTAAACCCATTGATATTCACTTCCAGAAGCCTTTGTTGAAAAAAGTTGTTCTTTCTCCATAGTCTTGTTTTTGAATTTCTGTAAACAATAATTTGGTTGTACTTTGTGTGCATATTTCTGGTTTCTGTGTTCCTGTTGATCTATGTAACTTTCTTTGATGAATATCATGCACACAGTCTCCCCCCCCCCTCTCTCTCTCATATCTCTGGGGATAAAATCCAGGGCCTTTATGTATGTAAAGCAATGTACTACCATTTACCTACATCTCTAGCCCCTTGGTTGCTACTTTCATTACCTGATTAGTTAATATTATAGGTATATAAAAGTCTTATATTTATGCAACTTTGTAACTTTAAATATTGTTTTAGCTATTCAAGTTCCTTTGAAAAAAATACATAAAATTTTTAACTTGAACTAAAAATTTATGTAGTGATTTTGATAGGATTTGGATTAAACCTGCATATCAACTGGAGAGAGTTAACATCCTTACTATGTTGAGTCATCACAGCCAACAACCTGTTTCTCTACTTATTGATTTCTTATATCAGTATTGTAGTATAATTATCAGCAAGTGAATTCTGTACATATGGTAATTAATTATGAATCTTTGTGATACTATAATTAATTTTTAATTTTGAGTCTTGTAAAATGATATTTTGAATTTTGGGTCTCAGGTATTACTTATTGGCATATAGAAATACTGTTGATTTTGTAGGTTAATCTGTTTTGCAAGATCACTTCCACTTGCTGAGATCTCTTATTCCTCTAGGAGTAATTTGTAGGTTTTCCCCACAGACCACATTTTCTACAAATATGGACAGTTCTACTCCTTTTGTTTCCTTTCTTGGCTTCTTATTGTGGTTAGGACTTTTAGTAATATATTGAAAATTAGTATGAGTGCAGTCATACTTACTTTATTCCCAGTCTTAGAAGGAAAACACTCAGTTTTTCATTAAGTATGATGCTAGCTGTCAGGGTCTTTGTGGATGTTCTTCATTAAGTTGAGTGAGTTCACCTGTCTTCATTTGATGAGTTTCTATCGTGAATGGGTGTTGATATTTAGCAAATGATTTTTTACAGTCATGATTTCTCCTCATTAGCTTGTTAAAGGGGATTCCACACAGCACATACATTAATTAAACCATCACCTTAGTATCCCATGAATATCAAAATTTTATGTGATCATGTATCAGTTAAAATAATTTAAAAGATTGTGTATTATATATTGATTCTTGAATGTTGAATTATTCTTCTATACCTGGCATGAATCCCATTTGGTCATGGTATTTACTTATTTTCATATATTGCTAAATTCTATTTGCCTCTTTATTCATGAGAATATTATCTCTAAGTTCTTTTATTGTACTATCTTCTAGTTTTGGACCTACAAGTGTAATTTTAAACTCATAAAATGAGCTAGGAAATATTCTCATCCATTATATTTTATAGGCGAGCGTATGTAGAATAGGCCCAATTTGTATGTAAAAAAATTAGGACAGCCAGGTATGGTGTTGCATGCCTTTAATCCCAGTATTCAGGAGTTGGAGGTAGGAGGATCGCTGTGAGTTTGAGGCTATCCTGAGACTACACAGTAAATTCCAAGTCATTCTGGGCTAGAGCAAGACCCAACCTCATAAAAATCAGGACAATTTCCCCATTAAACTACCCAAAGATTTATTTGGTAGTAACAAAAACATAAATTTATATGGAATTTAAAAATTTCAAAACCAGTATGAAATATTTGGTGAATTGTAGTAGATTTTTCTTTTCTTTGTAAATTTTTTTTTTATTTATTTGAGAGCAACAGACACAGAGAGAAAGACAGATAAAGGGAGAGAGAGAGAATGGGCGCGCCAGGGCTTCCAGCCTCTGCAAACGAACTCCAGACACGTGCGCCCCCTTGTTCATCTGGCTAACGTGGGACCTGGGGAACTGAGCCTCGAACCGGGGTCCGTAGGCTTCACAGGCAAGCGCTTAACCGCTAAGCCATCTCTCCAGCCCTCCTTTGAAGGAATTGGTTCACTTCATATAATTTTATATTTTTAGATAACTCCAGAGATACATGCACATTTGGTATTTGTTGAAGTACTATTTATAATAGTTAAGCAATAGAACCAGTCTACATGTCCATTAACAGATAAATGGATGTAGACAATGTATCTATTTACTTCTGCCAGGTGTGGTGGTGCACACCTTTAATCCCAACACTTGAGAGGCAGAGATAGGAGGATCACTGTGAGTTTGATGCCACCCTGAGACTATATAGTGAATTCCAGGTCAGCCTGGGCCAGAATGAGACCCTACCTCAAAAAACAAAAATAAAAAAGAAAGAAAGAAAATGTCCCCATTCAAAATGATATTTTATTCAGCCTTAAGGGAGAATGAAATTATGACATTCTTAGTGAAATAGAAATGTTGTTCATCGTACCAAGAAGACAAAACACTTAGACTCAGAAAGGCAAATATCACATGTTTTCTCTCATATAGGGAACCTAGATTGCACACACGCACACACAGACACACACACACAGACACACACACACAGACACACACGATATGAAAGTAGAAGAGAGACTGTTTGAGGTGAGGGAAAGACATGAGAGGGTAAAGAGTGAGGACCAAATACTAATCAAAGCCTATGATATACTTGAATAAAAATGTCATTATGAATCCATCACTTTGTAAAAACAATATATATACTAATAAAAGTTAAGAAAATTCAAAAGCAGAAAGAAAAGTCTTGATATATTTACTTTTTTGTTCTTTTTTCCTTTCTCATATCCCAGAATTTCTATGTCCTTTTTTTGTCATCCTTTAGTCAGTCTTTTAAGGTAGATCATATTCCCATGGCTTTGCTTCATCCAGAAATCTCTTGGCTTTCCTTTAATTCCTCCTTTTTGGATGTTTTTAGTGGATATAGAATTCTTAGTTTGAGATAAAAGATTGTAAATTATACCTGTGGTGACCATGTTGACTTATCTTTCCAACTGGAGACAGTTTTGAGGAATAAAGAGGGCACTATGAAGACTTAGGGCCCAAACAAAGTAAGCAGAGATTTTACTTGGCAAAGTGGAATACATGTTCACCCTAGTTACACCTGTCCTTTGAATCAATTCTGACTTAGTTAAAAAATACTGATAGTAAAATAGTTTGTGCCTCAAATTTATGCACAAATTCTCTCTCATAAAGAAGCAGAGAAAAAGTAAGGCAGTGCTGTTAAATAAATGTAGAATTATTGCTAAAGAGATTTTTCTATTCTTTTCCACCAGTTTTGTCCATAGGGGCACCACAGGTCTTTTAAATACCATTAATGCTTACAAAAAGGGCATTCATTAATAAGGTTTGTCAGGAGAAATGCTTATATCAAAATGTCTTAGAATACATGGAACAAAAATGTTTGAAAAGGGTCAATTCATGCTTTTATTCAAGTTAGAAAATGGGAGCTATTTCGGGTGTAAATAATTCAGTCTGACAAATTTGTTTCATCTTGGCCTGTGCCTGGCCTGCCTGCCTGCGGCCCTGCCCTCCTGTGAATATGAGATTTTACTGGTGGAGCCCTGGGATGATAACCTGGACCTGTAAGGGTCCAGACCTCTCAGTCCTTTTTCTCAGAAATCTTTGTACTTTTTCCATAGGCAGTCTTCCAAGCAAAAGAAGGCCATTCAGACTGCTATCCGAAAGAACAAAGAGGCTAATGCAGTGCTGGCCAGGTTAAACAGTGAACTCCAGCAGCAGCTCAAGGTAAGGCATGGTTCCCACACTGGGATCCTGAGGTTTTTCCTGGCTTTTTATTTTCCTTGGTTTTGACCATTGGCTGCCTGTCCCTTTCTATATGACCCACCTTTGTTCTCAGAGGCCCTTTGGAAAGTAGAGAATTACTGTATTCAAGTTCCATGGCTTGATTCTTGAATGCTTCGGGGATGATTAATAACTTAATTATGGAGGCTGCATACTGTGAGTGAGTTAAAGGAAACAAAGTCTATTCATTGTATTCTTATTTTAAAAATATTTTATATTTACTTATTTATGAGAGAGAGAGAGAGAGAGAGAGAGAGAGAGAGAGAGAGAGAGAGAGAGGGAGAGAGAAAATGGGTGTGCCAGGGCCTCTAGCCACTGCAAATGAGCTCCAGATACAGCACCACGTGCCTCTGGCTTATGTGGGTAATGGGGACATGAACCTGGGTCCATAGGCTTTGCAGGCAAGCGCCTTAACCACTAAGCCATCTCTAGCCTAAGATGTATTCTTCTCAGTAAAACTTCTGGCTGAGCACTTGCTTAGCTCCCCCAGGGTGGTGTTATACTTCTTTGTAGAAGCAGGCAGCCTGGGGACTATCACAGGTCAACTCCTACCCTGGCACCTTGGAAATGGTATCCTTTCACGTTCTCAAGGACATCCATCCTGTCTTTCTCACCCATTCTCTCCATCATTACCTCCTCTGTTAGTTTCTTGGTGCTATGCTAACAATATGCCATAAATGTGGTGAATTAATACAACAGAAATTCTCTAGCAGCTCTGGAATTTGAAATCAGGGAATCATAATAATCATACTCTCTTCAAAGGCTCTAGAAGAGATTCCTTTCTGATAGATTCAGGTAGTTTCTGGAAATCTCTGATACTCATTGGTCTCTACATATAATGCTGTACTCTCTGCTTCCATTATCACATGGGATTGTTCCTGTGTCTCTCTGTATGTGTGTCCAAATTCCTTTTCTTATTATATACTCCTTAAAGGACCATAGTCCGGATTAGGGCCCATCTGAATTTGCCTCATATTAACCTCATTTTCATGGGATTACATTTGCATATAAGGTCACATTGGCAAGTTCTGAGGTTAGGACTTACACTTATGTTTTGGTGGATCAGGATTCTACTGGATCTTTCCCTGCCCACACATAAACATGCTCCATTTCTCTGGTCCCCTTCATAGCACACTTCCTTAAAACTTATCTTCATTTATTGTCCTACTTCCTAACCAGTGGTTTCTCTCCTCTCTCTCAGTGTTCTGTTGCTTGCTTCCACTCACATTCCTCTCGCCTAGCCAAAGCCAAAGGGCTTGTGATAACATTTGAATTTTCAGAAGAATTTATATAAATGACCATTCCCTCCTCTGAAATCACCTTTTTCATTCTTTGTTTATTTGGTGATCATTTGTTTTAAGACAGAGTCTCACTATGTAGCTCAGGCTGGCCTGACACTTCCTATCCTACTGCAACCTACTGAGTGCTGAGATTACAAACATGCACCACACCATCATGCCTGTCTTTTGAGATCACTTTTGCAACTGGATTTCAAAATGCTAATCTTTCCTAGCTTGCCTTCTACTTCACAAATACTTCTTTAGGCATCCTCTGCTTTCTTCCTCCCTTGATGTCTCTTTACATGCTCTCTCCACACCTTTGCTGCCATATTTTATTATGGAAGCTTCAAATGCACAGAAAATTAGAGTGAATCATACAGGGACTATATGTATGTATGTATGTATATGTGTGTGTATGTATGTATAAATTATATATATATATCCACTTAAGTTAAGCCACTAATTATTTATTATGCTTGTTTTATCATACATATATGCCCATTTTCCTCCCTATCACTTCATTTCACTTTTGACATGTTTATGTAAATGGTAAAACTTCCCTAAATATTTAATATTTTACAGGCTTTTTTATGATGTGAAATTTATGTATACACATCTTAAACATACATTTGTTGAGTTTGTAACACGCGCGCGTGCGCGCACACACACATACACACACACACACACACACACACACACTAGAATTCAAATCCTATTATGTTTGAGAACATTACCATCCTTCCCTCAAACTTCCCCATCTTCCTTTCCCATTATCTCCTGCTCTGCCTACAGAGGCAGCCACTTTTCTGATTTCTGGTATACCACAGTTTTGCCTGTTCTGTAACTCTAGAGATGATAGCCTCCAGAACATACTTTTGTTTAAAGTTTCTGAGATTCATTGATATTGTTTTGTGCATCAGTAATTATCTCCTTTTTATTGCTGCATAATATCCCCTTGGGTGAATATGCCACAAGTTAGTTATCAATTCCATTGACATAAACACTTGAGATGATTTCACTTTCTTAAATTTGTGGATAAAACTGCATCATTAAATGTGTGTGTGTGTGTGTGTGTGTGTGTGTGTGTGTGTGTGTGTGTGTAGATGTTCCCAATACCTCATCACTGAAGCAGACCTAAAATGAACCCAACATGGCTCAGGGAAATTTGTGGAAGAAGGGGCAGAAAGAATGTCAGAGCCACATACGTTGGGTCATGATACACAGAGACATTGCTTTCTATCCATAACTGATGGCTGACCCCACAATGCACGACCTATATTACAACAAGGAAGGTCCCTTTGGAGGGAGTAGGACAGGGAGGAGGCTAACAATGGTACCAACTTGACTGTATTCACTGACTATAAAACTAATAAAAGAAAGGTGTGTGCGTAAATAAGCTCTCATTTCTCTTGGGTAAATATCCTATATTACTTGATAATATGTTAAATCTGAGATTGTTAGGTTCATTAGAACCTGATATACCTTTTCCAAATGTGATGGTAGAATTTTATAACCCTCCACTAATGTACAAGAGTTCTAAATTATTGCCAGCATTTTATGTTATTCTTTTAAATTTTTCCAGTCCTGTGGTAATGTAGTTTTGATCATCATCCCCTTGATGAATAATTATATTGTGTACTTTTTAATATAACTATGCAACTCTCATATATCTCATGAAGCATTTTTGACTATTTTGGCCAGGATTTTTGTTTGTTTGTTTGTTTTGAGGTAGGGTCTCATTCTAGCCCAGGATGACCTGAAATTTATTCTGTAATCCCAGGCTGGCCTTGAACATACAGTGATCCTCCTAGCTGTGCCTCCTGAGTGCTGGGATTGAAGTGGTTTGCCACCACTGCTGGATTTTGGTCAAGGCTTTTTCAGACAAAGTCTTTGTGTAGCCCAGACTGGCCTTGAACTCAGAATCCTTCTGCCTCAGCCTCTTCAGTGTTGAGATTACAGGTATGTGCCACCACATTTGGTGTCTTGGTGTTGTGCTATAGGTAGATGCTTTTTGCATGTTTTGGTTACTAGTAATTATTGGATATATGTTTTGTGAATGCCTTCTTGTAGTCTTTGTTTTACCTGTTTGTCTTATTAACTATCTTTATGAGCAGATGTTTCAAATTTCAATGGAATACAGATTGATCATTTCTTATATTTATTTCTATATAGGGAAACCTGACTTATCTCCATTTTATGAAATTATTCTCATATGTTTTTTTCTTTAACATTTCAGATTATGATTTCTTCTTAAGTTTGTGTATGGTGTGTAGGGTTATATTGCATATTCCCATTTTACTATATACTTTGAAGAGCATTTCATTTCTCCTTTGGGTTACTTTGGTGTAACTAGAAAACATCCAATGGCCTTATAAGTGTAGGTTGATTTCTGAGATTTTCCTGTGTTCCCTTAGTCTAGTTGTCAATCCTTGTGCCAGTGCTACACAGTCTTGATTGCTGTTGCTTTGAGATTAGATAACATAATTCTTTTCAACTTGTTCTTTGTCATGATGCTGTTGGATATTGCAAGTCTTTCGTTTCATGTAATTTTTAGGATTAATGGACCAGTTCCACAAAATAAAAACTGTTAGGATTATCATTAGATTTACATTAAACCTATAGATCAGTTTAAGGAGAATTAACATTTAAACAGTGTTGGGTTTGCTAATCTGCAAGTAGAAGAATCCTTACAATTATTTCATGCTTCTAAAATTTCTCTGAAGAGTTCCAAGTTTTGGGTATGTAAGTCCTGCATATTCTTTGTTAAATTTATCTCAGTTTTTGTGACACTATTTTTAAATGAATTATTATTATTATTATTGTTGTTGTTGTTTTGAGGTAGGGTCTCACTGTAGCCCAGGCTGGCCTGGAATTCACTATGTAGTGTAAGGGTGTCCTCGAACTTGTGATCCTCCTATCTCTGCCTCCCAAGTGCTGGGATTAAAGGCATGCACCACCACACCTGGCAACTGAATTACTATTTTTTTTTTAACAATTATATTCTCTAGTTGAATTTTAAAAAATATTTTTTTTTATTTTAGTTACTTGACAGAGAAAGAGGAAGGGTGAGAGAGAGAGAATGGACACGCCAGGGCCTCCAGCCATTGCAAATGAACTCCATATATGTGTGCCCCCTTGTGCACCAGGCTAATGTGGGTCCTGGGGAATCGAACCTAATGCGAGTCCTTTGGCTTTGCAGGCAAATACCTTAACTGCTAAGCCATCACTCAAGCACCCTAGTTGAATTTTTGAAGGCCACAGAATATAAGATCAATACACAAAATAATCAGTCATATTCCTGTATACAAGTCACAAACAATTGGTAATGGAATTTTTTTAAGTACCACTTTACAATAGATTGCTTCCTCCCCCAGATGAAATACTTTAGTACAAATCTATCAGAATACACACAGGATTTGTATGTTGGAAACTACAAAATTGCTGCTGAAGATGTAAATAAGTATAGAGACATGCTTTCTTTGTGGATTTGAAATATTCAATATAATAGAGCTGTCATTTTCTTCCCAAGTGGTATTTTAGATTTATTGCAATACCAATTAAGATCCCAGCAGGATTTTTGTGAATATAAATAAGCTGATTCATAAATTTACATGTGAGGGCCAAGATACTGGAATTGCTAAAACAAACTTGAAAAGGAAGAACAAACAAATGGAGAAATTTCTTACTGTCAAGAATCACTCCTCAAGAAGATATGGTAAAGAGACTGGGGTTTAGATCATCAGATTAAAATAGAGTTCTGAAACAGACCACATGGATATGGATTTGATCTAGAACAAAGATGCAAAATCAATTCATGAACCTTGCTAAGTCTCACATATTATGCAAAGTTTTACTTAAAATGGTTCATAGATATAAATGTAAAACTTAACAATATAAAGCATTTAGAAGGAAAATAAAGGGAACAATCTTTAGGGCTTGAGGTTAGAAATGACTCCAGTATAATCAAATGACTGAAAGAATAATCTTTTTAAAATTTAAAATTATTAAATTTTGACTTCATTAATTTTAAGCACTTTTACTCCGCAAAAGGCATTGTTAAGAGAATTAAGAACAAGCTACAAACTGAGATAAAATATTTTCAACTGACATATTTGGCAAAGAAGTTATGTCACACTATACAAAGAACTCTTAAGAGGGTCCATTGGGAGGGGGTAGATCATGGATGAAACTAAATAATGGTACCAAAATGCCTGTATTTGCTGAAAAGAAAACTAATAAATTAAATTTTAAAAAAAAGAACTCTTAAAACTCAAGATTAAGAACTCTCATAACTCAAATATTTCATTTTAAAACTGGGCAAAAGGGCCCAATAGACACTTCACCACAGAATACACAAGGATGGCAGAGAAGCACATGAGATTCAATGTTATTAGCCACTTGGGAAATGAAAATTTTGACCATAGTTACATGTTGCTGCATACCAAATTGCTAAAACAAACAAAAAAGTGGCAGCACCAAGTGCTAGTCACTAGGACACCCAGGTATTGGTGGTGAGAATGCAAAATGGTCCCCTCCGGGCTGGAGAGATGGCTTAGCGGTTAAGCGCTTGCCTGTGAAGCCTAAGGACCCCGGTTCGAGGCTCAGTTCCCCAGATCCCACGTTAGCCAGGCGCACAAGGGGGCGCACGCGTCTGGAATTCGTTTGCAGAGGCTGGAAGCCCTGGCGCGCCCATTCTCTCTCTCTCCCTCTATCTGTCTTTCTCTCTGTGTCTGTCGCTCTCAAATAAATAAAGAAATAAATTTAAAAAATGGTCCCCTCCCTCTATAAAATAAACCAGTAATTGTAGGAAGTTACACTTCCCTGTGCCCTTGAAGTCCCATTCCTGGATGTCTCCCATGGAGAAATGAAAGCTTACGTTCACTCAAATCTCTGTGCATGAGTGTTAGACCAGGAGGGCGGAATGTGGCGTCCTCTTCTTTTGTTCTTCCACCTCATTTCCCTGAAACGGAGTCTCTCACTGACCTGGAACTCCAGTTTTTGGATAGATGGGCTGGCCAGGCACCTCTGGGGATCCTCTAGTCTCTATTCCCTTCAGCACTGCAGTTACAGGCAGTTATAATGCTTTCGCATGGCTGGGGTGGGGGGCAGGGGGAGCACCTGACCAAAAGCAGCTGATAGGAGGAAAGGATTTATTTTGACTTAGCCTTGAGGGGAAACTTCATAATGGCAGGGAAAAGCAGGGTACAAGCAGAGGCTGGCCTCACCTCCTTACCACAACAGGTTGAACAGCAGAAAGTGTGTGAGCTCCCCCCCTCTTTCTGGCAAAGGGGAAGCTGCTGGCTACAAAACCCACCAAACCCACTGCCAGCAGCATGCCTCCTCCAGCAAGGCTCCACCACCCAGACTGCCCCCAGCTGGAGATTGTGCACTCAAAACACACGAGTTAAGGAGGGACATCTGATGCAAACCACCCCACAGTCATGTACAGCCATGCACAGCTTTTTTACATGGATGCTGGGGATTGCACTCAGGTCCTTAGTGCTTGTACAGCACATGTTCTTACCCGCTGAGCCATCTCCCTAGCCCCTGTCATACAAGTTTCATTTGTCAGATTCAAACGTAGAAACAATGCCACTGTCCTTCAAAGGATGAATGGGTAAACCAGGGCACTTTCATATCATGTAATAGTTCTCAACAGTAAAATAGAATGATATAGACAGCAAGTTGGGTAAAGCTCAAAGATATTATGCCAAGTCAGATGAAACAGCAGCAGAAGGTTATGATATCTTCAATTTGACATTATTGAAAAGGCAAAGCTGTAGTGATGGCAAACACAGTGGTTGTGGTGGGTTATGCATGTAGTGAGACTTTGTATATACATGACTTCATAAAAGGGAGCACTCAGATTGATAGGACATATCCTGTGGTATCTATTAAACAAATCTACACAGCTGTCAGAATTCAGAGAAGTATATACTAAAAGAAAATATAGCAAATTTTAGCCTATCATAATTTTAAAAACACCAAAATTCATTTAACTATGAACCTTGTATGTGAACTTGTTTCTGCTTTAGTTTGTGTTTTGTTTGGCTTTGATTCTTGCTCCCTCCTCCCTGTGTTTTTGGGTAAATTGATTTCATTTATTATTTCTTGAATACTTTTTATTTATTTGCAAGCAGAGCGAGAAAGAGAGAGAAGAAGAGAATGAACATCAGGGCCTCTAACCACTCTAGATGCATGCACCACTTTGTGCATCCAGCTTTATGTGGGTCCTGGGGAATGGAACCCTGGTCATTAGGCTTTTCAGGCAAGCGCCTTAACTGGTGAGCCATTTCTTCAGCCCCATTTATTATGTTTGTTAGTTTTTGAGACAGGGTAGCATGTTGCTCAGGCTGGCTTCAAACTTGTTATGTAGCCGAGACTGGCCTTGAATTCCTGATCCTCCTGCCTCCACCTCCCATGTGCTAAGATTGCAGATGTGTGCCACCATTGTTCTTTTAAAAATGGATTTATATGAAAGGGAGAGAGCAATATTGAATGGGCAGGGGAGAAGAAGAGAGAATATACCAGGGCCTTTTGCCACTGCAAATGAACTCCACACTCATGAGGTGCATCTGGCTTTACGTGGGCACTGGGGTATGAACCTGGACCATCAGGGTTTGCAAGTGCCTTTAACTTCTGAGCCACCTCTCTCTAGCCCTTCATTGTTCTTTATACATAATAAACTGGTTTTTCTTTTTTTGTTTGTTTATTTTTATTTGAGAGCAACAGACAGAGAGAAAGAGGCAGATAGAGAGAGAATGGGTGCACCAGGGCCTCCACCCACTGCCAATGAACTCCACACATGTGTGCCCCCTTGTTCATCTGGCTAACGTGGGTCCTGGGGAATAGAGCCTCAAACCAGGGTCCTTAGGCTTCACAGGCAAGCACTTAATTGCTAAACTATCTCTCTAGCCCTAAACTGTTTTTAATTTGGAAAATCATCCATTTATTTCTAGAAGTTTTCTTAGTGTTTAGTGTTATTACTTCTCCTAACCCATTTTTACCTGTTCTTTTTTCACAAATTTAATTCAAGCATTGATTCTCTTTGACTGATTTTCTTTCATATATTTCTTTTGTATTTTCCTTGCTCCTTTCTCTCTTTATTAGTTCTGGAGATGTACTTAATTTGAAATTCTAAATCTCTTATTTAATAACAAAGAGTTCATGTTTTATTCTTTGATTATTTTTCTAATATCCTATTCTTATTTCATATTATAATGTATTTGTGTAATGATATTTGTTCTTCCTAAATAGTTGTTTTCTGTTATGTTGGATCTGTTTCATCTTACATGCTTTCCTTCAATATCTGATGACCCTTCTTTGCTGATGTTGAAGAGGAGAATGAAAACATTGATAGGAAGTTCATAGAATATTGGAAGAGTCCTTAAGGTCCTGTTCCAGCTATCTATGTAGGCTGTATAGTTGGAGAACCACGAAAGACAGTTATCATTGGCTCTTGCTTGTTGATATGATTGCAGACAGCAGCGAGGAGGCTATTTTGGTTTCCTGTGTGGAAGGAAAACCCACATTGAGGTTAGTTCCCCAGCTCTAAAACCCATAGAATAGACGTGCTTAGTTGCTCTCAGAATCCCCCCAGGTCCCCAGCAATTTGCTAAGTCATTTACCATTACTCAGTTTGCCTCTTCGCTTAAAAAATTAATTTCTGGGTCTGGACAGATGACTTAACAGTTAAGGTGCTTGCCTGCGAAGCCTAAGGACCTGGGTTCAATTCCCCAGTACCCACATAAGGCAGATGCACAATGTGGTGCATGCGCCTGGAGGTCATTTGCAATGGCTAGAAGCTCTAGAATGCCCATTCTCTCTCTCTGTGTGTTTCTCTCAAACAAATAAATAAAATATTAAATAATTTCTGTTATTTCTTTGTCTCTGTCTTCCCTTTCTTATGGGCCTATGACTTCTTATATTATACCAGAAGGGAGTGAGTATGGCCCTATGGTGGTCATCCATCTTTACCTGAAATCTCTGTACTATTTTTCTAGATTATGCTACACATTCCCATGGGCTAATGAAACTATCTTTGTATCTCAAACTCCACCACCATTTGTAGATATGAATATCCAACTTGTTACTTACTCTTTTCTCTTTAGATATCTAATATCAGATACTTCATTTTCCTGGAATGCCCATCTAATTTTTAAATATTATTTATTTATTATGTATGTGTCTATGTTTGTGGGGGGGGCAGGGAGGGAGGGAGAGTGAGTATGGGCACATCTTGCCATTGCAAAGGAACTCCAGAAGCATGTGCTATGTTGTGTATCTGGCTTTACATGGATACTGGGGAATCAGACTTGGGTCGACAGGCTGTGTAAGCAAGTACCTTTAACCACTGAGCAATCTTACCAATCCCTGGAATGCCCATTTCTTATTCAATTTTCCTTCTTCTCAGTTAATGCTGCTACTAGCCATCTACTTTCCTGTTTGTGGGGGAGTAACAGTGAGGCAGGACCTTGCTATGTTGCCCCAAATGGACTAGCATTTGCCATGTTGCCAAGGCTGACCTTTACTCATAACGCTTCTCCTTAAAGGCCCTAGTACTGGGATTGCCCACCTGTAGTTCCCTACTTTCTTGAACCCCAAATCACAGGAGTCATTCTAAAAGTTTTCTTCTCTCCAACTTCAGTTCTAGATTCACGACACATCCAGACTACATTCACTCCTCTTCCTCTTTATGGCTACCACCCTTATGGAAACCATTTTTCTTTCCCACCGGGGTCCATATGTTGACCTCTCAATTGTTCCCGTTTCTACTCTTGCGCTGCTATAATACTGTTTACACATAGCCTGAGTGAGAATTTGCAGTTAAAATTTGAATCATGCCTTTTCCCTGATTGGAAGCTGTTAGCCAGCTTTTTGTCTTGGTGACATGACACTTGCAGTACTCAGTTTATAAGCTCTTGATTTCAGAGGCTTCTCTCCATGCTTGCTTGGTCTCATTGCTTTGTGCCTGGGGCAAGGTAGTAAATCATGTAGCAGAGGAATTCTATATATGTTATGGCAGCCAAGAAGAAAAGGGGAGGGCAGGATATTTTTTCTTATTTTTTTAAATATAAAAAGTTTTTATGAATCTATATTAGTTGTATTTAACATAATAATGGATTTCATTATAACTTTTTCATACAGCTATAAGATGTATTTGATCATATTTATCCCCATTAACTTCTCTTGTCCCCATCTACTCCTGCTGATCACCTTCCACTTCCCACATAGTCCACCCTCTACTTTCATGTATTGGTTTTGGTCTTTTTTTTTTTTTTTTTTTTTGAGGCCCAGTCTAATTAGGTTTCTTACAGGAACATTGGTGAGCGGTTATTTACAGGGCATGAGTTACTTACCAGTGAGGCAAAAATCTTGATATCTGTGTCAAGGCCATGCCTCCAGTGACTTAACTTCTCCCCCATCAGGTCCTACCTCATAATTTTTCCCATCACCTCTCAATAGCACTGACAGCTAGGGATGAAGTGTATTAGATGCTTTTCTAGCTGCTGTGACCAAATACCTCACAAGAAGCAACTTCAGGCAGGATTTATTTTGTCTCACTCTTTAAGGGACTACAGTCTATTATGGCAAGGTGACAGGAATAGCTGGTGGCTCTGGCAGTGGAACTGGGAGGCAGATGGTTTTATCTCAGTAGAGCAGGAAGCAGAAAGGTCAGGCTGGGGATTGCGCCTCAGTGATCTACTTCAACCAGGTAGGCCCTGTCTCCTAAAGGTTCCACATCCTCTCCCCAGATATCACTCAGTAGCTATGAACCATGCGCTTAAATATGCGAACCTGTAGGAGACATTTCACATTTAACCATAACTAACCAAGCCTTCATTGCACATGGTTTCGAGGGATAGTTCTGGTCCAGACTACAACAGTCAGGGTCAATGCTGTCCATTTCCACAATGCAGTTTGAATGCAATGCATACTCTGCTAATAAGACCCTGTGGAATATAGCTTCCGCCTCAGTCTTTGACTTTATCTCTTGCCAGTGTCTGTGGGATCTCCCCCATAAGACTTTCAATATTGAAAGTCATTCTCTGCCAGTTACTGAGCCTACAAATCAGACAAGACTAGAGTTATAGAGGAGAGTTAATGAGTTTCATCATCTTCAGAAAATACTTGATAACTTATGAGTTGTGAAACCCCCTTTGTCTAATCACCAGCATTGAATGTAATATCTTCTAGTCCACATAGTATTGGCTTATATAAATCTTACATGTTTGTTAGTCCAGTTCTAAATTTCCTTTGAAATATCTAACGAACTAGAGATAAATCTAGGAAATGACTCTTATGCTTTTGTTTTTCTTCCCTATGTTTTGTACAACTCAGGAGGTTCATCAGGAACGGATTGCATTGGAAAACCAACTGGAACAACTTCGTCCAGTCACCGTGTTGTGACCTCCCAAGCTTCAAGTGACAGTGTGTGACCTTGTCTGCCAAGCTATTTCTTTAGAATGTTTTAGTCCAACTACTTGTCATAAATGTTTGACTGTCAAAATCTGTGAGCAGCACAATATAATCTGTATGATCTCTCTTGCAGTTTACTTGTGTGTTTTACTGTGGTGGAAAAAATTACTTCAACTGATTATTATACTTAAAATGCAATTAGATACTTAGGAAGCTGAAATAGGAGGATAGAAAGTTCAAGGCCAGCCTAAGCAACTTAGGCTGAGATTTTTATCTCAAAATAAAAAGCAAAAAGAGGACTGGGGAGATACTTCAGTGCTAGAACACTTACTTAGTATGTGCAGTGTTTAATCCCCAGTATCATACAAATATTGTACTTATCAGCAGAGATTATTTCCCATTCTTACCTACTTTCTCAAAGTATTACATGCTGCTTCTTACAAAAGCCAGTCTTCTGGCAAGTAATTTAGAGCATTATTTAAAGAATTTATAATTTTTATAAAATCTTATAACCAAGTACCATCAGAATACATCTTTTATTTTTGTATGTATATCACATACATTAGGTTGGTTCCCTGAATAATTGGGATTCCGACTGGATAGTCTTTGGCATGAGAATAATAAAACAAAAGAGCTCAAATAAAATTAAAACATTAAATTTAGACTGGCGCTGTGCCCTCTACCACTGTATGCCAAAAAATGCTTCTCTAGTGCCATTTTGATACTATATCTAGCTATAAATAATACATGACTATTGTTTTCTGTTGAATGTCAAAGACTTATTGGGTCTTTACACCTCTGTGAAGTGGAGATTTTGGCAATAAGCTATTTAACTTGGCTGGTCTAGGCCATTGACCCAGATAACTCAGTCCTTTCATGTAAATTTGTAAATTCTGGGGCAAGCACAATTTATTTTAACTGCCTTGCCAGAACAAATTAAATAAATAGCTACCAGATCTCAACTTCTGTCCTTCATAGGATAACATCTGTAAATGGAAAAGTTTAGAAACCACCTATCAAATATGAAATGCTGGATTGACAAGTATTTGTTGTTTGAACCCAGGTATCCAGCCCGAGGAGGAAAAAGGAAATGGTTACCAATTTCCCAATAATCACTAGTGGTTATTTTGTTTTCATTATTGTAGCCTGAACTGTGAAAGTATTGGGTGTAAAGAAATAATGAAAGAATGTGGTCCTCCCACTGGCTATATGACTGTTCTCCATGAAGTGGACTCTTGTATGCAGTTCAGGGGAGCTCAACTAGCTGGTGTGGGTGAGGTAACGTGTGATCAAATTGCAGAAGCTAGTGTCCTTTAGAAATTTAGGTAGAAAGCAAAGTTGAAAGTGATAAACGACCAACCCTGTACGTTCATAGGGTTCCTGGTTCACGGACCCGTACAGGGCCTGCCAACTTCTGCATTGCTCTGAGAGACTTAAGAGCATGACACAGGGCTCCTGTGCATTTTTCTAACTTATCCATTCTTTGGATAGTGGAATTAGGTGTGCCTAAGGCCCTTTTTGAAATGGTTTTAGATAGATTTTTGATATGTACGATTAAGCTGTTGATTTCAATAGAACTGAGAGATTTTAGCAAAAGTAGGCATTTATTTAATACTTCCTTGTTCCATTGGCAAGCTTCATCAGCAGCTGAAAGGCAGAAGAGAACAGCTCAAACAGATGATGTTTTTTTTCCAAAGAAAAACAAAGTTTTGAATCTCTTCCATGCATATTTAAGGATTTTAAACTGATTTGATTTTGAAAGTCATGAAACTTGAACTATTTCTGCATTTTCTCTTCTCCTTTGGCTGCCCTGTTTTTGTTCTTGTGGGGGAAAGTTGGGAGCATGTTTAAACCCTTCCTGAGATTATGAATAGGTCAATGCAAATGTCCAGGTAAACTTCTTATTCCATGTGCTGAGATCTGGGGGCTGCAACACATTTTATCAGCATTGTTTTTATTGTGGATGTTTCACAGCATGTTTGGCTTTTGGTACATCCAATCCAGGAAAGGTTAACCTATGCACTTTATCTCAAAATCATCTAATGCACTCACTCTGGATAGCACTTCATAGCCACCAACCAACCCTGTAGCCTAAGGAATGTTAATCTATACTATGCATTTGAAAAACATTGATATTCTTTCCCCTCCTACCCTGTCCCTCATGGATGGAGTCAATGACAAAAACAACTAAATCAGATTTGAACTTTGCTTAGTTGGCTTGATTTTCCTTATAGGGAAAAAAAAAAATACTTGCACTGGACAATCAAAGCCCTCCGAGTTTCACAGTCTCACCAATATATTTCTTGTGGTGCTGGGGATTGAACCCAGAACCACATGCATGCTAGGCAAGTGCTGGGCCATGCCTCCCGTGCTTCACCAGTATTTTAGGATAGGCATTGCATTAAAGCACACTTAAGTAATATCTATTACCCAACATTTTTACCTGGATTTAATTTTGATCAGTTTATTAGTTACTTAGAAATAGGTTTTATTGAAAAAAAGATGGTCTGTATGTACAGACACACATACTACTACTGTTATTATCTAACTAGTACTCATCCTCTTATTTATCTGTTTGCTTAGGATGTGTGCTTTTAACTAAAGGATTATGATGCCTAGTAATGTTTCTTCTAATATGATTTATTAGTAAAAGCCTCTGATATGATTTGGAGGTAGGCTAGCATATTGAAATCACCTAAAACATCTGCTCTACAATTAGATTTGCTTGTTTGGCAGAATCCTACAGAGTGAAGGTCAATGCTGACCCCACTTATGGGCCCTTAATTGCCTTGTTAAGTGATCTTCCCCCATAGGGATCCTTCTTTCCCACACATGAAAGTACAATAGGAGCTGATAGTGGGCTTATTGGGGCTTTCAGCACAGGTAGCATACTGCTTTTGGCCACCTTTCTATTCCTAGTCCTGAAGTAAAAACCAAATTAATCACCCCCCACTGCAGATATTTTTCCTAGTTGGAAAGATCTAACTGCTTTACAGATATTGGACAATTACTTCAGTACTTGGAACTAATTGGGAAAGGAGTCACCCTAGCTGGAAGTTGTAGCCATATGAATAGGATGTCAGAGCTGGGCAGGAATGGTGCACATCTCCTGAAGCCAGAATGTAGGAAACTAAGACCCTAAGAATCAGGAGTTTTGGGGTCAAGGATCCATAGAAAGATACAGCTATTGGTAGAGTAGGGATACTAGCCTGATTTTATGGATTCCAAGTTGAGTCCTCTATCAATACGAAACATAGAAGAGATTTTTCTATTTATTGTGTTGAATTTTATTGACTTAATTGATCTTTAAATATGAAGACCTATTCTGAAGAGCTTTAGATAGAGATGTTTCTCTTAGATTCAAATGGAAAGTAAAGTCTGAATGGAAATAATACCATTGAACTCTTCTTTTAATGCCTCACCTTTGATGGTGCAATAAGTTACTCTGAATTTCTTGGCAGAACTTTTGACAGCTATTACTTTGAATAGATTCCATTCCCATAGTCCTTATGGGACTTGGTTTTTAAAATAGACTACTAGCATTTAAATGAAATCAATATGTAGCAAGTTACAGTTTTTTTTTCGAATATGTCTTTGGTTGCTTGAGTCCCAAATGTTCAATTTTAGCACATTTTAGAGTAAGTAATCAAAAACATAAACTTTGACTTTATTCCAACATCTGAACTATCTTAAACTACTTTTAGATGTGATTTGATTCTATATCTGTATCTAAATATTTGTCAGTGTCTTCAGTGATAACAATAGGTATATAATTAGATCAATAAGATAATATCTGGAATTGATATGTTTGTGTTTCTTGCAGTTAAGGCAAACATTTGCAAATATCTTCATCTTAGCAGTAGTTGAAAAGAGCTGAATTACAGTATCAACACCTTAGAGCTAAAAGCATTTGCTCAACAAACTACAATCCAACCTCTGACTATATTTTTATCAAGGAAATGTGATTTTTAAAATCTAAAAACAAAAATTTAACATCTCATGGCAACCAGATCCTCCCATGTTTCCAATAAGTAGGCTCATTAGGTTGTGGTTTGAAGATTGTGGGTGTGAACACAGTGAAATAGTAGTTACGGAAGTCTCTTTCTCTCTCTAGTTAAACAGAACACTAGTAACTGGTGTCTCTTTCCAACTGGTTTGCTGTTTCAAGTGTGTTTTTTAAAGGTCTGACTTCAAAGGATAAGTTGAATTTATATTCTAGTTATGAGTGTTATGATCTTTTATATCATAATTCAGTGTGGTTCAAGTTCCTAGTAAGAAGTGCAGGGTTGGGTTTGTAGAGTCCTCAGCCCACATAGCTTGCTTTTCTTTCAGCAAAGGCTAATGGAGACTGTTCACCAACACCAACATATTGGTCAGTTGTGGTAATTTGAGTGGATATTACTGTAGGCCACCCCACTCTGCTTTTTTGTGGAGAAAAATGCATCTAATTATGTGAGCCTCCCAAGAACAGCAGACAAGGAGGGCCAGACTAAAAGCAATGCATTCTAAGAGTAGCTGCCCACTCCAAACAGGCTTTCAGAGGGTATCTTGTGAATCCTTGAAGCAGCCATTATGTTAGTGTGAGCAAGAAAGCCTGGAAACAGTTACTTCTAGGACTTTAGAATTATTACTAAACCCATATGATGGTAAAGAAACCTTTATGAGGAAGGGTTTTAGGTGATAGCTGATAGTACTTGTTCTGCTTACAGAAGCCTTGCTTGACTGTCAAGAATTAGAGAATGTTCATTTTTCATGTCCATGGAAGGTGTGGGAAAGTACATTTATGATTCTGAAGACCAGAGGATAGCAGGCTTTTAGGGGGCTTAAACTGGAATTTGAGGGCTGTAGTGAGGAAACCCTGAGGCACTAGGTTCATCGCACCCTGTAGGAGAATTGACTCTCAAGCAACTTCAGTGAGCTCTGGCATGGGACTGAACACAACCCCGCTGTATACAGCTTAGATCAACTATAGTGTACTGCTTTTGTTTTAAGTCTAGTTGTGTGATAGCTTCAATTCAACCATCTCTGGAGCTACAATACCCTCTTTTTAGCACTGCCATTCATTTTGTCTTTAGCACAAATAAGATTTTAAGTGAGCCAGAAGCAAAAGAGCCATTTTAGTCTTCATAGCTATTGGCTAAGAGAGATAATGAACTGACTGTCTATTTTAACCTTGAAAGTAAAAATGTATATTATATTTTTTCACTACAGGTACATGCAACAGTAAAAATAAATGTAACCACAAAGTATATATTTGATGCTTTCTGTCTTTTCATGATAATATGCTACAAGTTGTGTGAATATTTTACTCAGCTAGAGTCTCATTCATTTGCTAAACATTGGGAACATTCTGTGTGTATTTACCTGAAGCATAAATAAATCCTTGAGAGTGTCCTATATTTGGATTGTGATTTGTAGACTCAAGCTAACTTTACTGCCTCTTTTTCACACTTGTTGAAAAATCTGTGAAGAACATGTTAAGTTAAGGCTATCCATCTTGGAAAATGTACATGTTGTGAAACTGGGGTGCTATGTTAAAAATAAATGTATAACTATTAAGTGGCTTTTATGGAGTCTCAGTGTCAATTTTGTGGTGTCATTGACATTTAATACAGGTGATGTAAAAAGAGCTGTGCCAGGGGGCTTCCCATTGAATTAAAGTCTGAAATTGGGTTGGTTTCAGTCTTCTGGTGATCTAAGAGAAGTTCTTCAACATTTGCATATAGTAAGCACTTGGCAGTCATGGGGTATCGTGGCCAACTCAGTGCTTTTTAAAGGTCCACTGGATTGAAATTTGGTTCAATGTGAGGCTAGCTTTATTTTGTCAAAATTATTTTTGTTTGAGAATGCCTATACTCCCAATCACATGGGAGGCTAAGGTAGGAGACAGTGAGGTTTGGGTCATTTTGGGCTACATGGTAAGTTAAAGGCTAGGTTGGGATATGTAGTAAACCCCTATTTCAGAAAATAGCAGAAAAGAATGTTCCCCTCACAGTGTCCTTGGGTGAGATAGGGGTGATATATGGAATGTTATATAACAGTTGTCTCAAAATCTTGACCAAATAATCTTTTGGGCCAGTTGAAATTTCTTCTAAAATTTGTGTAATTTTAGGAGACACCAATATCCTACTGGATGGATTTTGTGCTGTGTTACAGTGTTCATCTATTAGGGTTTGGTAATGTATTGAATACTTGGTCCTCAACTGTTGGTACTATTTGGGAAGATTCTGAAGACTTCAGGAAAAGGGGCATAGCTGGAGGAGGTAGGTCACTGGGATATGTGTTTAGGAACTATATCTTGTCCCAAGTCCTTCTTTGTCCCTGTATCAGACAGATTCAGGTTCTCTGAGATGAACTTCCAGACCAGGCACAGTTATGGAGGAAAGGATAGCCACTGAAGCTTACAGATTCAGGGGAAGTTCCACAATGGCAGAAGAAGCTGGCCTGCCTTCACAGGCCCAAGCAGACAGACAGAGAAGCATAAGCCCAAAGCCAAAAAGCCACAGCACATTTCAGGAACTCCAGGGAGGCACACTTTGCATATCTTTAGATTGAAATCTGAAGCCCACCACCACACCTTAAGATCCACCCAGTGACATTGCCTCCAGCCATGTGGCAAACTACAAACAAATAAAAAACTGAATATATTGGGGACCATCACAGTCCCTCTATCTGCTTTCTGTTTGCCATGTTTAAGTTGTTTCTGTAATAGTGGCAAAAAGTCTAACACACCATCTATAAGTTTACTGTGTGTTCTGACTTGCCTTCCATAGATAATGTAGTGCACCCTGACTTTGTAACCAAAGATCTGCATTATAAGCTAGAGATTACACCAGAAATACAGAAACCATTCCCTAAAGAAGTTCACTGCCCATTAGACAGAGATCTACAGATGCAGGCAGAGTAGAATAGATATTCTGATGTGTTGGGATAGGATAACTATAGATAATGGGGAGGCATAAACCACCCTGAAAAATATTAAAGCTATATTAAAGATTTAAGGGCAAATGCATGTAGTTGGCCACGTTGTTAATATTCAGTAAGTAATTTGTGCTTTGCTAAAAGATTGTAAGCTAGTGTTTTTTACATAGATCAAACCTGTTAGTTTGGTTTGTGATACATATTATGATGTATGTTTGGGCAAGGGACCAAATCCCAAGAGAATAAACCTTTGTAGGCACAAGACCTATGGAAAGACATGAGACTTTTTCCATCCTCCATTCTTTTGGAAGGCTCTGAGATGATTGAGATGTGTGGGGCTCTCTTTTGCCAAAAGGTTAAGGTTACCAAAGTAAGGAAATAAGAGTTTGGAGCTGAGGTTGAAATACCCAGTTTCCTTTAAACAAGATTGCTTAGTGAATTTAACAATTTTGATAAATCCCTAAGCCCACAGGAGAAGATGCTCCAAGTATAATAGGCCCATGGCAAACTCAAACTTTGGAGTCCTGCCATATTGTTTTTTAATTATGAGATGTTCTGGGAGTGTAAACATTAGTACTTCCAGGTGAGAATTCTGTAGCTGTAGCATTGGCAGCAGAGGACAGAAATGTTTTATATATTTCTAAGATAAATATATCAGTAACGGGCATAGTAATTGTTTACAACATGGACCAACAAAGTATTTCTGTGAAGGTTGAAGTAGTATTACATCATTGATGTTTGGAATTACTAAAACCTACATGTTGATAAGTTGATAATAACAGCTGACTTTTCATCACTTTTATTGTCTTAGGTTTTTCTAGAGATGCACACCTTAGTTTTCTTCCTGGGGCACACTATTTTCATCTTTACAGAATGCTTTCACTCCTGCATTGGACTTAATCAAACCTACAAGCCTGAAGGAAAGCCAAGGGGAAGAAAGATAATGCCTGTGGACTGGAATAAAGGAAAACAAAGCAAATTGAATACAGACACAGAGACCGGTGCTGCAGGTTCTTTGAAATTCAAATGAAATTGGCTTGATCTTCAACCCATGTGTGTTGAGAACCTGGATCCTGATCTTTCTGGAGATCCTGAGAGGCAGAGATGATGGTGGAGGGACTTAAGTTTTTATCTTTGCTGCCTCAGTCTCTTAGGCGCTTCCTAGGAATTAGTTTCATAGACTGACCATCTATCCCTCCCTGCCAAACATATATGTGAGTCATTTGTGTGCAGGTATATGGAGGATGAGCTATAATGGAAATGAAGCAGAATTTATAGACTATTTCACATTGATATGTAGTTAGTCAATGAATAATATGTGACTCTTGGCCTTTAAGTTTGAGTTTACTGAGAAAACAAGGCACACACACACAAAAATCATTGTACACAGTGCCATCAAAAGACAAACCTTCTGAAAAACCTGTTCCTTTTCATTCTTGAGAACATCTTGTTGGAACTGAGGTCACTCTGAGTATAATCATTCCATTAGTATCAGTGTAAAGTGTTTTCTGTTGCAACAAGCTAACTAATCACAAACACATTGTTTTATAATGGTATTCGTGACCCACTATGATTGTACTGATGTGATCTTATAAAGTAAATGAAAACCAACTCTGGGAAGTCAGGAACATCTGACTGCTCTTGACTTTCAGATCCTCTACACCAACTCATCTGTGTCTATTTCTTCTTCTGTGGCTCCTACCTAAACACTTTCATCTTGGCGCCCCATGTGGGGTAAAAGAAAAAAAAAAAGCAAGATCCTTTACACCAACTCATCTGTGTCTATTTCTTCTTCTGTGGCTCCTACCTAAACACCTTCATCTTGGCGCCTGATGTGGGGTAAAAGAAAAAACAAAAAGCAAGCTGCTTTTCCGCAGAAGCAGACCGAAAGGAGTAAGTATGCGCTAAGTGATTAAAGTTTGTGAGTGCTTTGTGTCCAGGCACACCCCCAGGGGACATTGCTCACATTGTTGTCTATATGAGAGGGGCCCCTTAGATTTTGTGATACAACGGGCCTCTTCACAACTCCGTGCTGCTCTTTGCCTCACTGCAGTATCCCTCCTGTTCCTTTATGCAAATCTGCTGTTCTGATTCTGCTGACTGGGGGAGAATGGGGAGCTGGGGGCCTTAGTAGTCCTGCCAGCATTTCTAACCCCGAGCCTATCTCCAGCCACCCTGCTTCTACTATGGATATAGCTCAATCCTCAACTGGGTGCCATTCTACCTCTGCCTTCATCAGGCCTATCAGGGAGCATTTAGCAATGACTGGAGATGCTTTGGATTGCTTGTAATTGAGGAGTGCTACTGGCATCTGATGTATGTAAGCAAAGGATGTTGCTAACCATCCTATGATGCGGAGAACAGTGGTCTGGCCCCAGTTGTTAGGAAAGCTGCCTTGTAGAGTGCTCTTCTCTAAGCATTAACAGCCAGTGAATTCACCCTTGTTAGAAGTGAATGTGAGTACTAGCAAGACACTTGAAAGGGGGTGAGGAGGGTCATCAGCCCTAACCTCCTGTACCTCTCAGCCAGCTAGGTGTGTTTCTGCGCCCACTTCAGAGGGTCGTGAGTTTGAGAGGCACTGGAGTACAGTGTGTGTAAGGTTAACTGAAGGGGGAGACTGTATATAGCAGTGGCAGGGTTGTCATCCAGGTTAGGGTAGAACTTTCTAGTGATGTGTCTGCTTTGCCCTATAAGTAACTCCTTAACCCATGCTCTGAAAATAAGCTCATTAAACTCATTGGTTTGCCACATTAGACTTTGGTGGCATCATACTTTGATGGGTTGTTCCCGTTTTGCTCGTGGGGAGCACAGAGTTCTTTCAACAGGCTGATTTTGAGACATCCTGTTCCAGAGGAGCCTTCTGAGTTTCTCTCCATCTCCCTCACATTACTTTTCCTCCTGACCACCGCCAGAAATACTTCTTGACATGGCCAAAGCTACGTCAAAAGGTTATTGCTAAATTCACCCGTTAATTCAAATGTAAGTGGGGGAAATGAGTCAGGAGTAGGATGAAAAGTTACAGCGCCCCGGCCCATCTGTTTCAGTGAGGGGAAACAATAGAGAATGGCGTAGATGGTGGCAAATGGAGCCTCCCACCCCTTCTATAAAGACAGCGCTGCATTATTACCATGTAGACTGCCACGTTGCTAGATTTCTGCTTCCTGGAGAAAATCGACATCTCATCTCATTCATCCCCAGCCAGTCCCATTATGTTATTTACCTTTTTGTTACTTGTAACACATACCAGTTTGAAGTGTTGAGCCCAATGAATCATTGAGATAATCTTGAAGAACAGTTGGAAGATAGCATAGTAGATTTCAAGATTTATTATAAAGCTGGAGTTAAGATAGTGATATATATTTGGCATATATATATTTCCAAATGAGATATAGAGTAATGGAAAGAATAGAGCCTAGAAATATATCCACACATTTACAATCCCTTTATTTATAATTTTTAAAAAGGCATCATAATTCAGTGTTGGAAATGGTCCTTTCAATAAATGGTGGTGGAGCAATTGAATATCCATATGGGGAGAAATGATTCAGAATCTATCTTGCACGGAAATTAATTCAATATGTAGTATAGATCTGAATATGAAAGGTAAAACAATAAAGTATAAGATAATATCTTCATGAATCTCATAAAGAGATTTTTTTTAAAAAACAGGGACCACAAAACACTACCCACAAAGGAAAAGTTTGATAAATTGAATTTTATTAAAGAACTTTTGTTTATCAGAATTCATGACTAAGAGTTTTGGCAGACTGTAGAACAGTAGAACTTATTTGCAATACATCTGTCAAAGGACACTTGCATGT
The DNA here is from genome assembly GCF_020740685.1 of Jaculus jaculus. Classification (NCBI taxonomy): domain Eukaryota; kingdom Metazoa; phylum Chordata; class Mammalia; order Rodentia; family Dipodidae; genus Jaculus; species Jaculus jaculus. The sequence goes on along the minus strand of NC_059125.1, from coordinate 5,846,604 downwards.
TTTTTTTTTTTTTCTTTCCTGCATTGGCAACTATTTCTAATTTAAAAAACCGAGGGGGAAACAAACCACTATGCAGGCTGACATTATGTAGGCCAAACAAAACAAGCCTTCAAGCCAGCTCTGGCCCACGCATTGCCAGTTTGCAGCCTCACCTTGAGCAGCATAGAAGAATGGAGAAGCTTGAATATTTCTGTATTTTCTTTCTTTCTTTCTTCCTTTCTTTCTTTCTTTCTTTCTTTCTTTCTTTCTTTCTTTCTTTCTTTCTTTCTTTCTTTTTTTTTTTCTTGACCAACCTCTGTGTGGGGGGAAAAAAATCAATGCAAAGATCTGGTTGTCAGTAGTAAGAATTTTCCCTTACATGGCAAAGTGGCTGGCTATAGTGAGCTTAGGTTTTAAAGAAATAGCACTCTTTCCCCCACTGATGGACACAAGAATAAATATTTTAAAATACATGGAATCAAATTTTGTGTTGTCCCCCACTGTGTGTTCAGCCTTGCTCGGCTCTGTAGAGACCACAGCTGACCTTTATTCAAAAACTTACTCCCTGTGACTCTAGATTTCCCTGCGTCCTTGGATAATCGTTGAGAGCACTAGAAGGCCATTTTCATGGTGTGGTGAGACAGAATACATGCAAAGACACCAGTTAAATTTTTAGTGTTCTGAGTTCATCTGTGTCTTTACTATCTTTGGTACTTTAGCATTCCAGAATTGTTTTTACTTTTTTCTTGTTCTCTTTAGCATTGCTCTTCCATAATTCTCTTATAGTCTGATTGGAGGCAAGTGAGAAGGGGAGTGATTTCTTCTTGCCATCTGTTCCAGTTGAATATGAAGAGGTGGCCTGAAGGATGATGTTCTCTGAGCATAGCACCTTAGTTAAAGGGACAGGAGCTGTGGTTAGATCGCTTGAATTTAAATCCTGGTTCTAACCCTTTGTAGTCTTGGGTAAATTCTTTGCTTCTCTCTCCGTCAGTCCCTCATCTATAAGTAACCAATAATAGTGCATATTTATCACTATTGCTAGACATGTGTTCATTATAGTGACAATTGACTGTTGGCTGGTTGTCTGTCAGGCCTTGGCATTGGGCCAAGCCCTGGAAAGTATAAGATAAAGGGGTCCCTGTCTCAGAGACTACCAGCTTACTCCTGATTTCAACAGAGGCAAACAACTTACTAAAGTACTAAAGTGACCATTGAATCCTTGAATTGGTTTACATGTAACTGCTGGTTGGTTTGGTGGCATTCTTCTTGTGGAAACTGGGTGTGGCTAAAACCCCAAAACACTCAAATGATCATTAAGATCTGTGAAACTCTCTCTCCTGAAAGGTGAAACTTGAGTTACAGTATAGATGAAGAAACCTTGAACCTCAAGAAGTGAACTGATTTTCTTACAACATGACAGTATGCTAGAAAGAAGCCTACCAGATTACCTTGAACTGACCATTAGTAGAAATATGGCTATTAAAGATTATTGGTGAAGGCTCATAAAGATTAAGGAGAATTATAAATGAATCCTCAGTCACCTCAGAGAAAAGCATGAATACCATGAAAAGATAGTAAGAACTTGTAGTCAGGTTCGCATTGCTGGCAGAAATCACCTGACCAAGATCAGCTTGTGAGAAAAAAAAATAAAAGAGTTGATGTTGGCTAACAGGCTTGAGGGGAAGCTCCATGATGGCAGGGGGAAACGATGGCATGAACAGAGAGTGGACATCACCTCCTTGCCAACATCAAGTGGACAACAGCAACAGGAAAGTGTGCCAAACACTGGCAAGGAGAAACTGGCTATAACACCCATAAGCCTGCCCCCAACAATACGCTGCTTCCTGGAGGTGTTAATTCCCAAATCTTCATCAGCTTGGAACCTAGCATTCAGAACACCTAAGTTTATGGGGGACAGACACCTGAATCAAACCACCACAGAACTAGACTTGGAGAATGCTTTTAGGAAGTGTGAAACATGTCTTTGGAAACTGCAAAGAAGGGGATTATTGTGGTGGTGGTGGTGGTAGACAGCAGAGAATTGTGTTCTGCAGCAACATGGAAAGTAGAACTTCGCAAACATAAATGTGCTTATTTAGCTGAGATTTGGGAGTAAAATGTTGAAAGTGTATCTTAGCTTCTTCAATAGTAACATGTGAGAGAAGAGATATAAATTGAGGGAAGAGTCATCAAAGAAAAAGTAGCTTGATGATGTGGGATATTCTTAGCTCTTCTAGATTACAAAGGCCAAAACCTTCACTTACATAAAGCCTCTCTGAAGAGATTATAGGTGTAGTTCTTAGAGACCCTCTTGAATCCTTATCCATTTAGCAGAGGCCCCGAACAAATGAAGAGAATATATGTAAAATGTTTGTGAGCCTGGCTTCTTTCTAATGGAGTGAATCCCTACAAAACTCACAGGAGATCACAGAATTCTTGACAATTTTACACCAATAGAAACACCACAAACAAGAAGATTGTTAGATTCTTCAAGTTCTGCTGGCAAGAAGCAAACTGATATTAATATTTATGCTTTAACATGTGTCAGAGTTCATGAAAAAGGATGGAAGACCCAGAGAAGGGACCAAGAGTCTTGAGGGTAAGGTTAAGTACCCAGAAGGTAAGTTAAGACCCAGCAGAGACTTATTCCAAAGCCCTGAAACCAGTGGAGTTTGTCTGGATTTAAAGGTGTATAATCTGTTAAAAATAAATTATATTTGAAGAAACTGTTTCCATTAAATTAATGGGTTTACTGCCCAAAAAAGTAAAAAAAAAAAATTGTAGAAGAGGGACTAATTGGAAAGAGAAGGGGTTCAGTGGAAGATATGTTGGGGTAAAGAGGAAAAAAGACGGGTGGGAGGAGACTGTGATCAGATCAGGGTATGTATATGAATGGATGTTGTCAATAAATGTCAAATATTTTGGAATAATGATTCATTTTTTAACCTTCTACATTTGTTTTAGAGCATAACATCTACAACTTCTATCCTTGCTGCCCTTCTACTGTATATTGAGATCCTCGTTTCTTTAGTTTCCATCCACAGACGGAAAGTGTATCCTGGAGTTGAGTTTACAAAATGATACCCAGAGCCTCATTTATACTTGATTAAGATGACACAAATGGTAAGATGTGGGACTTTTGAACTAGTCATATTTGGATAAGAGCTTTGAACTTTAAGTTGATGGTATAATGGTGGAGGTCTTTGGGTGGACCTTGGGATGGGGTGAGCATATTATACGTATGGAATAGATGGGAATCATGGGGTCTGTCAGAGGGAAGATTATGGTGAGCAGAAGTTTGTTTCTCCTAATCTCCACCCACCTGAGTTATGCCCATGTCATATCATGTTGCAAAGGCGCCTTCACAGATATGAAAGTACTAAATAAGTATTGCTCTGACAGCTGGCCCACTGCCATCACATGAGCCCGGCATAGAAGAAGAGATGCAGCTGAAGGGGAAGCCAGAGAGGTCTGAAGCAGGATCAGACAGAAACATGGGAAGATGAAGGGGCATTGTGATGAATGCAAGGCACGAGAATCTCCTTGCTACAGCCAGTGTGACCTTACCAATACCTTGATTTTGTTTTTGAGAAACTGAACACAGGGCTCACATGAGCCATTGACCTATGGAACTACAAGACAATAAATTTGTGTTGTTTAAAGCTTCTATGTTTATGATGATTTGTTATGGCAGCAATAAAAAAACTAATAAGCCCATACAAAGTTCTGATTCAGTTATCAACACTGCAATGTCCACCAGATATTTTATGGGGTTGGGGTAGGAGGGGGTAGGAATAGACCAAAAGATAAAAGGCCCTTTTTACCTCTCTGTGCATTCATGATTTTTATAGAAGACTATCTCTTGGAAAATGAAAAAGGTCAGAGAGGTACAGTGGGTGCTTCTGGTGGGTTTGTAGAGGACATTCTGTTCTTTACTACATCAGTCTTGCAAGGCAATTATTTCCTCCCCAGTTAATTAGCCTGGTCATGAAAGCAGCCTTTTGTAGAACATTTGCAGACAGATGCTGTATGTACCAATGAGTTCAGGAAAAGGAGACAGAAACAGCCTTGACTATGGGGACAGAGTAGGGGGTCCCTCGAGGGGAAGCTCGAGGGCTAAGTGCTTGTAACTGGGCTCCAGATATCCCCAACAGAACAGAAATATAGAGAGCAAGATATCTGCAAATATCATTCCTCCTAACTTCCCCCTTGGCCTCCTACTAAAAAGGGGGGCTAAGGAAAAGACCCACCTTGAGGAACTGTGGCTACAAGTTAATGGTATGCCCATGGTGGGAGTTTGTAAACTGTACAGCATCACCCAAGTCAGCTTTCTCCACTGCCCCATCAGCCTGATGTAAAAGTTAAAGCAACAGACAGTGATCAAATTCTTCATACGAAATATCTTGGAGACTGTAGAGGAGACCCTTGCCTTGGTTCCTGCTGGATACTGACGTGGAATCCCCCAACCGTAGGTCAAGTATCCCCAAGAATTTCTACCTCCTTCCCAGCTCCAGATTTCAGTAGGAACAGGATCTGACAAGCTGTCTCTTTACCTTATTTCTGTGTCCATCATGGTAGTTTTCTTGGGCGATAATATAGAGGAGGCTGAGCTCCAACTACATTATGTGATTTTGGGCATTATGACTTCTGAATGATTTTTAAGATTTTTTTAAAAGCCATTTCTGGGGCCTGGGGAGATATTTCAGCAGGTAAGAGCACTTGCCACACAAGTGTGAGACCCTACTTTCCCCTGAGTTTGAGTGTTCAGTACCCACATAAATAGCTAGGTGTGGCCATACATGTCTATAACCACAGTCATGTGTATAGTGGAGACCAGAGAGCTGTGGCTCATGAAAATAGCAGTTCCAGGTTCAGAGACTCTGTTTTAAGGAAATACCTATGAGCATCAGAGGAAGATATCTGATGTTCTCTAGGATTCACACATGCATACATGGGTGTGCACATTTGCACATACATATATGCATAGACCACACACACACATTTCTGGCTAGGGAGATAGCTCAGTCAGTAAAGTGTGGTGGCATGTGCTTATAGTCCTAGCACTCAAGAGGCAGAGAAAGATCCCTGGAGTTCACTGGCCAGCCAGTCTAGCCTATTTGGTGAACTCCAGGCCAATGAGAGATCCTGTCTTAAAGAAGAAGTGGACAGCACCAGGAAAACAACACCCAAGATTGTCCTCCAGACTCTACGTGCACACACATACATGACCACACACACACACACACACGTGCATACACAAAACAATTTCTCCAGAAACATGCTTTCAAGTGTATACATATGTATATATGCATATGTGTGAGTGGGCATATGCACATGCATCTATCTACATGTAGAGGGGTGAGAAAAGGCTTGTAATGACATGAACTAAAAATGAATTTGACTCATTCCATTGAGGGTCAGGTTCCTTCTGTCAGTAGACTGTCAAGTGACTGTGGACTGCATGTAAGATGTGGGCAGAGCGTAGCTGTGTTCTCTTGTGTAACCACTTACAAAAGGTCTGGAGTGGTTAGAGCCAACAAATGGTGAAGTTCACATGGATAGTGAACAGGACAGCAGAACTTGTCTGCTCTGCAAGGAAAGAGTGTTTTCAAAGAATATGGTGCTTGAAAATATTCTAGTAGTAATCTCTGGCTTCTGGATGTGCCATTATCCAAAAACGTAGGCTTTCATATATTTTATTCAGAATATCTTGAATTTTTATTGACCCCCCCCCGCCCTTCTTTTACTTGATCTCTTCCTCTGGCCTCACTTAGCTCATTTCATTCCTGTTATCTGTTCTTCTGCTTACCTATGTACAATACCATCCCCTAAATACCATTCCCTTTCTTCCCTCCCTTATACCCTTTTTCTAGCTTACTGAACTCTGCTACCAATTTTTGGTTCCAGCTCACACCCAAATCTAAACATTTGTAGCTAGGATCCACATATGAGAGAGAACATGTGATGTTTGGCTTTGTGGGCCTGGATCACCTCACTTAGTAGAATCTTTTCCTGATCCATCCATTTTCCTGCAAATTTCATAATATCGTTTTTATTTACCACTGAATAGAACTCCATTGTGTAAATGTACCACATCTTTATTATCCATTCACCTGTTGAGGGACATCTAGGCTGTTTCCATTTCCTAGCTATTGTGAATAGAGCAGCAATAAACATGGTTGTGCAAGTATCTCTAAGGTAGTGAGAAGAGTCATTATGATATATGCCTAGGATTGCTATAGTTGTATCATATGGTAAATTTATTTTTAGCTATCTTAAGAACCTCCACACTGATTTCCACAATGGCTATACCAGACTACATTCTCACCAACAGTGTAGAAGGGTTCCCCTTTTTCTGCACCCTCGCCAACATTTATTGCCATTTTATTTTCTTGATGATAGCCATTCTAACAGGAGTGAGATGGAATCTCAAAGTAGTTTTAATTTGCATTGACCTGATGGCTAAGGATGTAGAGCAGTTTTTAGATGTCGATATGCGATCTGTATTTCTTTTTTTGAGACCACTCTATTTAGTTCCATTGCCCATTTTTTAATTGGGTACTTAGATTTCCTATTGTTTTGTTTTTTGAGTTCTTTGTGTATTCTGGATATTAATCTGCTCTCAGATGTATAGCTGGCAAAGATTTTTTCCCATTCTGTAGGTTGTCTCTTTGCTCTATTCACAGTATCCTTTGCTGTACAAAAGCTTTGTAATTTCATAAGATCCAGCGGTTGATTACTGGTTTTATTTCCTGAGCAATTGGGGTTATATTCAGAAAGTCATTGAGTATGCCAGTATATTGAAATGTTTCCCCTGCTTTTTATTTTTATCAGTTTCAGAGTTTCAGGTCTGATATTAGGGCCCCTAATCCATTTGGACTTGATTCTTGTACTTGGACCTCTTTTAATCCTTCTACATATAGATATCTACTTTCCCCAGCACCACTTGTTGAAGAGGCTGTCTTTTCTCCAGTGAATATTTTTGGCATTTTTGTCAAAAATCAGATGGGAACGTTTGAGAAGAATTTGTGTTAGTTCTTCCATGAATGTCTTGTAAAATTCACCAGTGAATCCATCTGGGCCTGGACTTATTTTAGTTGGGAGACTTTTTATAACTGTTTGGATCTCTGTACTTGTTATAGGTCTATTTAAATGGGTTGTCTCATCTTGATTTAATTTTGGTAGATCATATGAATCAAGGAAATCATCCATTTCTTTCAGATTTTCAAACTCAGAGTCATATATATTCTTGAAGTATTTCCTTATGATTTTCTGAATTTCTTTGTTATCTGTTATAATGGTGTCTTTTTCTCTCCAATTTTATTAATTTTAGTCTCATCTCTCTTCTTGTCAGGTTTTCTAAGGGTTTATCAATTTTGTTTAACCTTTCAAAGAACCAACTCTTTGTTTCATTGATTCTTTGGATTGTTTTGTTGGTTTCTATTTCATTAATTTCTGCCCTAATCTTATGATTTCTTTTCATCTACTGAGTTCAGGTTTGCCTTATTCTTCTTTTTCCAAGGCTTTAAGGTGGAGCATTAAGTTTTTTATTTGTGAACTCTCTAATTTCTTAATATAGGCACTTATAGCTATAAATTTCCCTCTTAGAACTGTCTTCATTGTGTCCCAAAGGTTTTGGTACATTGTATTCTCATCATCCCATGATTATATGAATTTATTGATTTCCTTTTTGGTATCTTCAGTGACCCATTGATCATTCAATTGTGTGCTGTTTAGTCTTCATGAATTTCTGTATGCTCTGTAGTTTTTCTTGTTGCTGATTTATAGTTTAATCCTATTGTGATCAGATAGAGTCCAAGGTATTATTTCAATTTTCCTGTATTTTAAAGATTTTCTTTGTGCCAGACCTCTCTTGAATTCACTATGTAACCCAGGCTGACTCATCCTGCCTTAGCCCCCTCCCAAGGGCTGGGATTACAGGTATGAACCACCATCCTTGGTTAAATTAATCACTTTAAAACAATCAATTTCATGGTATTTAGTACATTCATATTCTTCTGCAACTAACATCTCTATTTAGTTTCAAAACATTTTTTATTAATCAAAGAGAATTCCATACCCATTGTGCAATCTTTGCCCATTCTTGCCCAGTCCTTGGTGACCACTAATCTGCATCTATGGATTTTCCTATCCTGGAGATATCAGATAAAGGGACTCATATAGTTTGTGATCATTTGTGTTAGGTTTCTTTTAGTTGGAATATATATTGCTTCAAGTTCTACCTATATAGTAGCCTGTCTACTACATGTATATACCAAATTTTCTAAGTCCTTCATTGATGAACATTTGTTCTACTTTTTTTTGATTATTATTATCACCAACACTTGGTTTTCATTTCTCAGAAAATGCTAGTGGTTGTGAAGTGACACTTCATTGTGGTTTTGCTTTGCATTTTCCAGAGGCTAACTATGCCAAGCATCTTTTTATATACTTGTTAGCCATTTCCTATTCCTTTAGAACTCACAAGAGGGTCATATTTTATTTCTCCAAACCAAGAAGGAATTATTTTACTTTCCATACATAGAATTTAAGGAGCTTTCATAGCCAATGTCCTTGATATGTTTATAGATGCAAAGTACCTGCAAATGCTGAGAGAAAACACATACACATACACCATTTCCTGTTCTTCCTTGCCAGTGAAACTGAGTTTGGTTCAGCTAATGGGTAACCACAGGAGTCATTGGAACCTACATCATGGTACATTGGTTGGTACAATATATACATACTTCAATGATGGTCAGGGAGGGAAAGTGATATGAATAACAGGGTCATTTTAGCTTGACATTGCAAAAAGTACTGTTCCTATCTTCTAACCTAATTATTTCATGTTAGAGCATACATTATAAGATAAATAACTAAAATACTAAAACTGTGTGGAGAACATGAACCAGGAACCTACAATTAAATAATCACATTCTGCTTGCCAATGGTTGGTCTAAGGTAGACATATGACTAATTCTGGCCAGTGAGATGTTGAGGAAGGTCTTTCAGTGAGATTTTTAGAAATGGTTTCCTCAAGCTTCAAAGCAGACTGTTTTAGATGTTTCTATGTTTAGGCTTGATTCAGCCATCTTGTGATCAGGAAGAAACAGGCAAAATGCTAAAAATGGGGAGCAAAAACGATGGGATGAGCAGGCAAAACAATTCTAAGAGTCACAAGATGGGAGGGAATATTTGGAGGTATTTCTCCCCCTCCCCCATATTTTCTGACTGCTCCTCTCACAACTCATAACCCACCACCCCATATTGAATGTCAGCAATTCCACTGAGGAAGGCCCTCAGTGGAATGGGAACAGGGAAGAGGGGAATGATGATATCAACACATGATGTGTCCATAGAAAGTTTCTGCTTAATAAAAAATAAAATTTAATTACATTGTAGCAATTTAACACAACCTTAAGACCACCATATGTGCAGACAGAGGTTATCCCCCCAAAACCCAAGATTGATGTTCTTAAGAAGGCTTCCTTAGAGATTGGGACCCACATGCCACCTGAAAGTGCTCAGGTTCAGGGGTTCCTACATCTGCCTGGCTGAAAACCTGGCTCCCATATCTAGACTATGGAACAAATGACATGGCACAATGAACCTGATTTCTTCCCAAAGAGTGAGATGTTTTATGTAATGCACAGACCTAATAAAAATCTTGAGCATTGAAAAAAAAGATGGAATGAGCATGGATCCTAGATAGAATTGTTGCGATAATAATTAGCTATCTCTTAAACCATCTTTGAACATCTTATTGTGTGAGACAGTAAGTCTCCCTGCATGAAGCCATTTTTTTTTTAAATTTTTATTTATTTATTTATTTAGTTGAGAGCGACAGGCACAGAGAGAAAGACAGATAGAGGGAGAGAGAGAGAATGGGCGTGCCAGGGCTTCCAGCCTCTGCAAACGAACTCCAGACGCGTGCGCCCCCTTGTGCATCTGGCTAACGTGGGACCTGGGGAACCGAGCCTCGAACCGGGGTCCTTAGGCTTCACAGGCAAGCGCTTAACCGCTAAGCCATCTCTCCAGCCCTGCATGAAGCCATTTTGACTCATATAGCCAAAGCTTCATAACAGAGACACAGCAAAATATGGATGGCTCATCTCTCCAGTTTTCATGCAGAAATTTACAGTTTAGCATATAAGAGCTACTTCCTGATTTCCATCTAAGTCTGCAGTTATTCAAATAAGCACCAAGATATAGTGGCTTTATAGTATTACTAACTTGGCCATGCTGGTACTACATTTCTAAGAGTTCCCTTTCCCATAGGTTCCAGTTCATATTGGCCACTGGAGAAACTTGCAAGACTTGCAAGGTCGAAATGAAACAACGGTGAGTGTGCTCAGGAGGTCAGTCTCAGCTACAGCTCACACACCTTTTCTTGGATCTGCTGATGTATCTAGATGTCAGCAGGTGTGCAGCCAAGCACAGTTTCAGTTCATGCAGGATTGGGTTCTTCACCTCCAAATCCAAGACCGAGTGTGAATGTGGCTGAACCACTTCTTGCAATTCCCCCGAGGCAGCATACTTAGAGGCTTCGCGACTGGGGAAAGGCCGACCCAAGGTCTAGCTTGTACTTCTTAGGCTGCAGTCGCTCCTGCTCTTACCCATTTCAGGTCTGACCTTAGGCTTAACACTAGACACTGGAGAAACAACCAAACCAAGACAATTTACCTCACTGCATTTATGAGCTCCCAATTGCTTAAGATCAAAGTCTTAGAGCAATTTACTATTTTATCATGCCTAACAATGTTGTTTCTTTGACTACACAAAAATGTTATGTAACTAATCACTACTTCACTTAATCAGTGGCTAAAATATGAAGTATAGGGATGGAGAGATAATTCAGCACTCAAGGCACTTGCCTGCAAAGCCTAAGGAGCCAGGTTTGATTCCCCAGTACCCATATAAAGCCAGATGCGCTTGCATCTGAAGTTTGCTTACAGTGGCTAAAGGCCCTGACTTGCCTATTCTCTCTCCCTCTGCCTCATTCTCTCTCTCTTAAATAAATAAACAAAATATATGAAAAAATTAAGTGTAGGTCTGGAGTGATGGCTTAACAGTTAAGGCGCTTGCCTGTGAAGCCTAAGGACCCAGGTTCAATTCTCCAGTTCAGTTCTCCTCCATAAGCCAGATGCACAAGGTGGCACATGCATTTGGACTTTGCAGTGGCTAGAGGCCCTGCCTGACATGCTTATTCTCTGACTATCTCTCTGAAATGAATAAAATATTTTACAAAATGATGTATAAATTTAGCTAATGTGTATGTGGGGTGATGATTTAAACTAGGCTCACTTAGGCAGTAACCTGTTTTACTTGAGACCCATTCATATATCTGGTAGGGCTGACTACCTGTTACCCTTGGCTGAAATGAATAGGGTGACATGGCTTGGCTCTGCCCCCGCCCCAAGTCTCTCATCTTCTAGCAGGCCACCCTGAGCATGTAGAGGGCAGAGTGAGCCAGTCCAATCAAGAAAGCTCCTTTCAAGCCTCAGCTTGCGTTTCTTCCTATCGTTCTAAAAGAAGCTACATGGCTGAGCCTGGAGGCAGCAAAAGTTTGCTGCATTACTTGGGAAATACTGAATTACATGGTCCATGCTCTATGGCTACTGAGAGAAGTAAAGAGTTGGGGCAATTTGTGTCATCCATCACACTTACTAACACTCTTCACAGAGATAATAAGTAGCCACGGCAGCTGAGGCTATTTTCAGAAGCATTTCAATTTCAATATCTGGATCTGATGGCTTTTAATTGCCATGTTTATGTGACACTCATCGTTCATTGTCAACCTATTGTGTTCAAGGATGGAGCTCAGCCTCCTTTCTCATTAGGACAAATAATTGCCTTCTGAAGCTGTAGCTTTGTGCAGTGAGCTTGTCACCCTCCTTTCTTCTCAGGTATGAAAACAAACAAATAAGGGATAGCAAAAACAAAAACACTAGGGGTGACAAGCTGCTGAGCAGTGACAAATGGACAAATACAGTTAGGCTGACAATAAACGGAATTATGACTGAGACTTCCTGATTCACCCATCAGAAATGTTGACAAGTGTGGGGGTGTGTGGCTGGAGAGATGGCTTAGTGGTTAAGAGCTTGCCTGTGAAGCCTAAGGACCCCAGTTTGAGACTCAATTCCTCAGGACCCATGTAAGCCAGATGTACAAGGGGGTGCATGCATCTGGAGTTTGCAGTGGCTGGAGGTCCTGGTGCACCCATTCTCTCTCTCTCTCTCTCTCTCTGCCACTTTATCTGTCACTCTCAAATAAATAGATAAAAATAAAAATAAACTGTTGAAAAGCAGGGCTGGGGCTCAGCAGTTAGGAGCATTTGCTCCTTAAGCATGAGGGCTCATGTTCCAGCTCTACTCCCTCAAAAAACTATGTCAAAAGCTGAGTGTAATCATGCATGCTTTAACCCTAGTCCCAGGAGGGTGGAGATGGGACACTCTCTGGGGCTAGCTGTCCAATAGCAGATCTGGGTTGAGGGAAAGATCCAGTCTCAAGGAAATACACAGGTGAGCAATAGAGGAAGGACGCCTGGCAGTCCCCTCTCCACACCCCACACGTGTTTCACACACCACACCACACCTACTCTAGACATGCATACATACATGCAGAGAGAACAAGAAAACAAATGTTGAAAAGTAGATTAACTCCAACCGAGTTGCACATGTGTTGTTGATTTTTATTTATATTGATTTTATAGATAGTCATGTTAAAGAATAGCTACAAAGTCAAGAAGTAGAGGTTTAAATTGTTGAAATTTCTGGTAGTTTTCTACTTGAGGGGAGTAGGTCCCATAGCGATTTTTCTAAAAGTTCTTTATTATTATTATTATTATTATTATCATTATTATTATGGTTTTTCAAGGTAGGGTCTCATGCAAGCCCAGACTCACCTTGAATTCACTATGGAGTCTCAGAGTGGCTTCAAACTCATAGCAATCCTCCTACCTCTGCCTCCTGAGTGCTGGGATTAAAGGCGTGCACCACCACACGCGGCAAAGATGTTTATTTATTTATTAAAGGACCCTAAATGTGTTTGTCTTAGTTAAGATACCTCTGCAGTCAGCTTCAACCCAAGGAATCTAGTGCAAGTGATTTACTTAGAATGAATGTAAATACCAGTGAAGAAGTGAGACAAGGGGCCGTGGGGATGGCTTACAGATAGGAGTGCTTGCCATGCAAACATGAGGCCTGAGAAGGCCTATGGTCATGTGAGTTCAATTCTTCAAGCATCCACACAAGAAGCTTGGTATGGGCACACCTATCTCTCTAACTCCAGTCCTGTGAGAGTGGAGACCGTAGAATCTCTGGGGCTTGTGAAAACTGTAGCCCCAGGTTGAGAGAGAGAGAGAGAGAGAGAGAGAGAGAGGTGAAACCTGCAATACACTAGTCAGCTCCCAGAGGTCGCCCACTCATTGAAGGCAGTTCCTCTTGGGGCATTAATTCCTTAGCACTTTTGGCCTGGAAAATGGATAGGTCAACTGGGCTTCAGCAGTTAGAGAAATCCCTCAGGCAAATACAACTGGCAGCTGCGTGAAGAAGGGCCAGCAACTAAAGTGGTGAAGGCAAGGAACACTATGGTTCCCTGGGAGCTCTGTTAGCCCAACTGTGGGCATTAGAACAGTTTTATAGAAAGTTCACCTGATTTTCCTAAGTGAAGCATCAATGTATTAACTTACTTTTTTTTTTTTTTTTGAGGCAAGGTCTCACTCTATCCCAGGCTGACCTTGAACTTACTCTATAGATCCAGGCTGGCCCCAAACTTACAGTGACCTTCCTACCTCAGCCTCCTAAGTGCTAGGACTAAAAGTCCACATTCATCTATGTTAACATTTTTTTTTTTTTTTTGAGGTAGGGTTTCACTCTAGCTCAGGCTGACCTGAAATTCACTATGTAGTCTCAAGGTGGCCTTGAACTCATGGTGATCCTCCTACTTCTACCTCCCTAGTGCTGGGATTAAAGGTGTGCGCCACCATGCCCGGCGATGTTGTTAATATTTTGTTGGAGAATATGATGCAGTAAAATTCATACATATCTAGCTTTATTAATTTATTTGTACATTTTTATTTATTTGAGAGTGATAGAGAAAGAAAGAAAGAGGCAGAGAGAGAGAGAAAGAGAGAATGGGCGCACCAGGGCTTCCAGCCACTGCAAACGAACTCCAGATGCGTGCGCCCCCTTGTGCATATGGCTAACGTGGGACCTGGGGAATCAAGCCTTGAACCAGTGTCCTTAGGTTTCACAGTCAAACGCTTAACGTCTAATCCATCTCTCCAGCCCCATCTCTAGCTTTATTAAGGTATAACTGATGCACAATAAACTTCACATGTGTAAACTGTACTCTTCGATGAGTTCTGAAATATATATGCAATAGGGAATCTTGCACAAAGAAATTGTTGCTACAGTATACTATGGGTGATTTAAAAAATATTTTATTTATTTGCAAATAGAGAGAGAAAGGGGATGGAATGGGCAAGCCAGGGCCTCCTACCATTGCAAATGAACTCCAGATGCATGTTCTACTTTGTTTATCTGGCTGCACCTGGGTACTGGGGAATCAAACCTGGGTCAACATCTTGACAGCTAGTCAACAGAAAGGAAGCTTCTAGCTCAGCTGCAAGTTGATTTCTCAGTGCCCTGGAGCCCATTCATGTGCAGTCTTTAGCAATATAGGGTCTTACAAAATATTGCTGACAGGCAATTAAGAGCCTTGGAAATAGCCTGTAATGTTTCGGTGGTATCAGGAACCTCTAAGCCCAACAACTCACTAGAAGGTATCCAACCCCTGGCACTGAAGTTTTTCTAATAACAAAATAACAATCTATGGCTTCTGGGCATAGCACTATCAACCACCATAGGGTACTTTTGCCTAAATGCTGTTCTCTCCCCCCCCCCTCCATATATATACACACACACATATGTGTGTGTGTGTATTCTAGTGAAGAAGTGTTTTTTTCCATGTGGATTACTCATAACAATTTAAGTTTCGATTAACCCTCATAAATGAAAATTTCTTGCACTATTAGTTGCTATTGAGGATGTAGAACAATTGGAATTCATATATTTTTGGTAAGTTAAACAGGTCTGGACAATTTTTATAAAATCAAAAATACATTTGACATGTTACCCATCAATGCCACTCCAGAGAAATGGACAATGGCCACACAAGAACTTGTACACAAATAGTTATAGCAGCTTTATTTATAGCTACCAACACTGGAAACAACCTGAATACTTGCTAGTGGTGGCTTCTTGAAACAATATGATACCAGTATCATGTATGTTTATTTTACATATATTTTAACTGAAGCATTTTATAATGTTTTAAATTTATTTCATAAGTAATTCACATGAAATAGTAGACTTGACTATTGAATATTGTACAGTACTTATTTATTCCTCTCTCAGTTTTTTTTTTGTTGTTGTTTTAAATTATTTATTTATTTATTTGAGAGCAACAGACACAGAGAGAAAGACAGATAGAGGGAGAGAGAGAGAATGGGCGCGCCAGGGCTTCCAGCCTCTGCAAACGAACTCCAGACGCGTGCGCCCCCTTGTGCATCTGGCTAACGTGGGACCTGGGGAACCGAGCCTCGAACCGGGGTCCTTAGGCTTCACAGGCAAGCGCTTAACCGCTAAGCCATCTCTCCAGCCCATGTTGTTGTTTTTTGAGGTAGGGTGTTGTTGTGGCCCAGGCTGACCTGGGATTCACTATGTACTCTCAGGGTGGCCTCGAACTCATGGCAATCCTCCTACCTCTGCCTCCCGAGTGCTGGGATTAAAGGTGTGCGCCACCATGCCTGGCAGTAAGCTGGTTTTATTGTAGCATGCACCACCATGCCAGGCTCTCCTTTTTTATTACCTACTTTACTGTATGAACATATTGCGTGTTGGTCCCCTCCTGTTATCCTCTTATATCTCCCTTTCCTACTCCCGTTCTACTGAGGGCCCTCCTTAGTGGAGGCTGACTGCAGGGATTGGGGAGGGGGCAACGTCTCCGGACACTCCTTCCCATCCTGTGTCTGGTAAAATCTTTCGCTCCCTCTTCCTCAATGTTTCCTGAGTCTTGGCAGGTGTGTTCTAAGACACTTTGGTGCTGAGCTCTCTGCAACCTCTAGATTTCTGCTTTGATAAGTTTTGGGCGTCCTCGGTGTCTATCACTATCTTCTTGGAGCCAGTTGTCGGGATAGAAATGAGAGCTACACTCATATTTAAATTGCCACTTCCTCTGTGATGTCTCTTAGGCTCTGGCAGATGTGTTAAAGGTGGCTTGTCTCAAGCTAGGCAGCCAGCCAGCCAGCCGGCCATCTTTTCGTATTATATTGTTGGATGTTGGTTCTCCCTAGTTTTAGCTGCCCTTTGTTAAAAAAGAAAAAAAAAATTCTCTTACCAAGAGTGAGAGCAGCACTGATTAAATGGGGTAATCATGGTTCATTAGACATTTTGATGGGTGTAGACATTCTTCTTGGCCAAATCCAGTGGGAAATTCTCTCTGGAGTTTATGACCATCATCTACATGGGACTTTTTTCATTTTTTTGTTATTATATATGGACATATTTTGTATGTAAACATCACATGTTGGTAGCATCCTTTCCCTCCTCCCTGCCTCTTTTCTGAAGTGGCCTTCCTTATTAGGGATGCAGGTCAACCTCATAGGGATTGTGGGTCTTGCATTATGTGGGCAGCAGTCAGTTATGGGGAAGAGGCAATGCCTCTGTGCAAAATGTCCCTACTTGTGGCTCTAACAATCTTTCCACCCCCTCTTACGTAAAATCCCCTGAGCCATGCTGGGAGTATTTGAAGTCTACTTCATTGATGGGCACTTAGGAGCATCTAGATGTCTGGTTTTGTAGCTGTTGAGTGTCTCAGTGCCTTTCTCCATCACCCTTGTGCTGATATCAGCTTAACTAAGAGAGTAGCATTCAGCCAGGTATGGTGGCACATGCCTTTAATCCCAGCACTTGGGAGGCAGAGGTAGGATGATCACTGTGAGTTCGAGGCCACCCTGAGACTACATAGTGAGTTCTACTACATAGAGGTAGATAACCAGGTGCTTTGGCAAAAACCTGCATTGTTTAGGGGGGCTCTTCAGTCTTCCCAACCAACAGTTTACTGTAGGGTATAACCCAGTTCTGGCACTGGAAATTATAAACCAGTACTCATGGTTTGAGGATTTGGCTTTCTCTATCTTAACTGGGGCCCTTCTGCCTGGGTGGTTTCCCCTACCTCTTATTAATTATTATTTAGTTTGCTACCCAGGAGGAAAGTTTATATGATACTTATTCATGTTGTCATTAGTTTTGTGTATAGCACTCCCACCTGTCCCCTCCCCCACCCCCATGACTTTTCCATGCCTGTGTTAGGGCAAGCACGCTTAGGATTTCAGCCTGCATCCAGAGAAGGAAAAAGAAAGGAAAAGTTACACCTTTTGAGTTAGAACCCAGACAATCAAGTAGGCTAAACAGTGGGAGTCCGTGAGCAACTGTAATGAAGGAGGGGCGTCTGCAGGTGCAAGTACATCTTGTTACAGGGATAAACATTCCTCTCAAACTCCTTAACGTGTCTATATGTGAGGGGTGGACTCTTAGTCAGGTAATCCATAGGTTCAGTGAAGTTAACTTTTAAGGAGGGGACCACAGTCTTATGTTTTGGTTTGTTTAGAATCATGTCCTTACCCAGGGCCAGAGCTAAAACTCCAGTTAGTTTTATCTTAGCAAAGCCCTGGTATTTCTATCCTATTCCCTTTCATTTGGTAGTTCCAATCCCATAGAGAAGCAACTGTTTTGTTTCCCTTCCTAATTAAATAGGAGGTTAGGTCCATTCTCCAATGACTTCCCAACCCAAGATCTGCTTAAATACATATCATTCCCTGCTTCAAGAGTTGAGACCCTAAATTCTTTTAGGATATGAGTGATCACTCAGTTTAGCTACTTTTGGATGAAGTGAGGCATAGAGGGGTTTTCTAGGTCTCTACTCTTGTTGACTTTTAGCTTGGCGAATGATCCAAGGGAACCCAAATAGATGGAGTGAAAGTGTTATAGAACCATCTGAGAGTGGATTGATGATAAATGAGAGGTGATAAAATTGCAATAGTCCAAAGATTAATAGGATTGCAATTGAGATTATAAAACATATAAACTGGTTTTGTCATGAAGATAAATCTAATTTTATTTATTTATTTATTTTTTTAAAGGTAAGGTTTCACTGTAGTCCAGGCTGACCTGGAATTCCCTATGTAGTCTCAGGGTGGCCTTGAACTCTCGGCGATCCTCCTAACTCTGCCTCCTGAGTGCTGGGATTAAAGGTGTGCACCACCACGCCTGGCTCCATTTTTAACTGGGTTGTTTGATTTCTTAGTTTTTTTTTTGTTTTGTTTTGTTTTTTGAGACAGGGTCTCACTCTAGTGGAAACTCACTCTGTATCCCAGGATGACCTGACTTTTTATTTATTTTTTACTTATTTATTTATTTGACAGAGAAAGAGGGAGAGAGAGAGAGTGAGAGAATGGGTATGCCAGGGTTTCCAGCCACTGCAAAAGAACTCCAGATGCATGCACTCCCTTGTGCATCTGGCTAACATGGGTCCTAGGGAATCGAACCTGGGACCTTAACTGCTAAGCCATCCCTCCATCCCCTGAAATCTAATTTTAAAGTTGCTTATCAAAAGGGATGGTGCCTGATCTGGCTTGAATCTGATTTTAAGCAGAACAGACATTAGAATTATTTGGAATATACATATATAGCATCTTGTTTATAGTTGGAAGAGGCATAAGAACCTTTTAATATGTCTATATTCAAAGCTAAATGAGGATATATTTTAATGTCACAACCATAAATTAACATTTATCTTAAAGGTGTATGTTACATGGTGCTGGGAAGTGCTATGTAGTCTCTTGTGGGAGAAAAGTCATGAACAGTCTTAATCAACAGTGGACCCTGCAAGATACATGGTTGGTCAGCCAGGCCAAATGTGCCAATGGGTGCAATTGCGGCATGTCTATTATGGGGGAAATCAACAATTCTCTGATTGGATTGCAGGCCCACTCTATGGGAAGGAATTCATGCCTGGTACTGAAAACCTAATCAAAACCCTGTGACAGGGGAAGTTATAAGCCCTAGGATATAGTATGCCCACCAAACTGCCCTTTAATTACTTATGTTTATGCCCATATATTGATGCTCCTCTCACTTGGTATTAAGAGAATCTCTTTTCAGGTGGTGATGACCACTATAGAGAATCAAAACTCATGAAAGTGCTAAGAAGACATAACAGTGAAGTGTTTAGCATGGAGTGAGACCTGTCTAGCACACACTCTAAGGCTCTGGAACTATTGTGGAAGAGGTGACAAAAAGAATACAAGAGCCAAATGAAGGTGAGGAGTGCTTTGGAATACTATACTGCAGACAATGGTTATTGCATTCATGATCTCACAGTGACTGATGCTATCTACATAAGACTTGCATAATGAAGGCACAAATGACCTTTGATTAGAAGAGGCACTACTTGAAAATAAAGAGAGTTCAGTGGAGGCAGGATAGAGGAAGGCGGACAAAGGAGGGTGGTGGGAGGGGATTATGATCAGTGTATATTGTATATATGAATGGAGGTTGTCAATAAAAAGTTAATGTTTTTGACTTATTAGTTTAAAACTTATTAATGTATTCATTTTATTACATACAAATAAGCTTCCCCAGATTCTGAATGTTATTTTTCAGAGGATTATATACCCTGTAAGTTTTATTGTGAAAAAGAAATTTAACATTAAGTTCCTTGTCAAACAGAAAATAAAAACTTTCCACTTGGTACTTTCATATTCCTATAAAAGAAATCTAAAGTAGTTAATCTAATAAAAAGACTATTATAAATTCTAGATATTAGACCTTTGTCATAGGTATAGCTGGTGAAGATTTTCTCACACTCTGTGGGTTGTCTATTGACTCTGGTTTGCTTGTCTGTACAGTAACTTTTTAGTTTCAAGAGGTCCCAGTGGTTGAGTGTTGATCTAATTTCCTGTGTTAGTGGGGTCTTATTCAGGAAGTCTTTCCCTATGACTGTAATGTGGAGTATACTCCCTATTTTTTTTTCTAGTTGTTTTATAGTTTCAGGGTTTATATTGAGGTCCTTAATCCATTTAGTGTTAACTTTAATGCAAGGTGAGAGAAGTGGGTCTAATTTCATTCTTCTACATGTGGTTATCACATTTCTCCTGCACCATTTGTTGAAGATGCTGTCTTCTCTCCAGTGTATATTTTTGGTCCCTTTGTCAAAGATGAGGTGGCTGTATTTGCTTGGATTTAGAGAGGTGTCTTCTATTCCCTTGATCTGTATGTTTGTTTTGTGCCAGTACCATGCTGTTTTAGTTACTATGGATTTGTAGTATATCTTGAAACCAGGTATAGTGATACCTCTAGACATATTTTTTTTTGTTGAGAATATTTCTGGTTATCCAAGGCCTTCTGTTCTTCCATATGAATTTTGAGACTATTTTTTTCTATTTCTGTGAAGAACATTGATGGAATTTTTATTGGAATTGCATTGAATCTATATAACAGTTCTGCAGGATAGCCATTTTCACAATATTAATTCTCTCAATTCATGATCATGGGAGATCTTTCCATCTTCTCATATCCTCCTCAATTTCTTTCCTCGATGGTTTTATGTTTTCATTGTATAGGTCTTCCTCTTCATTGTTTAGTGATATTCCAAAGCATTTATTATTTGTGACTATTGAAAGAAAGGTAGCTTCACTCCCCTCTTTCTCCATGTGTTTATGCATATAGGAAGGTTACTGAGTTTTGTGTATTGATTTTGTATCATGCCACTTTACTGAAAAAAAAGTATCACTTTTAAAAACTAAACAATAAGAAATCAAGCAACCCAATAAAAATATGGGGTAGGGATTTTTAAAATTTTTTTTGGTTTATTTTTATTTATTTGAGAGTGACAGACAGAGAAAGAGGGAGAGAGAGAGAGAGAGAGGGAGAGAATGGGCACGCCAGGGCTTCTAGCCTCTGCAGATGAATTCCAGATGCGTGTGCCCGTGTGCATCTGGTTAACGTGGGTCCTGGGGAATCGAGCCTCGAACTGGGGTCCTTAGGCTTCACAGGCAAGTGCTTAACCGCTAAGCCATCTCTCCAGCCTGGGGTAGGGATTTTAACAGAGAATTCTCAAAGGAAGAAACACAAATGGCCATTGCATATTTAAGGAGATATTCAACATCTTTAATCATCAGAGAAACGCAAATCAAAAACAACTCTGAGATTCCATCTCACTTCAGTCAGGATGGCATTCATCAAAAAGTCAAATGACAAAAAATGCTGGTGAGGCTGTGGGGAAAGAGAAACCCTTACACACTGTTGGTGGCAGTGCAAATATATACAACCAGTATGGAAAGCAGTATGGAGACTCCTAAAAAAAGATAAAAATAGAGTTACCATTTGATCCAGCAATACCACATCTGGGCATATACACTAACAACTCCACTCTTTTCTACATAGATGCTTGCTCAGCCATGTTTGTGGCTGCTCTATTCACAAGAATATATATAATTCCAGTTCTATAACTAAGAACTGGAATCAGCCCAGATGCCCATCAACTGATGAATGTATAATGAAGACATGGTACATATACACAATGGAATTATACTCAGTGGTATGGAAAAATGAAATAATAAAACTTGCAGGCAAATGGATGGAGTTGAAAGAAAACATTCTAAGTGAGGTCACACAGGTGCAGAAAGACAAAGTCCACATGTACTCTCTCATATGCAGTTCCTAACTGGGATCAATTGGAGATGAGTACAAACAGTAGTAAGCACAAGGAATATGGGTATAAAACAAGGAGACAAGTAGAGAGAAGAACAAAGGAGAGAGGAGAGCAGGAGTTACCTAACAAGTTAGGAGAGTGTAGAATATTGGGGGTGAAGGGTATTTTGGAGGGATGGGGGTAGGGAGGCTGGTGAGGGAATTACACAATAGTTCACACAACATGAATCAGTTCCATAGAAATCCTAATTCTGACTAGCATTCTACAAGATATCACTGCTAATGAAAGGGGGGGGCAGTAAAAGTAGAAGGTGGAAAAAGCTTAACTTTCTTAAAACCACGGACTCTGGTTGGTAAGTCCAAGGCCCAGAGTTGGGTTGCTTTCATAGCAAGAGACCCATGAGGTCCCTAAAATAATGTAGCCCATTGCTAAAACACTTGATTACCTGCCAAAGTTAAAATGTAAGTCCCTATTGCTGAAGACACCATAGGCCACAGTTGCAGGACATTGGAATAATATGTTACAACCAAAAGGGAAACTAGCTCCTTTCTGGCTAGCTCTCATAGTGCTGGAAACCATTATGAGAGCTACTGGAATAAAACTGTCACAAATAATATGAATAAGCAGGGGACCCTGTAGTCTACAAAATCAACCAGCTGGACAAGAAGCACACACTAGTGCAGTAGTGGCACATAGCCTCTGTGTGTAACCAGCTGCCCTGATTGGACATAAGGACTACTCAGTGGAAAAGAGCTCATACCTGGTACTGGAAACCAAGTCAGATTCCCATAATCAGTAAGTGCATACTTCAGAGAGATGCCCCCACTGCTCTTTGGAGAAGAGCAGGCATGCACACCAAAAATCTCTCAAATAACTCTGCATACCTCCTTAAACCAAACTACTCTCATCTTGCTTAGAGAATCTTCTTTATTTTACAGATGGCAGAGGAAATAGAGGAGAGTCAAGATTCATCCATAAGACAAGAAAATCTCTCACTGACCACCATGGGACTTTCCACCTTTTCCACATCTGCCAGTGCCCAAGAGAACTTGCAGTGGAAGCAGCACCATGTACACTGCTCTCACTACTAGCCTGACAACCAGCTGCAGGGTGATGGTGACAGACATGGTGACCAGGCACAACCTATCAAAGCAGAAATCCAAAGGCTACAAAGAACTAAACACTAAATCAGATTACCAATAGGCCTGCCATTGCTCAGGAAACATTGTGGAAGAGGGGGCAGAAAGATTGTAAGAGCCAGGCGTGGTGGTGCACGCCTTTAATCGCAGCACTCAGGTGGCAGAGGTAGGAGGATCACTGTGAGTTCAAGGCCACCCTCAGACTACATAGTGATTCCAGGTCAGCCTGATCTAGAGTGAGACCCTACCTTGAAAAAACAACAAACAAACAAACAAAAGATTGTAAGAGCCACAGAGTGGGTGGGAATACCCTGAGGCATGGGCTCCCCACTATACCATTGAGACTGACTGAGGCCTTCATGACCCTGCAGTGAATCCCCTCATCACAAAGAGAGGGACCCCAGGAAAACAGGAACAAAGGAAAGGAAATAAAAGATGTATTCCAAGAATGCACCAGAAAGGGAATGAAAACAAGCAAGCTTTGGATCTTGAGTTACCTAATTGCAATAGAGTATAGGGAAAGTAAAGTTGGATTTCCCTGGTCTCCCCTTGAGGCTAGGGCATCTCCTAGCTTTGTACTCCATGTTGTAATCAGGAGAACCCACTCTGGGTCTGCAATGATACCGAGAGGGCCCCTGACTATAACAGGCAAATTGTAGCATTGGCAAGCAGTCTCAAAGTCAGCCTACCATTTTCCCAGGTCTGTATCAGATACAGTCTCACCGTTGGGACAAAATGCCTGACAAAAATGGTTTAAGGGAGGAAGATTTTATTTCACCTTATAGTTCCAGGTTACAGGCCATCATGGTGGGGGAGGTATGGCATCAGGAGCAAGAAGCAGAGCTGGTCACGTACAGCAAACTATGAGGAAGCAGAGAGGAATGCAAGCTACCACTCAGCCAGCTCTCCTGTTATACAGTCCAGGACCCCAGTCCTTGAAATGGTGCTGTCCACAGTGAAAGTGGGTCAGCAAGCCTTAATGAACCCAATCAAGATAATCCCCTACCAGCATGCCCAGAGGCTAACCAAATGTACATAATCTCTCACAGGTGATTTTAAGTCCTGTCAATATAAATCATCACAAGTTCCAAGAACCTATAGACAGTTAAGAGAATTTTGCTTTTGCCAAAAAAGAGCACTTGGGCTTTTCACTTTGAATTTCTGCTGTCTGAGGAATGATTTACTTGACATGTCCCCAAGATGTAGACACTGGCTTGAGCGATCTAATAACATAGTTGTTGTCTTTTAAAAAAAATGTTTCAGACTGTTTTGTATTTGATTAATTAATTGATTTCCAGCACAGAGAGAGAAGGAGAGAGAAAAATGGCCTCTAGCCACTGCAAATGAACTTGATGCATGCACCACTTTGTGCATTTGGTTTTATGTGGGTACTGAGGAATCAAATCATAGTCATTCAGTTTTGCAAGCAAGTGCCTTAACTTCTGAGCCATCTGTCCAGCCCCAGATATTCATTCTATTACTGATGAAATTCTAAAGTGGCATCTTATCTCATAAAAAGAGAAGCAAAATCTTCCATTTGTTAAGAAGGTGAAGAAATGGCTTAGCGGTTAAGGTGTTTGCCTACAAAGCCAAAGGATCCAGGTTCGATTTCCCAGGTCCCACGTTAGCCAGATGCACAAGGGGGCGCACACGTCTGCAGTTCATTTGCAATGGCTGGAGGCCCTGGTGTGCCCATTCTCTATCTGCCTCTGTCTCTCTGTTTCTCTCTCTCTCTCTGTCTCTCTCTCTCAAATGAATAAAAAAAAATACAACATTTGGGGCTGGGGAGATGGCTTAGAAGTTAGGGCATTTGCCTGCAAAGCCAGAGCATCCTGGTCTGACTCTCCAGGACCCATGCAAGCCAGATGCACAAGGTGGTGCATGTATTTGGAGTTTGTTTACAGTGGCTAGAGGCCCAGGCGTGCCCATTCTCTCTCCTCTGCTTCTTTCTCCCTCATAAATAAATAAATAAGAATATATTTAAAAAAAAGAATGTGAGAAGGGAAGTTCCCATAGCATAAATAACAGGCTATTAGAGTAGGGACCTATGAGTCCAATCAAAACATGTGTTGTATCCATCATCTGTCAGCACAATAACATCTCATAAGCCATCTCAAAGTTCAGTGGCTTAAGTCATTTTTGTGTGCATGTTTGTGTGTGGACACGTGTGCAGGTGTGCGTGTGTGTACACACACGCATGCATCCACCCACTTTCGCTGAGGCAGCGTATCTCACTAGAATCCAGCGCTTGCTGATTTGTCTAGTCTAGGATCCCCTGTCTCCCCCTCATGAGCCTAGGATTACAGATAGTCCACCATGCCCACCCAGCATTTATGAGGGTTCTGGGGATCCAAAGTCCTGTCCTCACTTTTGCATGTTTCTTATCCACTGAGCCATCTCCTAACCCCCTTACATTACTTTTATGCACTTTATATCATCTGCTATGAGTTGGCTACATCTGCATGCTATAGACACAAAGAGGGCCACAGAGTCTTCCTAGGATCTGATCTGCTTTTAGTGATAAGGGAAAAACAGGAGACTTCAGACTCCAAGTGATTTCCAATGAGGGGGGGGGTGAGAGAGAGAGAGAGAGAGGCAGGCCAAATGGCCCACCAAGATCATTATTTAGTACTCCCTTCTCATTCCTGGGTCAGAGACAGTATCCACCATAAATGTTGTTTACTGAGAGAAATCCTTTCATTTTTAATCTAGTTGCACATTGCACTGTGTAAAAATGTTGGAGAGTGCCAGGCATGGTGGTGCATGCCTTTAATCCCAGTACTCAGGTGGCAGAGGTAGGATCGCCATGAGTTCGAGGCCACTCTGAGACTACCTAGTAAATTCCAGGTCAGCCTGGGCTAGAGTGAGACCCTACCTCGAAAATAAAAAAAAAAAGATGTTGGAGCAAATAGAGGAGGTGCTTTCCTTTTCCTAGCAACATTTTAATTTTTATTTATTTATTTGAGAGCGACAGACACAGAGAGAAAGACAGATAGAGGGAGAGAGAGAATGGGCGCGCCAGGGCTTCCAGCCACTGCAAAGGAACTCCAGACGCGTGCGCCCTCTTGGGCATCTGGCTAACGTGGGACCTGGGGAAGCGAGCCTCAAACCGGGGTCCTTAGGCTTCACAGGCAAGCGCTTAACCGCTAAGCCATCTCTCCAGCCCCCTAGCAACATTTTAGAAATGTACCTTGAGAGTCACCAAATCTTTATATATACAAAAAAAAAAAGTTAATTGTAGTCTTTCCCTGAGTCAGTATCTGGACTCATGGTAAGCCTTTCCTAGGCGACGCTCTCTTGGAAGAGCCCAGACCCATGCTGTTGGGTATGATTTCATTCTCCCGAGAGTCTCTTCTTTCTCTTCACCTTCATGCTTAAGCCTGTATTACAATATTTATAATAAAGTCTTCAGCTCTGCTTCTTACCTATTTCTTCTAGAATTCTTTGCCATGTTAAAGCCACAACCTTTGGGGATTCATCTGGATGGAGGTCTCTAAAAGGAGTTCCCCACACTATTGGCTTGGTCACCATTGACAAGTGGACCAGGGAAATGTGCTTCACCTCTGGAAGAAGGAGCTACAATGGCCCAGGCTAGGGGGAAGGTGAGTTAATTGGACATGATAATTCAGTGTCTACTGAGAAGCAACAGCCATATTTGACACCATTAGCAAATCCTCTTATTTTGGTCCAAGACTAGGTACAAACACTAGTAACACTGTTGGGAATTCCAGACTTTTAGAAACCTTCTCTTTCCTAGAAGCAACAAGAACAAGAAAAACATTGTCAAATAAACTTTTGGAACTCTAAATTAACCAAAAACATGCAGCCATGGGGGTGGGGGATTTATTATTTTTTAAATGACTAAACTCCAGTTAATAGCAGTGAGCATTTGGGCCCTTTACCTTGTCTTGTTCCCATCCTCCTTGCTCCAATTCTGAGGTAGCCTTGAGAACTGATTGCAATTGCAGTCATAGCCAGCAGGCCAGCAGCTGCTACAGAGGCCAGCCTAGAGTTGGGGCTTTTTCCAAACCCCATTCTCAGAGAACTGTCATTATCTGACCTATTTTACAGTTCCTTAGAAAGTCCCACTCACGAGCCTTGTCTTTATTTGACTTGACTCACAGCTCATCCAGTGCGAAAAGCCTTCTCCTCAAGGGCATTTGTCAAAAACAATCAGGAGCAATGGTTTAATATCACAGCTGCTGGAGGCAGTAGTAGAAGTTGGGACAAATAACAAGCTAAGTAAAAAGAAAACTGAATGGAAAAATCTAGAGAACGAGCTGTTCACAGGAGCTTTGAAAAGCTCTGGCATGTTGCCTGAAATCTAGAAATCTACCCACATGCACACACCTGGGGTTTCATATATGTATAGTGTTTCATATATGCTCAGGAAAAAAAAAAAAAACCGAGAACACCCTAAGTGCTGACTTCTGGCCAGCTTTAAGCTTCTGCACAAGGATAACGGGAAGGCTAAGGCAGAGTGCTAAACTAGTTCTGTAAATTAACTAATGGCTTGTGACAGCTCAAGAGAAATGGCTGAATATAGATAAAAACAGAACACTGAGATTGGCTCATTGTCAAAGAGTGTGCTCCAGCATGCAGGGAGATCCTCTCAACAAAAAGATTCAGGGTTATTGGTTCAGCTGATAACTGATTTAATTGGGAAGAGGTTTCAATGACTACAAGAATACATCTTACCTTAGTTCAGGAATGTCACCAAGCACAGTACAACACTAACATAGGAAACAACAAACCCTGGAGAAGAATCTCATTTCCAGACTTACTGAGTCTATTACAGAAGCTATCTAGTGTAGAGGGGCTCAAGGGTTTAGCTCAGGGGTAGAGGCTTGCATAGGATATGGGAGGCTCTGGATTTAGAACCCAGCACAACAAAATGTGCAGTGTAAAAAGAAATATGACATGCAAAGATACAAAAAGCATGGCACATATATAAAAGTAAAAACAATGAATAGAAGCTGTTAGTGAGGAAGCTTACTAAAACAAAATTAAATTGTTTATTTTACAGACATTCAAACAAGTCAAAGAAACCATGTCTTAAAAACTAAATAAAATGAGAATGGTGGAGCAGCAAATAGAGAACAATTAATAATGAGGGTTTGAGGCAGATGATTGATACCTAGATAGAAGATAGATAAATAAATAGATAGATAGATAGGACAAGAAAGAGAAAGTTGTTAAAAGTCTTTTGACAATTAGAGGACAGAAATCATACTTTTGGGACTAGGCACTTTATTAAGGGCCCAGAGTGGGAGTTTTAGGCAAGGGGGAGAGGCAAGGAGCCAGGAGAATGGGAGATAGATTGCAGTCCTGCAGCCCAGAAGCAAGAGCTTGTGATGTGTTAACCGGGGAAGGGGTGCAGGGGATGGGCTGGAGAGGGGGAGAGAGAAGGAGAGAAATGGGAAAGGTGTATATATGAAAAGGATGAGAAGCAGATGAGAGACATAGAGATAAGATATAGTATAGAGAACCATGCACATTACTTCAGCAACGAGAGAGGGAGGAAGAGAGAGAGAATGCCACCTGGGCTTTCTACTGCCCAGTGGAGAGGAGAGGCTTGTGAAAGTATGGGTTATTACTCAGGGAAAGAGCCAGGTTGACTAGATCCCCTGTTGAGTTTTGGCAGGGTGGTAAGGGGGGAAAGGGGATGGATAGGGCATTCTGAGGCTCTAACAAAAGCAAGAGAAAGAAAAGATAAAGAAATTAAGAAAAATATGGGAGGAAAGGGAAGGAGAGGGATGTAGGGAAGGAAGGTGGCTTGAGAGAGGGAGGGAGGAAGGAAGGGACATATTGCAGAATGGATTAAAAATATAACCCAACAATATGCTTTCTGCAATGGACTCACTTTAGATTCAATGGCAGAGACAGAGTGAAAGTAAAAACATAGAAAAAGATAAAGTCTGACGACCATAATCAAAAAGAACCCGAGTGACTGTTCTAATATTTGACAAAATATACTCTAAGACATTGTTACATGGTTCATAAAATAGTTAAGAAAATCACAAAAATCGTAAAAAATACGTTCACTTACTAACAGAATATCAAACTACATAAGGCAAAAACTGGCAAAATTGAAGGGAGAATGCAGTTAAAGCAACGCTTGCAGACAAATTTATAGCTGCAAATACCTACATTTAAAAAATGGACACCGAGGAATCAAGCTGGAGCTGAGCTGGAAGCCTTTTCCCTGTTGACTAACTTTCAGAATGCTGGAAAGAGCTATGCAGCTTGTTGGAGAAGAAAAGTCATCTATGGTCTTAACAGCAATGGACACTGCAAGCTCTGTGGCTGGACAGCCAGGGCAAATTTACTAACTGGTACAATGGTGACCTATCTGTTATGGGGGAAACCAACTGCTCTCTGATTGGACTGGAGGCCCACTCTATGGGAAGGAACTCATAACTAGGACTGAAAACCTAGTCAAAATCCTATGGCTCTCGAGGTCAAAAGACCTAGGAGGAAACTTACTGTTGTCTGGCCAAATGGATGTATTATGCTAACCAAATTGTCCTCTAAGTACTTATGTTTAGGCCCATATTCCAATGTTGTTCTCACTTTTGGTTAGAGAAGCTTCTCTTTTCTGATGATGGCGACCACTGGGGAGACTCAAAATTTACCAAAGTGCTGGGAATGAATGGCAGTGGTATGTTCAGTCATGCAGTCATGAGTGAAAAATCTCTATCACACCTTTTTTTTTTTTTGAGGTGGGGTTTCACTCTAGCTGAGGGTGACCTGATATTAACTATGTAGTCTTGGGGTGGCCTCAAACTCATGACGATCCTCCTACCTCTGCCTCCTGAGTGCTGGGATTAAAGGGGTGCATCACCATGCCCAGCTCACTATCATACCTTCTGAGGCTCAGGGTCCATTACAGAAGAGCTGGCAGAGAGAATGTAAGAGCCAAAAGGAAGAGAGAGGTGCTTTGCAACACCATCTTCTTTACACAACGTGGCCATGGCGTTCATAACCTCACAGTAGCTGACACTACCTATATAACAACTGCATCATAGGAGGGAAAATAATGACATCTAAATAGAAGACAGACTAGTGGGAAAGAAGAAGGGATTTAGTGTAGGGGATTAGGGTAGGAGAAAAGAGAGGGTGGTGGGAGGGGATTATGATCATGGTATATTGTCTATGTTGCTATGCATATGATGATTGTCAATAATTTTTTTTAAATGAAGAATACTTTGTCATCAATATTCTAAACTCCCCACCTTCCTAAACAAACTAACTTATAGCAAAACGTTGGAAAGTCACAGAGCTGGGTGTGGTGACACTTGTCTGAAATCTCAACACTCTAGGGGCTGAGGCAGGAGGATCAAGAGTTTGAGACCAGCCCGGGCTACCTAGAGAGATATTTTCTAAGAAACTGAAACAGGAAGTAAATGAAAACAACAATGATTAAAAAAAAGAAGCAAGGAAGGTAACAAAGATTGAGTGGAAATTAATAAATAGAATATAAAAACAAGAGGAATGCTGATGAAACCAAAAGGTGGGTCGTTAACAATATTGAAAAACTTGAAGAACTCTAAACTAATAATGGTTATCCCATTTAACCTGTGATGACTTCCCTTGCCGTTGGTGAATCTGCTTCTCTTTGCAGATGGAAGCAGGACCTGGGGAGAGAAATGACCTTTGTTGGATCAGTGCTGTGGTATGCTTTAAATAGTTGATTCTCCATTTCTACGGGAAGTTATCATATAGGCCATTTTTTTAAAAACTTCAGATTACCAAATTTACTAAACCTGGGTTAGGTCAGTCAGACTGTTGAGACAAGCCCTTAGCAATGACTTTTGAAAACTCTGCCCATTTTAGTGAGTGATGGGCAAATGTATTCAGAGAAAGTAGGGTGCCCATTGTGGCCCACACAACTAGGGTCAATTCTGGCTACATAGCTTGGGTGGGCTCATTGATTAAGCACCTGTTTGTTTGGTGGTTTGTACTCTTAGCGCCTGGCTTCCTGGAAACCTTGTTCTCCCCTTGGGCACTTAAACTGAATGAATGGGGGCTGCTCCAGTGCTCTTTTCTTTGCATGAATATGTGTGTGGTGTGAATGCTCGTGTTTCTATGTGTGCAGGTGATGTCATGAGCCTTCCTCAATCATTTTCCACTTGATTTACAGAGGCAGGGTCTCTCGGTGGAACCCAGAGCTCACCAATTCAGCTAGCCTACCTTACCTGGGGGATCCCCTTGTCTTTGTCTCTGGATATCTTGGGTTATTGGTGGACCACCACACCTGCCTGGCATTTGCCTGGGTGTTGGAAATGTGAATTCTAGCTCTCATGCTTACATGGAAAGTGCTTAATCCATAAGCCATCTTCCCAGCCCTTCTCATATTCTTATAGACCACCTATGAGGAACCTGGCTGTGAACCAGTCTTCACACTGTAGAGCTGTCTAAGGACCAGAATGCTTGTGAAGTGATTCTGCTTTTGAAAGTTACTTCAGGGCTGGAGAGATGGCTCAGCAGTTGAGCGTTTGCCTGTGAAGCCTAAGGACCCCGGTTCGAGGCACGGTTCCCCAGGTCCCACGTTAGCCAGATGCACAAGGGGGTGCACGCGTCTGGAGTTCGTTTGCAGAGGCTGGAAGCCCTGGCGCGCCCATTCTCTCTCTCTCTCCCTCTATCTGTCTTTCTCTCTGTGTCTGTCGCTCTCAAATAAATAAATTAAAAAAATTTTTAAAAAAGAAAGTTACTTCAAGTCTGGGTTTGGCAGCTCCCTGGCCTTATGGTGAAGCACCGTGGCTTTGCTGTTCATTACTCACTCATTTCTAATTTTGGGAAGCAGGAGTGCCTCTAAGGGAGGAGGAAAGTCTTGGTAGAAGAGAAAAAAGAGAACAGCTTGCTCATGGTAGCAGTAATGTTACGCCCTGTCTTCTCATTCTTCAAGGGAAATTATGTATAGCTTTATACAAGTAACCTTACTCCTGGCCACAAAAGTGTGTTTGTGTACTGAGATGTGTGTGTGTGTGTGTGTGTGTGTGTGTGTGCATAAGAGATGATAGTGCATTTACAGAAATGGGGGGAAGGGAAAAGGAGGAAGAGAGATAAAAGAGAGTGAGGGAGAGAGAAGAGACAAGGAAAGAAGACAGAGAAATGGAAGATGGAAGGACAGAGAAAGGGAAAGAGAGAATAGAAGGAGGAGAGGTAGGAGGAGGAATAAGTTGGATCTCCTAAAGCTCTATTTCTAAAATTCCTTTAAGCCTTCATTATGATGATGATGATGATGTAATTTCAATAAAACTGCTCTGGGTTCCATCATGGGATGGATTCAATAATTTGAAAGCTGTATTTCGATGCTCTAATTCTCCTGCCCCTGGCATAGATGATAATGACAGTGCATGGGTTGGAAGTTGCTATTGGAAATGTGGAAGAACTATTGCTTTTGTGGCTATCCATGACACCCCTGAACATATCTCTCCTCTACTACCAAAAGGGTTGTGTTGTCACCTAAGTGCAGAAGAAAGATCATCCTAGTGGCTAAGAGACAGAGAGGCTGTGACTCTAGTGCCAATAGGCTATCCATTGCCTTCCAGAATGGGGGAAAATAACAAATGAATCTGGAATATTAAGTTAAGTTTTCTTTTAGCTCATTGGCTTAAAAGGCTGAGGTATAATTTCCCTGAGACTTTTAAAGTCTTGAACATCTGCTCGCAGGAGCCTGCAACAGCTGCAGCACTTGTAGCCATTCTTTGCAAAGGACCATAAAGTTCAGAGAAAAGCAAATCCACCCAGATACAGACACTACCTAGAAGACCTACTTCCTGGCTGAGAAATTTGTGGTTTTAGGTTTAAGCATGAACTGTGTGCCTGTACTTGAGGATATGTGGAGAAAACAGAACTTGTATTTATTCTTTGAACTTCTCTGCGTACAAACAAGTGCCCCAGACCCTATGTATAAAGTCTTTACTGTACCTGGGGCTTTTCTATCCCTCCTCCTCCTCTTCCTCCTCCTCCTTCTTTTATCGAGGTAGGGTCTCACTCTAGCGCAGGCTGACTTGGAATTCACCATGTAGTCTCAGGCTGCCCTTGAACTCACAACGATCCTTCTACCTCTGCCTCCTGGGTGCTGGGATTAAAGGCATGCACCACCATGCCTGGAAAAATAATTTTACTTACTTATGAGAGAGAGGGGGGGGCGGAAAGTATGGGTGCACCAGGGCCTCTTGCCACACTGCAAACAAACTCTAGACACATGTGCCACTTAGTGCATCCATGTGTACTGGGGAATTAAACCCATGAAGTTAGATTTTACAAGTAAATGCCTTTAACCACTATCATCTCTGTTCTCTTGGAAAAAACCATTAGCTCTTTCCACAACAGTAAAGCCATGGATAGACAATTTCAAGTGTATGTACTGAATTGGGAAGCTTTATGCCCCAAACATAAATTTCTGAAGTCTGGAAACAAAGAAGGAGAGGTAAATAGAGGGGATGTCTAATCACACTGGATTGATAGTGGGAGACCTCCCTTCTAGTCTCAGCTCTGGGGCTCATATTATTTGCCTTCTTTTTTAATTGTTTAAAAAATTAAAATTACATTTATTTATTGAAAGAGAGAGAGGGAGAAGGAAAGAGAGAAAGAGAGAATGGGCACACCAGGGCCTCTAGCCACTGTTAACAAACAAAAGCACATGCATCTGGCTTGTTTGGGTACTGAGAAATCAAACATGAGTCCTTGGGCTTCACAGGCAAGCGTCTTAACCATTGAGCCATCTCTCCAGCACCTATTTGCCTTCTTTAGGGGTTCTGGTTCTCATTTATACAATGAGGAAGTTGGCTTCAATTTTTTGTCACACTTAGACTTAGCACTCATAGAATATAAACCAGGCATCAATATCCAGTATGATCTCAACCATGTTACAGAAATGTAATGGAAGGAAGACAGCAAGAAGGGACTATGCCAAAATATTTTCAGAGGTTACCTTTGGGAAGTAGAATCACGACTTTGTTTTTAGCTCTCTCTAGTATTTTCTAGAACACATGCATAACATACTTATTATCCAAATAACATTGTAAAGATATTAAACTTAAGATGACACCATATTTTTATTGGCTGTCTCTTTCTTCAGGTAGGTAGGCCTATTATGGCAGTTATACCAGTACACCTCCAGCAAATTTTCTCCACTTAACCACTGACTTCTCAGATCACTCCCATGGCACTTCCTTAAAAGTGTTTCTTTGTGGGCTGGAGAGATGGCATATTGGATGAGGCATTTGCCTGTGAGGCCTAAGGACCCATGTTCTACTCTCCAGATCCCTCATAAGCTATATACACAAAGGTGAGGCAAGTGCAAGGCCACGCATGCCCACTAGGTGGCACAAGTGTCTGGAGTTCAATTTCAGTGGCTGAGGCCCTGACACATCAATTCTCTGTCTCTCTTTCAAATAAAGATTTTTTTTTAAGTGCTTACTTGTTGTTTTGGGTATTGTTATGGTTTGAATGTCAAATGTCCCCCATAGACTCATTTGTTTGAGTAGTTGGTCCCCAGCTGGAAGTGCTGTGTGAGAAGGTTGTGGAACCTTTCGAAGCCTCATTAGAGGAAGCGGGTCACTGGGTGGGAGCAGGTCTTGAGGTATTTATCCTGGCCCCACTTCCTAATCACTCTGTCTGCTTCTTGACTATGGATGCAATGTAACCAGCTGGCCTCCTGCTACAGCCATACATTCCCCACTATAATGGGCTATATCCTCCAGAATTGGAAGCCAAAATAAATCCTTTCTCCCTTAAGCTGCTTCTCGTTTGGTACTGCTCACAGCAATGAGAAAAGTCACTAATACTTTTCATGTGTATATGCAGTTTATATATACAACTGTACTGAAAGTTCAAGGTTGGGGAATACTGATCTATTATTTTATTATTGTTCATTCTTGACATGTTCTAACGCTACACACCATTGGCAGCTAGAGTTAGTTACTCATGAAACAAATGACTGAAAGATTGCATCCTAATGTCTTGGATCTAGACGTTTCTTCTATTACTCAGCCAACAAATCTGATAAGGCTTTGAAATTGGGGCCAAGAGAGAAGTCTAAAAACTTTGTCAAGGTTGCTGTTAACTTCCAAGAAGTTGCAGTTAGGCCAAGGAGATTTTATATGTATGTGAATGTCTGCAATTAAAAGTTGTATGATGGGTTCCACAGAAGAGGCGGAAACTTCAGGGGCCAGGGTCCCTAAGGAGAATTCACTTCCAAGAACACATCAGGGAGATTATCCCTGACACTTTTGGTACCTCACAAAACATTCCCTAGCCTCCTCC
Organism: Jaculus jaculus; assembly: GCF_020740685.1. Lineage (NCBI taxonomy): Eukaryota > Metazoa > Chordata > Mammalia > Rodentia > Dipodidae > Jaculus > Jaculus jaculus. The sequence goes on along the minus strand of NC_059125.1, from coordinate 5,811,433 downwards.
TTCTTCTTCCCCACACAGCTGCAAAGGATGGTTCCTGGCACTCTCATGTTCATGTGGACAGCATGTTATCTCAAGTCAGCACGTGAGTCTTTCTGCCTCAGCGTTGTCTCTAGTGCTGTGGGGGCTGGCTTGGTTCATGTACAACAGTGGCCTGAAAGTTGGGGAAGATTCAGTTGTCTGGGACAACTGCCAATCAACAGAAGATGCAAGCTGGCAGATCAGCACTCCAACCTCTAGTTATTTGAAGGTAAGAAAGTTCTGAGAGCCGGGCATGGTGGCGCACGCCTTTAATCTCACCACTCGGGAGGCAGAGGTAGGAGAATCACCGTGAGTTCGAGGCCACCCTGAGCTACATAGTGAATTCCAGGTCAGCCTGGGCTAGACTGAGACCCTACCTCGAAAGAACCAAAAAAAAAAAAAAAAAAAAAAAAAAAGAAAGAAAGAAAGAAAGAAAGAAAGAAAGAAAGAAAGAAAGAAAGAAAGAAAGAAAATTCCGATAGCTACCTTGTAGCTTCTCGGGAGTCCTTGTGGATTCCATCCTTCATTGCTCAGAAGCAATAATCACTCTCATAAGAGTGATCTCAGAAAGGTATCCTTCTATTGGCTTTTCCTCCATTTTTGTTTTACTCCTTTTGCTTCTTTATATCTGTACTCCAGCCCTTGTCTTAGACTCTGTTTTGTGAGAAACTAAACTAAGGCAGAAGCCATAATGAATTAGAAGGCACATAAATTGGGCTTTGTCCACAGGTTTTAGGTTGGTGGCATGTTGAAAGAAAGGCATGGAGAACACAGTACATACCTGGTATTGTAATATTGGATTCCTGCAATCAAGAAATGGGGCCTGGGCTGGAGGGATGGCTTAGCGGTTAAGGCATTTGCCTGCAAAGCCAAAGGACCCAGGTTCAATTCCCCAGGGCCCATGTTAGCCACATGCACAAGGGGGCGCACGCATCTGGAGTTTGTTTGCAGTGGCTGGAGGCCCTGGCACAACCATTCTCTCTCTCTTTTCTCTCTTTCTCTGTCAGATAAATAAATAAATAAATAAATAAATAAATAAATAAATAAATAAAAAATGTTTTACAATATGGGACCCATTTGGCCCCATTTGAATCAGAGCTGGCTTTTAGATGGCGTTGGCTAACGAAGCGCTACAGAAATAAGCTTGTGTGACAGCTGAGCTTGGGCCTCTAGCAGCTGGGCACAATTCTGCTTCATTCTTATGAAGCTGCCACTGCCATGTTCACAAGCCAGGCCCAGCCTGCCATAGAATGAGAGACCACATGAAGAATTTGCTTTTCCAGACAAAGAGTCCTCTACAGACTCCAGTCACCTCAGCAGCCGAGTACAGTCCCAGGAGTTGGCACCACTGGACCAGAGGGACCTCTCAGCTGAGCTCTCAGGAGGACCATGAGCAAAAGAAGTGGCTTTTGTCTTAAACCACGAAATTTTGGAATCACTTGCTATGCAACCAAAGGTAACATGTATATGGAGGGAAACTAGATCATTATGACTAGCCAGAGGATGCATATGTGTCAGTTTGAGGCAGTATTTTTTTGTTGTTGTTTTTCCAGGTAGAGTTTCACTGTAGCCCACGCTGACCTGGAATTCACTCTGTAGTCTCAGGGTGGCCTCGAACTCACAGCGATCCTCGTACCTCTGCCTCCCGAGTGCTGGGATTAAAGGTGTGCGCCACCACACCCGGCTTGAGGCAGTATTTAAATGTCATCTAATAAAGGCTTTGGGAGTGATTCCAGAAGTAAAGAAGCAAGGAGATGGCTGTCTAATTACTAAAGACTTGGATTCCGCATTCCATAGTATACGTAGAGTTACTGCTGAAAAGGGGCACCCCAGCCATGAACTGTATTCTTCTAGCTCTATTTGCACATAACTAGTATATAATGTGTAATTTGTATAATGGGGGGTGTGGCAAGGACATATATAACATTGAGGCTGAGGTGGGTAGGTATTAGGTATGAGGTTCTCCACTCCTTTCTTTCTTTCCTTCCTTCCTTCTTTCTTTCTTTCTTTCTTTCTTTCTTTCTTTCTTTCTTTCTTTCTTTCTTTCTTTCTTTCATCTCCTTCTCTCTCTCTCTCTTTCTTCCTCTCTCCTGCTCTCCCCCTCCGTGACTTTCTGTCTCTCTATCTCTGCTCCTCCCTCTCTTCCTTCTTTCAGCTGCACGATACCTATAGGATGGTAAAGTCTCAAGATGCTCACAGCTTGGATTCCTAAGTTTCTCCTCAGAGAGCTGGTAAACAGGGGACTTAATTAAGACAACAATGATCTGGGTATGGCTTTGGCCATGGCAACCAGGAGGAAAGCATGAAAGTAGGTAGATAGTTCTTTGTTAGATATCTTCCTTCCAGGAAAGGAACTTAATTGCCACATTGGACAGTCTCAATATGCACAAGAAAGTGCATGTGTGTCTACGTGATGAAAGGAGAAAGGGGACTATGAGAGGAGAGGACTAGGTCTTAAAGGAGGGAAGAAAAGGAGAGGGTAATAACATACGTGTGTCATGAAAGCGAAAGGAGGGACTGTGTGGCAGGAGAACAGGCACTGATACTAGGAAGTGGGGGCAGGGAAAACAGGGGAGGGTGGGGGAGAGAGGAGTGAATAGGTATAATGACACTTATGTATGAAAACGCCACAATGAGTATCATTACTTTGTATGCAGACTTAAAAATTACTACAGAAAATATGTATTCCTGAATGGATTTGCTTTCATCTGTTTGGTAGTGAGTTAGAAAACTGTTTCCCAAGTTTCAATCATTAAACTCTAGTTTTTCTAAAAGAGAACCTACACCTTCTTTTGTTTCTATGTAATTTCTGCAGGCATGTGTGTGGTGTGTGCATGTGTGTATGTATGCATGTTGGTATATGTGTGGGCATGCATGTGTTCATGGGGCACCAGAGGTTGACTTTGGGTGTTTTCTTCAGTCCTTCCCTGCTTCATTTACTGAGGCAAGGTCTCTCACTGGAACCCAGAGCTCACCATTTCAGCTAGTATAGGTAGCCAGCTTTTCACGGGGATTCCATGTCTGGGCCTTCTACATGCTGGGATTACAGGCAGGCCACCGTGCCAACCTGGCTTTAATGTGGCTGCCAAGGATCTGATCTCAGGTCCTCATATTTGCACAGCAAGTACCTTATTCCCTGAACCATCTCCCCGGCCCCACAGTTTCTTTGCAAAGGATAATAAGAAGATATATCCCATCCCTTTTCTTTTTTATTAGTTTTCTATTTTGCAAGTACAGGCAGTTTGGTACCATTATTAGGCTCATCTGTGACCTACCCCCTCCCCATTGGCCCCTCCTTGTTGAGGTATATGGGTCATGCATTGTGGAGTTAGTCCACAGTTATTGGTACCATAAATGTCTCTGCATATCATGACCCAACATGTGGCTCTGACATTCTTTCGGCCCCCTCTTCTGCAAAATTTCCCTGAGCCACATTGGGTTCATTTTTGGTCTGCTTCAGTGATGAGGTGTTGGGGGCCTCTGGGGCTCTGGATCTCTGATTTGGTAGGCATTGATTTTTCTCTTTCTCTGTGTTGGTCTCCTTCCCCCTTGTGTTGGTATCTGGTTCATCAGGAAAACAGCACCTTTTCTTTTTTTTAAAAATATTTTATTTATATATATTTTATTTATATAATTATATATATATGTATATATATATGTATATATATATATATATATATATATTAATCTGATAGGAAGAGGCAGAGAGGGAGAGAGATTGGGAGCACCAGGGCCTCCTCCAGCTGCTGCAAACAAACTCCAGACGCATGTGCCACCTTGTGCATCTGGCTTACTTGGGTTCTGGGGAATCAAATCAGGGTCCTTAGGCTTCACAGGCAAACACCTGAACCGCTAAGCCATTTCCCCAGCCCCCATCCCTTTTCTGAGTCTGGGACACTTTGCTTTATTCCATGTACCACTGACATTTTGATAGAAATTGAATCCATGCTGCCACTTGACTACGTTATTCTCTGTGGGGACACAGGTCTTCCCGAGGAATCAGGAGGGTCTTTCAGGAATTCACTTGGGAAACATATTTAGATGGATGTCATTTCTACTCATTCTGGGAACAAGTTCAGCTGGGTCTAGTGGTAGTGTTTGGGAGCCACATGTTTCTGAGAAACTCATGTCTTAGAATTGCTCCTTGGGACAGGCCATCCTTGATATCTCAGTTGTGATACTGCTACAAGTAGCTTGGCTTGCCCTTGCCTCTTCTGACTACTCTGGCACACTTCCAAGCCTATGCTTGTCTAAGTGAGTTCAAACTTTCTAGAACATCTCCAACCCCAGCTGTCTCACTGGCTGGGCATTTGCTCATCTCCTGTGGCCAGACCACCAGATTCTCAGCACATAATTCTTATGATATTGGCCCCTTCCTTGCTCCAGCCAATTTTTCAAATGTCCTTGACTTTTTCCTACCCAAGTGAAGGCTAGAATTTGACTCTATCCCAAGGGCAGCTGTACTTCTTCAGCTGTGCTTCATGGTGGCCTTGGATTGCATCCACCTCCCACCCATCTCCCAGAGGCCCTGGAATGTTGAGAAAGCTTTGACCTAGACCTGGCTCACCTCACACCATAACTAACCAGCTTATTACAGCATGCAGTAAACCTCAGACCAGCTGACTCCAGATTCTTAAAGGGCCAGTTCTAACCATCCCATATCACCCTCGGAAGCATAGTGCTAACTGTTTTAAGAGCATCTTTCTAGCACGTAAAAGGGACAAACGTGTCTGCAGTTTCCTATAGCATTCATTTTAGTTCTTTCAAGAGATGTTAGATTGCCCCTGATATCCAAATTAATATGTTCTAATTATAATTCTTATGTTTTCCTTAGGCACTTATTTTAAGAGTAAAATCTAAAAACAACCTCGAGACTGAAATATTGGCCACTCCTAGAGTGGGGAGTTAGTTTATAATGATGATGATAGTTAAAATCACCAACATTGATTAAGTGCCTAAGTAAATTATACAGTATTTTATTGAATCTTTATAATGCCTTCGTCTTGTGATGTCCTACCCACACTCAAGGAAAGGGGATGATTATACAAGTATGAAGAGAATCACTGCAAGGTCCATTTGCCACACTCCATTTATGAAATATACCATTTCTATTTTTATTATGCTCTAATGAATTCCTTGTATTTGAACCTTAGTGTTCCCATGTTTTTGTCATTATTTTAAGCAGCAATGATCTCTATGTCAGTCAGCTTTCTGTCAATATAATACAATAGTTAAGATAATCAACTTATAAAGAGAAAATATTTATTTTGGATCCAATTTTTGGAGACTCCTGTCCATGCGGTTTGAGCCTGGGTTGAGGTAGTGCTTTATGGCAAGAGTTCATGGCACAACAGAACTACTCACTTCATGGACAAGAAACAAAAGAAATAGAGAAATGGGCTGGGGTCCTAAAGTCCCCTTCAAAGGAACACCTTAATAGCATAAGGATTTCCACTAGGTCTTGCCTCCCAGCAATTTTACTAGCCTCCAATAAGCCTACTTCAAAGAACAAGCCTTTAGCACATTAATCATTGGTGGACATTCAAGATTTGAACTTGTAGTTAACTTTTTACATAGGCCCTTAATTACTTCCAATTCATGAATGGTAAGAAATTGATTTGCTATTTCAAAAAGTTCACACATTTTAAAAGCAAATAATAGCATGGTGTGAGGGCACAAGAGGGGTTTAAAATATTTATTTATTTGAGAGAAAGAAGGAGAGAGAGAATGGACACGCCTGGGCCTCCAGCCATTGCAACCGAACTTTAGACGTATGTGCCACCTTGTGCTTCTGTGGGTCCTGGGGAATCGAACCAAGGTCCTTTGGCTTTGCAGGCCTTCACCAGTAAGCAATCTCTCCAGCCCCAAGGATTTGAATAATTGTGAAGTATTTGTAAAGTGCTTGAATAGGGCAGGCACTATATATGTGGATATGAAGTCAAATGAGTAAGATATAACTAAGTAGTTTTATTCTCACAACAAATATGTGAGGTAGATACAGAAGCTCTTCCTATCCTGTGGCAGATGAGGCTACAGGTAAGGAAAAGGATTCCTGATTTGAATAGCAGAAAATCTAGGCTATGTCCCATTTCTTCCTCTCATCAAATAAGTGACTAAAATCTATTGTTCCTATCTCAGTTTACCGGTCTTCTCTTCCACCAATTTGCTCGGATGAAAGGTGTTAATGCCTAGAAACTGATTCTCCCCTTGGCGGCACCTTAGAATTACTTTGAGACCTTTAGAAATTAGAGCTCCCTATGTTGTGAGGTAATTTGCTTTGGGCTGTGGCCTGGGTATCAGGAAGTTTGTAAACTCCCCAGGTGAGTCCAATGTGCAGCCAGGGTTGAGAGCTGCTACCAGAACTGCCTGCACTCACAAGGGATTATTTCTGTATGCGGCTCAGGAAGCAACTTTTGCTTGGTGCTGTCTGCTTTCAGCTGTCAGGAAGTGGCTTGCTAGACTCAGACTGGAATCAAACCTCTGTCTTCAACTCCAGAGTCAACTCAGTCTGCAAAATTAGTTTGGGAAATCATCAATTACCTGCTGGGTTTTTTTTTTTGTTTGTTTGTTTTTTCGAGGTAGGGTCTCACTGTAGCCCAGGCTGACCTGGAATTCACTATGGAGTCTCAGGGTGGCCTCGAACTCACGGCAATCCTCCCACCTCTGCCTCCCGAGTGCTGGGATTAAAGGCGTGAACCACCACGCCTGGCTTGCTGTTTTGCCATCCTGTGTGGGTCCCTGGGCAACGGGGCATCAGCATCCAGGGCCTGCTGCTACTCTTGCTGCCATTTTTTCTCACCTCAGAGCTTCAGCATCCTGCTGCCTGTCAGTCAGCTGCATGACTGAAGCCGGGGGACCAGACGTCTGGCTGCCCACCACTAAAGCTGGGTAGCAGATTTGCTGAGGTGTCTTTGGGGCCAGGCCAGCCTTGCAGCTCACAGCGAAGGCCGGGGATGAGTTTTCAGAGCAGCTACAATGAAACTCAAAATGAATGCTGCGATCCATCAATAGAATGAAGAGTTAGTTGGTCAAGTTCTCCCAGCATGAGGCTAGCACCAGGTCTTGGTCTTGCGTTGGTATATGATAAACTTGGAGAAGCATGTGTTTGCAATTTTGGTGAAGAGGAGATTCTAGTGGAGGTAAGGAAAGAAATGAAAAACTCCTATTTAAGGCAGGTCTACTATACATCAAATATTGAGTTACTGTTCCAGATGTATGCAATCTCCCTGAATGTGAGCATGCCAACAAGGAAGGAATTAGCTGTGGTATTTGCCACTTAAGTGATGAAGATATTGATGAACAACCTCATTGAGGTCAGATAGCTTGAAAGGACAGAACTGGATCTATCTACAGAACCCTGCACTGACCCCTCACCCTGTGAAACATTTGTTCTGTTTCTCAAATTGGGAAGGGAACTAAAAACTTTTTTTGTTCATTTTTATTTATTTATTTGAGAGCAACAGAGAAACAGGCAGAGAGAGAGAGAGAGAGAGAGAGAGAGAGAGAGGGAGGGAGACAGAGACAGAGAATGGGTGCGCTATGGCCTTCAGCCAACTCCAGATGCATGTGCCCCCTTGTGCATCTGGCTAACGTGGGTCCTGGGGAATCGAGCCTTGAACCAGGGTCCTTAGGCTTCACAGGCAAGCGCTTAACTGCTAAGCCACCTCTCCAGCCCGGGAAGGGAAATTTTGATCTAAGTAGCTAATTTTATGTGTTAGTGTAGCAGTTACCTTTTCATTGCTGGGACAAAAGAGCTAATGGGAGGGAAGAGTTTATTTCAGCCTTACAGTTTCACAGGGAAGTTTCAACACGGTGGAAACAGCATGGCAACTGGCTCTAATCATAGCACATCAACATTTTCACATATCACTAACAGAGAGAGAGAGAGCGAGCGAGTGAGAAAGAGAGAGAGAGAGAGAGAGAGAGAGAGAGAGAGAGAGAGAGACACCAGCAAGAGCGAATATTCAAGGCCTGTCCCCAGTGACACACCTCTTCCAACAAGGTACCACCTCCTAAAAGTTTGATAGCTGGGGACTAAGAAGGAAGCTTTGTCATAAACTTGTAGCTATATGGGGCGTTTTCCATTCAATACCACAGTTAGTTTCCTTGTTTCTTTATTTTTATTTATTTAGCGCAACAGAGAGAGAGAGAGAGAGAGAATGGGTGCGCCAGGGCCTGCAGCCACTGCAAATGAACTCCAGACTCATGCGCCCCCTTGTGCATCTGGCTAACGTGGGTCCTGGGTAATTGAAATTCGAACCGGGGTCCTTAGGCTTCACAGGCAAGCGCTTAACCACAAAGTCATCTCTCCAGCCCAGTTTCCTTGTTTCTTATTAGGATTATTGCCATCATGGCCTATCTTTGGTCCAATTTGGACACATTGAAAGTTGCTTTTGTTATGGTTCATTTTCCCGATGGAATTAATTTAGGCAGTGCTAACTACTATAACACTATAACAGACAAATCCCCAAATCTCAGGGGGTCTAACATGATAGACATTTATTTCTTGCTCACAAAGTGTCCAGGTAGCCATATAAAGATAAAAGTCTGGCTCCATTAAGTCACACAGGGACCCAGGTTCTTGGTGCCCAATGTTCTGCCTTCTTCGAGGGTTACAGTCCTGTCCCCTAGCTCCTCAGCCTCTGTAAAGGGACCAGGCGGTGGAAGTAGGGAAGATCCTGTAGGAGTTTCTACAGGCCAGGTGCAGACACAATACACTCACTTCTGTCCACCATTCCATTAGCTACAACTCAGTCATGCGAACATATAATGCAAAGCTGACTTAGAAATATGTACTAATGGAGCCGAGTGTGGTGATGCACGCCTTTAATCCCAGCACTGGGGAGGCAGAGTTAGGAGGATCACCATGAGTTCAAGGCCACCCTGAGACTACATAGTGAATTCCAGGTCAGCCTGAGCTGGAGTGAGACCTTACCTAAAAAAAAAGAAAGAAAAGAAAAAGAAAAATGTACTAATGGGGCTGGGATGGAGAGATGGCTTAGCAGTTAAGTGCTTGCCTGTGAAACCTAAGGACCCTGGTTCAAGGCTTGATTTCCCAGGACCCACGTTAGCCAGATGCACAAGGGGGCGCACGCATCTGGAGTTCGTTTGCAGTGGCTGGAGGCCCTGGCGTGCCCATTATCTCTCTCTCTCTATCTGCTTCATTCTCTCTTTGTCTCTCTCTCAAATCAATATATACATACGAATGATCACAGAGATAACGAAGTGAATATATGTTAGTTATAAACACAACCATAGATGCCCATGAGGTCTCTTTATTCCTAAGCCTTCCCTTGCCTTCTTAGACTTACCAACATTCTCTCTAGAAATCTATTTTTTGTTTCATTTCAGATTTCATTTGATTGAAAATGCCCTTCTACTCAAATTTCTGCCCACATGCAAAGGCCAGGGTAGCAACTTCAGGGACACCTAGGTGTTTTAATGTTGCCATGTTACACCTGAGTGACATTTGGGCCACACATTATGGACCTCTCAAAAGATATCTGGCTCACCCTTGGTCAGTCGCCCACCCCAGAGCAGGGAGTCAGTAATGGAGAGGTTGCTGATCCTTGTTCTGACTCTTCATTTGACTTAGGATGAATATCAATGTTTCAGATTCTGAAAGCTCTTTTTTCTGAAGTCTCTCCTCCTTATGTGTTTCTTTCTTTTTGTAAATCATTTCTGTTGGCTTCAGACCCCAGGGAGAAGATGGGTTTTATCTTGATGGCCAGTAGGGGTTGTCATACCTGCCAGTTCTGCTAATGAATCTGTTAAGCCTCTAGTCATTTATTACTGGGATTCAAATAGAAACATTTGTGATAACATAGATGGATCACTTAGAAGGCCTTCAGTGAAAACTTGGTTTTTAGCTCTTCCCAATTCCATAATGAAAAAGTCTTAGGGCCTGGAGAGATGGTTTAGTGGTTAAGGCACTTGCCTGTGAAGCCTAAGGACTCATGTTTGACTCTCCAGGTTCCTCATAAGCCAGATGTACAGTGACCCAAGCAAGGTTGTACATGAGCACAAGGGGGTACGCACGTCTGGAGTTTGATTGCAGTGGCTGAGGCTCTGGCATTCCAGTTCTCTCTCTCTCTGTCTCAGTCTCAATCTCATATAAAAAGGCACTGTGCTGGGCTTGCCTCAAAAATTTAAAAAAAAAATAGCTAGATCCTTCAGTCTTCTGTGGATGTGATTCTGATGGTTTTGGTTTGGTATCTTTTGGGAACACACCTCTCTCTCCACTTGGATAAGGTCTATGTGATCCTCTCAGGATTACCAGACCTTTCCTGGGCTCCTGATGGCTGTTTACCTCTGGATGTCTGCTGAGAACTCTGTCCACTGCAAAGTAACAATGTCCTACTGAGATGGGCTGGTAGCAGGCCCTCTGGTCCTTAACCTATACATCCCTACAGGGACTGAAAGTAGCTTGGAAAGACCAGGGACTGTTCTATTTGGTCACACTGTGCCATTCAGTTGAGTTTAGGGTGACTAGTTCAGGGTTGTTGGAGACTCTCTTGTATCTTAGTGTGGTTTTCATTCACTCCAGATAGAGAAGACAGGGCACATGTATACTATTGCTCCTTCCTCTCCCCTTTACTACTTTCTGTCACCAGTTCTTAAGGGAGGAAAAGGGCAGGGCTGAGCTTCTTCCAGTGGACATAATACTCCTGCATGAAGGAGGAATGGACCTTAGGAACTCCATCCAGAAATTCACTGCCAAGCTGTTGAGGATGGATGGTGTCACAGCATGGAAATTGGAGAGTGAGATTATGCTTTACAGAGAAATCGTTTAAACCTTAGTTCACTTCTGACCCCTCAAAATTGAGGTAACCACAGAGGAATTCCAAGGCTTATATTGGTATATGAATGAAGCATTTTTTAAAATTTAATTTATTAGTTTTCTTTTCAGCAAATACAGGCAGTTTGGTACCATTGTTTAGGCTCATCTATGATCTACCCCCTCCCATTGGACCCTCCTTGTTGATGTAAATGGGTCGTGCATTGTGGAGTTAGCCCCCAGTTATTGGTATGATAAATGTCTCTGCAAATCATGACCCAACATGTGACTCTGACATTCTTTCTGCCCCCTCTTCCACAAAATTTCCCTGAGCCATGTTGGGTTCATTTTTGGTCTGCTTCAGTGATGAGGTATTGGGGGCCTCTGAGGCTCTGGCTCTCTGATTTGGTAGGCGTTGATTTTTCTCTGTGTTGGTCTCCTTCCCCCTTGTGCTGGTATCCGGTTCACAGGAAAACATCACCCTTGCTTGTTTCGCTAGTTGTCCTTAGTTTAAGTTGGGCCCCTTTTGAAATATGTTGGGGCAGCTCTCTTCTTAGGATCTGCATCTATCTGAAAAAGAGAAGCAGATTCTCCAATGGAGAGTAAGTTAGCACCCGGAAAATTGAGATAACACTTACTTTTTTGATAGACAGTTTGATAGGTGTAGGCCCTCTTGTAGCCCATGATTGATGGTAGCTTGATATTGTAGAGTGGGCTTGTGTTTGGGTATGGTTCTGAATTGTTTCCCAGCTCCAGCTATGGGTCTCGTACCACTGAGGGGATCATCTAGCCAAATCAAGAGCAGTTGGCTCCCCACCATGGCTGTGTGCCACTATTGCACATGTGTGGACATCACATCAGGTTATTTGTTGCTAATTAGGTTAGACAATGAGTTGCTTGGACAGATATTGATCATTTCCCCCAGTCGCCCATGTAGCACCTTCTGGCACTGACAGGGAACTGACTCTCTCCTGGCTTCCAGCCATGTCATAGAATAAAATGAATGAAGCATTTAAGTGGAAGAAAAGGCAAGGCAAAAAAACCCAAGAACATTAAAAAATTATTCAACATTCTGACATGTTGAATGGCTCCACTTTAAAAAATATATTTATTTATTTGAGAGAGAGAGAGAGGCAGGTATACAGAGAGAATGGGCATGCCAGGGCCTCTATCCACTACAAACTCTAGACAAATGCATCACCTTGTTCATCTGGCTTTACATGGGTACTGGGGAATCAAACCTGGTTACTTTGGCTTTGCCGACAAGCACCTTAACTGCTAAGTCATTTCTCCAGCCCCAAATGGACCCACTTTGATTGGTAACACACTTAGCTCTACTGTCTACCTTGTTCATTTATGTGGTACGTACCTTTCCTCCAGCCTCCTTGTTTTAATTGATTCATTTTATCTAAACCAAAATGTAAAAAGAAGAAAAGTTTAGGACAAAGAGCATAACTGAGATGTCTTTTACTCTATTGCAGATGATAGTACAAATGTATTAAGGCTGAATGAAGACTCCTTTTGGAGTTGGATGGTAAATCGTGAATGTGAGCAGTAGGGCCAGGCTGACTTCCTCCTGGGTTGGTTGCCAAGGCCATTAAAAAGTTCAAGTGGGGGGCTTGAAGGCTGGCTTAATGGTTAAGGTGTTTGCCTGCAAAGCCACAGGATCCAGGTTTGATTCTCCAGGACCCACGTTAGCCAGATGCACAAGGGGGCACATGTGTCTGGAGTTCGTTGGCAGTGGCTGGAAGTCCTGGCATGCCTATTCTCTCTCTCTCTCTTCCTCTTTCTCTGTCAAATAAATAAATAAAAATAAAATATTTTTTTAAAAAGATTAGTGGTAAGACCCTACTGCTGAAGACACCATATGCTGTTGGCATATAACATGGAGTGACATGGCTGGAAGCTGGAAGAGAGTCAGTCCCCAGACAGTTAGCATGTCTAGTGCCAGAAGGTGCTACATGAGCAACTGAGGGAACATGACTAATATCTGTCCAGGCAACTCATGGTCTAAGCTACTCTGTAGCAAACAACCTGATGTGATGCTCACATAAGTGCAATAGTGGCACACAGCCATGGTGGGAAACCAACTGCTCTTGATTTGGCTAATTGATCTGCTCAGTGGAACGGAACCCATACCTGGAACTGGGAAACAAGTCAGAACCATATCCAAAAATGAGCCCGTTCTCCATTATCAAGCTCCCACCAATCATGGGCTACAAGAGGGCCTACATGTATTACATTATCTCTCTAAAATAAGGGGAGGGGTTATCCCATTATCTGGTGCTAACTTTACTCTCTGTCAGAGAATCTGCTTCTCTTTTTCAGTTAGACACAGACCCTAAGGAGAGAACCACCCCATCATACATCAAAAAGGTTCCAGCTGAAACTAAGAATAATTGGGGAAACAAGCAAGTGTGCTGTTTTCTTGGTGAAGTTGGTACCAGCACAACGGTGAAAGAGATTGACACAGAAAACAATCAACTCCTCCCAAACCAGATATCCAGAGACACAGAGGCTCCCAAGACCTCATCATTGAAGCAGACCTAAAATGAACCCGACATGGCTCACAGAAATTTGCAGAAGAGGGGGCGGAGAGAATGTCAGAGCCACATGTTGGGTCATGATACACAGAGGCATTACCTCCTACTCATAACTGATGGCTAATCCCACAATGCATGACCCATATTTCCCAACTACGAGGGTCCCTGCTGAGGGTGGGGGCGGTCAGGGAGGAAGCTAACAATGGTACCAAATTGACTGTATTCAATGAGTACAAAACTAATATAAATAAATAAATAAATAAATGTTCCAGTAGGTCCCGATCGCCATTATTTTTTAACCTTGGTATGCTATGAGAATAAAGCCATCTTGCTGCAGACAGCTCTTGAAGTCATTGGGTAATCCTTGCATGTTGATTTCCATATGGTTTAGGGCACAGCGGCTTCCTGATCAGTCTTTCCTTGAGTTGTTTTGCATATTCCAAACCCGACCCTCAGAAGAGGACTCCACTCACATACCAGCAAAACAGCTTCACGTTATGAAATAACAAAAACACACCACAAGCTGGGTGTGGTGGTGCACGCCTTTAATCCCAGCACCCAGGAGGCAGAGGTAGGAGGATCGCTGTTAGTTCAAGGCCATCCTGAGACTCCATAGGGAATTCCAGGTCAGCCTGGGCAAAACCCTACCTTGAAAAAACAAAAATAAAAAAAAAAACCACAAAAAGTTTTGAGCCTTAGTTTTATCACTCACTAGCTACGTGATCTTTGTATAACAAGACTATATTTTCCAAAGAGAGCTATAGCAATAATTTCTGTCCTATATATTGTTCTAAAATATTTCCTTCACTCTCAGAAGGTAGAATCCAGTCCCTTCCCCCACTTTGTGGTTCTAGATGGGTAGATTTGTGACTGTTTTTGCAGTGTAATGTAAGGAAAATGATACTGGCATGACTTCTGCTTTTAGCTTATAAAATGACTAGGCAATGTCTGCATGGTTCTTTTGAAGTACTCACTCATAGGCTCCACGCTGTGGGGAAACTCAAGTGGCCTTGGAGTGTCCAAAGTGGAAAGGAACCAAGGCTACTGACCCACAAGCCCAGCTAGGCTCCTAGCCACCCAGCTGACACTAGGTTTCTAATCATGTGAGTGAATCAGCTCAGAAGCAGATTTTTCAGCCTCCAGTAGAGCTGCCTGAAATGACCTACTAAACAAAGAGATGGCCCATCCCTGTTGAATTGGAGACTTGGGAATACTAATAAGTTTCTATTCTGTAAAGGCTACTACATTTTGGTTTATTATATCAAAAATAACTGTAACATTTAGGACTCAAGAGTCCCATAGTGCAGAACATAACAAGTAGGTATAAAGTTACCAATATATGTTAAAATATGTTACAAGGATGCCTTGGTACTTTTTGCTGTATAGAAATAAGAAGAGGAAGAACAAGGGGGAGGAAGGGAATGAAACCTTGAAGCAATCAGAACACCAATTAATGAAATGGTAATACAAATTATATATCCATGGACATCACAGACTGAAGTTATTCCAAAGAATCAACTAGATATATATTAATTAACTGAGGAAGATGTCTGTGATATATTGTTAAGGTAGAAAAGCAAGTTTTCAAGTAATTTATAATCTGATCTAATTGTTTAAAAAATTAATATTACACGGCTAGGCAAATGGCTTAGTGATTAAGGCATTTGCCTGCAAAGCCTAGGGACCCTGGTTCAATTTCCCAGGACCCATTTAAGCCAGTTGCACAGGGAAGCACATGTGTCTGGAGTTCATTTGCGGTGCCTGGAGGCCCTGGTGCACCCATTCTTTCTCCCTATCTGCTTCTTCCTCTCTCTCTCTCTCTCTCTCTCAAATAAATAAATAAAAAATATGAAAAATATTACAGTAATTAATTCCTTCTACATATGTATATGTTGCTAGGAATTTGGAGAATAACATAGAAAAATAAACACAGTGGAGGTTTGGATGTGAAATGTGCTGCACAGGCTCATATTTTTTGGATATTTGGTCCACAGCTAGTGACAGATTGAGAAAATTGTGGAGCCTTTAGGAGGTGGAGCATTGCTGGAGGAGGTGTGTCATTGGGGTGAACCTTGAGGTTTATTACTCCAGCCCACTGGGTGTTAGAGTTGATCACTCTTAATGCTCTCTTGCAGCTGCCGTGCCAATGTAACAGCCTAGCAGGCTGTTCGGCCATGCTTTCCTCACCAGGCTGAAACTTTCCTTTGAACCTATAAGCCAAAATAAACTCTTCCCTCCCATCAACTGCTTCTTGTTGGGTGTTTTGTCCCAACAACAACATGACTGCTACACACACCATACTGATAACTCTGGCTACTTTAGCAAGATGGGGATGGGGTAGGCAGGGATCATGCTCATAATGGTGATATTAAGGAGG
This sequence comes from Jaculus jaculus, assembly GCF_020740685.1. Lineage (NCBI taxonomy): Eukaryota > Metazoa > Chordata > Mammalia > Rodentia > Dipodidae > Jaculus > Jaculus jaculus. The sequence continues at coordinate 5,795,718 of NC_059125.1, read as the reverse complement.
TGCTCTTGGTAAATATATCAACTTCATCCTTCTTTGAGTTGAGTCACTTGGCATGGTGATCAGGTCTTTATAATAAAAGAAATTCCACACAAGAAATGAAATATTCCTATGAAATTTAAGAAAGGAAGAATAGGCATGGAACTTAGAATTTGACAGACAAAGATTTGAACCCTGGACATAATACATACCAACTGATCTTAAGCAAGCTTCATGACTTCCTTGGGTCTTTGGTTCTTTGCCTATAAAGAAAGAATGACCATTTCTACCTTGAAGCAAGGTTGCTAGGATTAAACAAGAGTGTCATCTTGTGTGAGTAGCTCCAGTATAAAACTTTTCTTTATATGTCCAGTCTTGGTTGATGTCCTATCTGAAGAAACACAGGTTTAAAACAAAACAAAACAAAACAAAATAGAAAAACTTAAATGGGTACTTTAGGCTTTTGTTTTCTCGTTCTCTCTCTCAAATGAAATATTAGAAAACTTTGTTAAAGCCCTCTCTACTAACATTTACTATTGGTGCAGAAGCCTCCACAGGGTGGTAGTAGTGATGATGATGGTGATAATGATTTGTGGATCCTTCACTGTGTCAGGAATTTTCTGGGTTGTATGTTATTGCATTCCAATGTCAAAAGTGGGTAAGTAGTCCCTCTGGACTTAACCCCCCCACACTTACTCTTAATTAACCTCCAATCACTTTCTGCCCTGCGTCATCCATAACTGTCCTTAAACCCTATCCTTTGGCCACCTCTTGAATCAACTCTTTTGTAAACCTCAGCATTTCAGTCATTGGCCAAAAATGGAAAGGGCCAGTCAAAATGTGACTTGTGCTGGTCATGGATATGTTACCCATGTGAACAACAATAATTTTTTAAAAAAAAATCCTGGTTTAGTTTATGTTCCAGACCAAATGAGCTGGACTCAATACCACTGTTTCTTGGTGGCACCCTCAAATGAAATCTTTTGCCTACCACTCAGATCCCCAGTATATCAGTTTTCCCTTGGTCTTCTCCCATTCAGTTCTTGCTTGGCTTGAACCTGTTAACTTCATTCAAGGCTAGATGTGGTTTGTGGACTTCTCTTCCTGCTTCTTTACTACATGGGGGTGCTCTGGTAAGACTAGAAGCTCCTTGCTGCCTCTCCCTTGCTCCCCTGGGGGGTAGCATAGGAGTCTTCAGTATGGTCCCTCTCTCATTTTGACTCTTCATTTTCCATGTGGAATTGTTATGACAAGTTGAGCAAAAAAAATTTTTGTAAGATTTTACTCTTTCTTTTTTTAAAGTTTTATTTATTTGAGAGAGAGAGAGAGAGAGAGAAAGAGAGAGAGAGAATGGGTGTGCCAGGACCTCCAGCCACTGCAAACGAACTTCAGATGCATGTACCTCTTTGTGCATCTGGCTTATGTGGGTCCTGGGGAATCAAACCAGGGTCCTTTGGCTTTGCAGGCAAACTTCTTAACTGCTAAGCCATCCCTCCAGCCCAAATTGAGCGAAATTTGACATTTCATGCAACAGTACATTGAGCTGTATGTGACTGGATCATACATGATTAAACTACAGCCACAATGTCCTCTGGCCCCCGTTTGCTCTCTTGTAGGTCTTGTAACTTGATGCAGCCAATGATGACAATCATGACATAAGAGGAAACTTGATAAGTGACTACATGATGGGATCTGCTGCTCTAAAGCCACTTCACTGTATGAAGCCTAGGCTACCCCACTAGAGGATGAGATAGCATGCCAAAGAGAACCAAGATACCTCAGCTGACTGCTAGCTAGCTTCTAGTTGACCTAGTGCTACTTATGAAATGTGAGCAAGCCCATCAGTTAGCTGAGCTGGACTTGGGTCACAAACACTTGACAGCTGACTCCACATCAAACTACCATCCTTGCAATCATGTGCCCAATAGTTGCTGATTTGCAGGTAGCAAGCTTTGCATAAAGCATATAAGGCAGAATAGGAGCTCCGTAAATGTGAGTATCTATCTTCCTCTTTCCTTTGTCCCATACACAGACTCTGTCTTAATCAGCCTGTTGGAGTCTTGAGCCATTATGTAATAAGTCTGACTGGCCTATGGCTACCATATTGAAGATACCACATGGACAGAACACATGGAGATACCCAAGAAGCCCCCGTTGTTCAACTATCAGCTGGTCACATCTTCCTAGCCCAGGCACCAGCTATGTGAAGGAATAAAGTGGCCAGATGACTTGAGTCCCAGCATCTTATGGGTCATAGAATGTCACCATCTCTGAAGCAACCGGCAACTTTTTTTTTTTTTTTTTTTTTTTTTTTTTTACTGTAGTGTCAGACACAGTCTCCATGAAGCATGTACTTGACATTGTTTTTTTCTTACACAACCCTGGAGCTGAGAACTCAAGACAGGTGCTTGCTCCCTCCCCTGGGTGGGGAACATAGTGAACATTAGAGCTAGTCATTAGTGAACAAGAGAAGCAGGTCAGGACTCATGGAGACAAAGGAAGAAATGATCAAGTAGTGGAAATCTGGACTGTGATTAAAATTTTTAGTGAAACGTTATTTTGTACCTTCCAAATATCCATACCAGCAAAGACTGATTAGATAATGACTAATGCAAAGCAGCTACTATGTACCATGGGCTGTACTAATTTTATCATCACACTACTATATGGAAAGTGCTATTATTACCTAATTTAAAACATGCCAAAAGTCTCACAAAGGAGTTGGAATTTGAATTTAGTAGACTGCCTCCAGGAGTCATGATTGTTTTCTGTCTCTCTTTGAGACAAAATCTCAATTTGTAGCCAAGACTGGCCTGGAATTAGCTATGTAGCTCAGGTTATCTTTGAATTGTTTTAAATCCTCCTGCCTCAGCCTCTTGAATACTGGGACTGGTGGCATGAGCTACCATGCCCAATTGAGTGCGTGATTTTAATCACTAAGCTATTCCTTCACTTCCTCTCTCCCTCCAGCCCTCCTCCCTCATTCCTTTTTCCTTTGCAGCACTAGGGATGGAAGCCAGGACCTCACATATGCTAGGAAAACACTCTACCACTGACTTCTATCCTCAGCCCTATACTGTTTCTTGATAATTGTTCAACAAACAAATATTTTCAAATTAACTTCAAGGAAAAAAAATAAGTAAATGTGAATGTCTGAAGAGAGTATTATGGGGGTTTCAGTAAAAAAAAAAAAAATTCAAAGGAGAAATGTTCTGTGAAGAAGGCTCTGCCTTAGGAGGAGAACTTACCAGTGAAAATTTTAATTGTGGTGACAAAATTATGAAATTAACAATTATAAGTTAAATGCTCTATTCTACATGCAATCAGATGATAGATTTATGTTCTATCCATGTTTTTAAGTGTGAGAAAGTATTCATGCACTTATTAGTAATTCACACTAAAACCTATATAAAGTCTGATGCAATTGCACCATTATCTATCCCATTGTGCCACATAAATATATACAATTGTTATTTGCAAACTAAAAGTATACAATAAAGCTTTAAAACGCTCCTCAATAAAATTTCTGGAGTCAGCATATAAACAGTAAAGCTATACCAGTGACCTAAAGTTTGTTAGACACATGGAACAAATAAAATTTGGTTTCAAGCCAGCATATGTATCGTAAGGAGGTTTTCCCTCTGAAGTAATTCCAGAATCTGACCACTCTATGTCCTGCTTCCACTCAGCATGCTCCAGCGGATCGTTCACCCTGCAGCTGAGTGACCTGAAAAAGTGGGAATTGGACAGGGCTGTGTTCTGTATGCAACCCTCTGAGGGTTTCTTACTGGATCCAACCCACTTTCCTGTATTCCCCTCTGGCCACAATCTCCCCTTCTCAAGTGGCTCTGGCTACATTAGACTTGGTTCTGCATTGTGAAAAGTGTGTGTACTTTTGAGGTGATGACCTGCACTTTCTTTAACCTCAAGTCTCCTTCCTCTCATTTGGCTCCCAGTGAAAACATGTCTTCAGAAAAGTCTTCTCTGACTCTTCCAAATTCGTCATCCTTCATCCAGCCCAATGACCTCGCCTTATTTGTTTCCTTTATCATGCATGTTATAGCATGGATTGCCATGGCCATTTGCTTTTCTGCTTTACTTTGCCCCCTTTAAGATCAATTAGTCTCCTCAAAACTTAGACACCTAAACCATACCTTGTGTAATTATTCGTGATCTCATGGATTGTGTATTTGGTGTAGGCTCCACTGAGTGGGTCTGGATTGTGCTTCACATGTGGGTCACTTGTAACTGGCTTGTTTATAACAGCCATTATGGGTAAGCCTGGAGCACTGGAGCCTTCTTCCCTGTGTCCTCTCATCTTCTAGAAGCTTATCCCAGTCACGTCCGCATGGAAGTTGTCATGTTCCAAGACCATGAGAAAAGAAATTATAAGGCTTCTTGATTTTCAAGTATGAAATTGTACAGCTGTCACTTCTGTTGTAATACATTGGTCAAACAAGTCACAAGACCAGCTAGTATTCAAGGACCACAGATAGCAACTGTACCTCTTCATCATAAGAACTGTGAAGAATCAGTGGCCATTGTTATATATTTTTTTTTCATTGTTATATTTTATCATACATACCATACTGTCACTGGATTGTAACTCTGTGGGGACAGGGTTGGCCCTCATCCATGGACTGTTGTTTGGAAACGACTGCTCTAAGCTCCAGGACTGTGTTACATTCTGGTCAATCTCATATCCAGTCCTCACTTTGGTTTAAGTTATTCAAGATGTGGCAATTCTGCCTTTCACATTAACCTACGCTGGAATTTAACCACCAACTGAGAAACTGTCGCTTTAGAGAAAAAATTACCCATGCTGGAATGGCAGGAGGGAAAGGGGTAATATGAGAAACTTCAAATTAAAGAGTGAGGCCGAAAATCTGTCAAGTTCTGTAAGATAAAAATCTCCTCAAAAGGGCACATCTGCCAAGAGTGGATTTTCACAGGCATTCCTGACTGGACACGAGGTCGGGATAATGCCAGGCCCGGGGAGAGAGTGCAGGGTTTGGACAAGAACTGAATTAGGTCCCATAAAGCTGGGGTCTATACCCTATCTAAAAGAAGAAGAGGAACAAGAAGGAGGAGGGGGAGAAGAAAAAAGAAGAAGAAAAATTCTTAAGTTGGCGAGACATTTTGGCAAGGGTGACCTCATCCCTGCTGGGAACTGGATTTAGGGTACACGGATTGTCTTCTCTTCTTTTACCTGAACTGTCTCAAAGTCTGCTCCATTGACAGTTCTATGTTTCAGAAGTAAATTATTAAGTTAGTCCATTAACAGGCATTTAGAGCCCACCTGCTATATTTGCAATGTTGGGTTGGATGTATTAGGAAAATTAAAAATTAAGAGTGTGTTGAGAACTTAGAAGTAACACGCGGTTCCCAAGAATGCTGACGCTAAATTCTGTCTGCTGGCAGTGCTCCCCACAGCTTCAGGATTTGAGGAGCACTGCTCTCCATCTATCATAATACTCCTTTCTTTTTTAAAATGTATTTTTGTTTTAATTTTATGAGAGAGAGAGAAAGAGAGAGAGACAGAGAAAATTGGCATGCCAGGGCCTCTAGCCATTGCAATCGAACTCCAGATGGGTGTGCCATCTTGCGTGCATGCATCACCTTGTGCGTCTGACTTTATGTTCATCCTGGGGAATCAAACCTGGGTACTTAGACTTCACGGACAAGTGCCTTAACAGCTAAGCCATCTCTCCAAACTGACTCTCCTATCTTGAGCAAGGCATTCTTCACAATAGTTTGTGGTTTTGAGTGCTCATATATGTGTGCTTTTTTAAAATTTTATGGTTCTGTTTCTATTTTTTGGGGGGGTGTTTTTTTTTGAAAGAGTCTCATTATATATCTTAGGCTGGCCTCAAACTTGCAACAATCTTCTTGCTTCTGCCTCCCAAGTGATGAAATTACAGTTATGCACCACTAGGCCTGGATATTGTGTCATTGTGCAGTATGGGATCATTACTGTTGAGTAATATCAAAGCAGTAACATCACTATTGTATCAATGAAAACTGAAATCTAAAGTTATAGAACTCAGTGGGGGCCATGTCAGGCTTTCAGTAAATGTTTGTATAACTCCAAGATAGAACTTTATCAAGGCTTTTCGCTGTCAGATTATCATTAGTAAACAATTACTGGCATTACTTGTTTACTTATCTAGTGCCGGGGTTTACATGTGTTCTTTTGTTTAATCCTTACTATAAATTTAGATGGTAGCTTCATTTCACATAAGGGAAAACTGAGGTATAGGGAGAGTACGTTCTTGTTTAAGGTCACAAAGCAGGTCAGAGTGGCTTTGAATTTCTTCATAATTTGATGGTGAATCTCTTGTACCTTTTTGTGCCGGGTTCTGTTTTAGAGGTAGGAGGGATGCCATTGTCCCATCCAACCGTAAGCACATCTGAGACGTATTCAAACGAGAGTCGTGCTGTTTCTAAGAACATTTTGCACTGACCCTGACCCCATTCAGAGTAGGCCTGTCATGAATTCCATTCCTCTTACTGCCCTAAACCCCCTCCTGTCTGGAATCCTGACAAAACCTCTCTTTTGTTCTTTCCTTATTTGAGGATGGCCCTGCAGAAACCCCTTTCCTTACCTCTTTGTCTGACATAATCTCCCATCCCAAGTAGGCTGGGGGCCTAGGGCATACAGCCAAGGAGAAGGAGCGACTTTAGAATCCAAGCTGCCTTAGGGGCTTCCTTAGAAGCTCCAGAGAAAAGAGATCCTAGGCAGCTGACATGAGGAATGAGCCCTGAATCCGGCAGCCTCCCATCAGCTCTAGTTAAGGCAAATGTAAGCTGACTACAGGAGAAGGTGTATTTGTGTGTTGGGGTGAGGGGGAGTCAAAGAAGCCCTGCCTTCACACTTTTTTGGACATTTAACAATCAGCTTTTATCTAAGCAAATTTGAGCTGAAGAGGCTCCAGAATCTTGTTCACATAGGCTAAGGCTGAATCTCAGGCAGGTCAGGGGCTGGGACAAGGACATATTCCCCTTGAGTGCCAGATAAAGGCCTAGAACAATCCTTCCTAACCACTGTATAGTAGGATTTTCAACCTTTATTCCTTTTGAAACCATTTTCTCCATTCTTGCTGCATCTTTGGGTCATCTGAGTCATGGGACATTAATTACTAAAGACTTTCCCCAAATTAATTTAAAAATAGTAGTTTCAGGCTGGAGAGATGGTTTAGCAGTTAAGCGTTTGCTTGTGAAGACTAACGACCACGGTTTGAGGCGCAATTCCCCAGGACCCATGTTAGTCAGATGCACAAGGGGGCTTTTTGCAGTGTCTGGAGGCCCTGGCGTGCCCATTCTCTCTCTCTCTCTCTCTGCCTCTCTGTCTGTCACTCTCAAATATATACAAATAAAAATGAAAACATATTTAAAAAAATAGTTTCATGAATCACTAGTTCATTGTAGTTTAACATTTTTTCTACTAAACATGTAAAATATAAACATATCATTTTGCACTCCACTGGCAGAATGCTTTCCACATTCTGCATATAGGACCTTAAGGGCTGGAGAGATGGCTTAGTGGTTAAGCGCTTGTCTGTGAAGCCTAAGGACCCCGGTTTGAGGCTTGATCCCCCAGGACCCACTTAATCCAGATGCACAAGGTGGTGCATGCATTTGGAGTTTGTTTGCAGTGGCTGAAGGCTCTGGTGTGCCCATTCTTTCTCTCTCTCTATGTCTGCCTCTTTCTCTCTCTGTCCATCTGTACCTCTCAAATAAATAAATAGAAACAAACAAACAAACAAAAGAGATTGTCACCATGTCAGGATTTGGAATCACCTAAGAGACAAACCTCTAGGCGTGTCTGTAAGGGAGCTTTAGGGTTAATTTAGACCCTTCCTGAATGTGGGCAGTGCCATAGCACTGTCCTTTGGATCAAGGTCTAGGACTGAGTAAATAAAAAGGGAGTCAGCTGAACTTCACTGTTCACTTCTTTCAGCTTCCTGAGCACAGACCCAGTGTGGCCAGCCACCCTACCTGCCCTTCCATACTGAAAGTATCACCTTAAACCTGGAGCCAAACTAAACCCTCATTTCCTGAAGTTGCTTTTGAATTTTTTTCTAGCAATGAGAAAAGTTGTTAATATAGGGTAGAAGGAAACCCGAGTTTATGTTTTACCTGCTGTGACATCATAGGCGAATCCCTTCCCCTTTCTCAGATGTGCAAAAAGAAACAAATTTCCCCACTCCTGCATTTCTTACAGGGTTGCCATAACAATCAAACATGGGAATATGTTTGAAAGAACTTTATTCAAACACTGCAAATCAATGGAAGCTTTTGCTGTTGATCCTCTTTTGAGTATTATTATACCACCATTTTTTTGTTTCTGTTTTTGAGGTAGGGTCTCACTCTAGCCCAGGCTGACCTGAAATTCATTATGTAGTCTCGGGGTGGCCTCGAACTCATGGTGATCTTCCTAATTCTGCCCCGAGTGCTGGAATTAATGGCATGTGCCACCATGCCCTGCTATATCACCATCCTTAAAGAAAATATTTCTTCAGGTGCTCATCTTCTGAGAAATGTGGTAATCTCCTGGTGCTGGTCTTAGTCCTTTCCTGATAGGTGTCTCTGAGCAAATCCTTTATTTTCACATTCTTGTCTTCAGGGGCAAGAGAACAGTGAATGGATGGCTGTTCCAGTTTGCAGACCATGTTCACAGGAAGCAGGGTTACACTTATTTTATTTTTCACACTCCCTTTTAAATTGAGGATTTTGATATATGAACATACTGTATTTTGACTGCATTGCCCTCTTATTACTCTCCCATCCAAGTACTAGCCGGTGGCAACCCTACTTAGCTTCCGAGATCACACAAGCTGGATGCATTCGGGGTGGTATGGCTGTAGACTTTTATTGCTCTCTTTTGTCCCCCTCCTGGCTCCACTGAGGCCCTTCGTCTTTCCAAATAGTCCTTCTTCTATTTAGATGTCTCATTCTTTTTGTCTTCCTCCATCCTCTGTGTCAGAATGTTGATGCGCTCAGAATTATGCAGATCTTATAGGGCTTATGACTACTATTGTGAGGTCATGAATACACCAGTCAGTTCATGTCCTGAGGACAGTGCCCCAAGGCGCTCCTTCCTACCCTGTGACTCTTGAACTCTTTCTTCCTCCTCTCCCACAGTGTTCTCTGAGCCTTGGAGTGTGTGATAGAGATGTCTTGTTTATCCCTGAGCACTCAATAGCTTCTCTTTTGCCATTTATTATTATTATTAACAACGTATTTCATATGGATACATAATGTGCTGGTACCTTCTTTTCCCTTGTCCCTTCCCCCATGCTGTTGGGGATGCTCCTTAGTGGGGTTGCAGGTATTTCCCATGGGGTTGTGTGTTGTGCCTTGTGGGAGCAGCAGTCAGTTATTGAGGGGAGGCAGTGTCTTTGGGCCTAACATCCCAACATGTGACTCTTAATCTTTCCTTCTGAAAAAGAAGAGCAAATCCTCCAAAGGACAGTGACATCAGCATAGTTTAAATGGGATAAACATTATTAATTTAGGGAGAATGTTATGTATGTAACCCCCCTTTTAGCCAAGGACTAGTGGGAACTTGACACTGGAGAACATAATCTTTGTCTCCATAGGATTCTGATCTGGTTCCCAATTCCAAATATGGGTTCCTTTACACTGAGCGGATCTCTTAGCCAATCAGAAAGCTATTGGTTAGCCACCAAGGCTATGTGCCAATGGATTCTTATTTTCAGCATTTGATGAGTTTTCAGTCTCCTCAGTGTCTATCATCATCTCCATAGAGAAGCTTCTTTGACCAGTAGTGAAAGCAGCACACATTTGCTTTGCATCACTTCCTCCACAATGTCCCCTGAACCCCACTGGATGTGATAGAGATATCTTGTACAGTGTTCAGCATTGGACTGTCTCTTCTTGTCATCACCTTAGCGAGTCTTGGGTCTCCCCAGGATTCACTGCTATCTGCAAAAAGAAACTTCTCTAACCAAAAATGAGAACAGCTCTCATCTATGAGAATGAACAAAATCATATATAGGGCAATTTTATGGGCACTATATATCCACTTAGCCAAAGAGCAGTGGTACCTTCCCCCATGACCTACGACCTTTCAAGCCATAGGCTTTTAACCATGGATTGAGTTTCAAATCCAATTAGAGAGTAGTTGGTTACCCCAATAACTGACCTTCCACTATTGCACCAGGGGGCACAATTTGCCTGGCTGGCCCATTGTGTAGCTTGGAGGATCGACTGCTGAATTAGGATGTGGATGACTTTTCTTCCCCAGGAGCCTGCACAGCACTTTCTAGCACTATGTCGGTTAGCCAGCAGGGAGTAGACTTTCCAGCTCATTTCCAGCTTGATTTCTCAATATTCTGGGACTGAAGTAACTGATGTCTTCAAGCAATAGGGTCTTATCATCTAGTTCTTATAGAAAACCAAGAGCATTGGCCTATATTGTTGAACCTTCCTGACCAACAACTCACTGGGGGTGGGGGACTGACCTATCCATGGCACCAGGATTTACCTGCAACAACTTAAGGCTTCTGTGCACAGCATTCTCCATCAAGTCTCAATTTTTACCAGAGCTAAATCACTTTCTCCTTTCCTTACCTAGTCTCTGCATTTAAAATCTCAAGGAAAGCACTTGTTTGGGCTTTTAGATTTATAATTTATTGATGACTGGTGTGTGTGTGTGTGTGTGTGTGTGTGTGTGTGTGTGTTCTTTACTAATTATTAGTAATCCTCACCAACTATTTCTGGTTCTTTACTTCCAGACATAAAATAGACTTACATTTTCTAAACTTGTTATGGTGAGGTCATGATTTGTGAGAGTAGAATGTCTGTGAGTTACCTGTGGGCCTAATCATTGAGTTTTCTGTGAAAATTTTCTAGAATTCTTGGTTTTGATATAACCACAGGGAATACTTACAACACTAGCTGGTCCATCTGCCTAGGTCCTTTGGAGACAAGAGGATCAGAGTGCTGTAGTACCATCTGTCCATGATGGGCATGTACTGTTAACAAAATATAAACTCTTTGTTCTGGGCATATTTTTTGTTGTTGAGATGCCTGGGCTATTGTTACTATAGCAAAACCTAACCTAAACTGGCTATTGTTGGTCTCTAGTGGTAGTTATAAGTGTCCAACATGAGAGATGGACACCATCTTAATTGCAAATTTGGATTTGAGAAAGGGAATTTATTTTACTAGGGACAGATGTAGTTGAACTTAAAATTTTATATATAAGAAGCATGCCAGATTGGAAAGGAAAAATATTTTTTATTTAAAGAAGACATCATTTTCTATAGGGTAAATCTCCAAGAATTTAACAAGAAAATCTTAGAATTATTAAGTCTGTTTTGTAGTTTTCAAAGCATAGGACAAATACGCATGTGTTACTGTATTTCTATATACTAATGATAAACAACTGAAATTCAAATTTAAAAATATGAAGTATCTACAATAGCCCTTAAAAAGTGAAGCATTTAAGTATACGTTTAACTAAGTGTTACAGGGGCTATATGTTTCAAGCTATGACACACAGAAGAAATGAATCAAGAACTAAATGGGGTAATGGGTTAGTAAGATTTCTCACTGCCACGAAAAATACCTGAGAGAAACAATTTAAAATGAGGGAAGATTTATTTGGCTCCCAGTTTTAGAGTTAGTGCTCACATTGCTTTGGGTTTAAGGACAGGCAGAATAGCATGGTGTGGTGTATGGGTTCCAGAAGCTGCTTACAACATGGCATATAGAAAGTAGAGTGAGAACGACAGGAAGGTACCAGGTACAAGATACCCTTCAAAGGCACACCCGAATGATCTAATTGTTCCAGTCAGGCTCTGCTTTCCAAGTTTTAATACCTCCAAATGACATCATTGATTGATCCATTCACTGGAGCCCTCATAATTTATTGATTTCTAAAAAGCCCCATAGGTTGGTAACCAATTCCTTTAGGGGAATATATCAGATTCAAAGCAAGACAACAGATAAGGTCAGTTCATCCAATTCAGCACTGTTTTGATTTGAATTCTCTACAAATCCTATCAGAATTTCTTGGGAACAGATATTGATGAAATGACTTTGAAATTTACATGAAAAAGCAACTTGAATGCCAGTTTTACATCAAAAATAAACTCAGGGGATTCTAGTGTCCAGATCCCCTCCTCCTGCAGGGAGTCTGCGTCTCTCTGCTGGTACTTTTACTTTAAATAAACTTTTCTCTGCTTTACCTTTAATTAAAAAAAACCCTCATAATGGATGATAGGCATCAGGAAACACAAAGTTAATAAGGCTTGTAGGCAAACATAGGAGGAAGTCTTTGTGGGTGAGAGGTATTCATGGCTCAAAAAGTATGATCCAGAACTGGAGAGATGGCTTAGTGGTTAAGTGCTTGCCTGTGAAACCTAAGGACCTTGCTTCGAGGCTCCATTCCCCAGGACCCACGTTAGCCAGATGCACAAGGGGGTGCACGTGTCTGGAGTTCGTTTGCAGTGGCCGGAGGCCCTGGCGTGCCCATTCTTATCTCTCTCTCCCTCTTTCTCTGTCAAATAAATAATTTTAAAGTTACAAAAAAAACATTTTAAAGAGAGAACAAAGTGATTATCTATGTATTGGGAGAAAGCTAACAAGGATTTGGGGTCTACACGATAAAATTCAGCAACTAAAAACCTACTCCATTAAAATGGGCAAAAGAAGGCTGGGAATGTAGCTCAGTGTAGATTTTTAGCTAGGTCCTGGATTTGATCATCAGTACAAGTAGATTGTACAAGATTCTGGGTTTGATTCCTCGTACCATGAAAACGTTTTGTGGGGAGATAACTTATTCTGTCAAAGGCTTGCCTTGCAGGCATTAGACCAGAGTTTAATTCCCAGGACCCATGTGAAAAAAAATCCAGGCATGATGGTGCATGCTTATCATCCCAGAGCTGTGGAGGCAGAGACAGGTGGATCTCTTGGGCTCATTGGCCAGCCAGTCTAGCCTAGTTGGCAAGCTCCAGGCCAATGAAAGACCTTGTCCGAACAGTAGAAGGTAATCAGCAACTGAGAGGAATGAAACATTAGGTTGTTTTCTCACCTCCACATGAATGCACATACATGTTCACATGCCACCTTTACACACAGATTCATACCCACCCACACCTGCATAATTGCACACACATATATACACATAATATTTTGAACAGACCTCACCAAAGAAGATAAGTGGAGGGTAAGTAGGCATATGAATAGGTGCTCACCATCATTAGTTATTAAGGAAGTGAAAGAAGAAAGAAATTAAAACCAGGGTGAGACATTACTTCACATTTATTGTAGTGACTAATTTTTTTCCAAATAATAATAATATCAAGTGCTGGCAAGGCTGTTGAACAATTAGAAGTCCATGCACAAACAATAAGAGTGGAAAAGAAGGTTCAACATTTTAGAAAACTTTTAGTGTTTTATAGAATTAAATCTACTCTACCAATAACCTTACTTAAATGTATTTGCCCAAGACATGAAAACATGTTGTAGTTACCTTCTTCTTGCTGGTACAAAACAGCCAACCAAAAGCAGCTGATGGGAAGAAAGGTTCTACTTTGGCTTACCGACTCAAGGGAAAGCTTCATGACTCCAAGGGAAAGCATGGCATGAACAGAGGCTAGAGTCCTTTCTGCCACGGCAGATAGAAAACAACAGCAAGACAAAGAGCCAAAGTCTGGCAAGAGGGAGCTGGCTATAACACCCCACAGCCTGACCCTGAAATATACTTCTTCCAGCAAGGCTTCACCTCCAAAATTTCCATCAGCTAGGGACCAAGCATTCAAAACACAGGTTTGTATGGGACATCTGATTCAAAGCACCATACATGTGCACAGAGAAACCTGTTGATGAATGTTTATAACAGCTCTATTCATAATTGCTCCAAGATAGGAATAACTCAAACATCCTTCTACATGTAAATGCTTGGATAAGCTACTGTAACTAGGCAGAGAATACAACTCGCCAATAAAAAATGTAATATTGAGAAATATACTATCATGGACTGATTATCAAAGGCTTTATACTAAGTGAAAGAAGCTAGATCAAAAAAAACCCTTCATATTGCATATTTCCATTTAGATGCTATTGTGGACAAGCTATAGTAGTTATATTCTCATTGCTGGGACAAAACACCTGACCAGAAGCAGCTGATGGAAAGAACAGGTTTATTTCAGCTTCCACTTTTGAGCGGAAGTTCATCATGGCAAGGGAAGCATGGTGTAAGCAGGAAGCTGGCTCACGCTTTTCCATATCAGCAGGGAGGTAGTAGAGAGAGTAAGCTATGTAGTGCTGGCAAGTGGTCTGGTCCCTAAAATTCCAAGTCTCACCCCCCAGTGACACATCTCCTCCAGCAAGACTCCACCTCCCAAAGGTTCCACCAGCTAGGGATCAAGTATGAAGCTTACTCACAAACACTTGAAGCCTTGGGGCACATTTTATATCCAAACCATCACACCAGGTAAAACTGTACGGATGGAGAACAGATTAGCAGTTTCAAGGTTCATGGGAGGCACAAAGAAGTGATTACAAAAGGTTAATTCAAGGAAATTTGGGTGGGGGGTGTGGTAGAAGGATTCTGTCTCTTGATTGTGGTAGCTGCTACACAGTTATATGTATTTTCTCAAGCTTATAGGTTGTATTCTATGAAGAGCAGATTACATTGTATGCAAATTGGAAAATAACTAGAAACAAAACTGCATATATTATGTGGGTTTGGTACACCTGCTAATTTTTCTAAATTTCTATGTCTTGTTTTTAGTATTTAACTTGCTCTGGAATCAGTGCCCGTCAGAGGTATATCTGTGTGCATGTGTGTGTGTTTCTGTCTACTGAACTCAAGTTTCCAAGGGAGCGGAAATCATCCATGCTCAAATAATCCCTTCATCTCCGCCTCAGCATGAGTCACCCTTTTGTTAACAGGAGACAGGAAAAGTCTCCAGAGGCCTTTTAGCATGAAGTGCTTATCCTGCCTCAGACTACATTGCCAATCTCTCGTCTGGTTTCTCACTAATTATGCCTACTGTGGGATCAATCAAGCACCCCAAAATAATCTGAGTGGAGCAGTCAAGTGGTTTTGTCATACAACCTGGTGTCCACAGATCCACAGATGGGGAGGAGGATGGGAGAAATGGGTGTCCTGATTACCAGATGAATGGGGGAACAATCCTCCTTTGTAGGTTTTTACCTGTTTTTTATTGATAAACCCCATACTTATCCACAATGTACCATGATCATAATCCCTTCCCACCACCTTCCTTTGTCCCCTCTCCCAATCCCTACTCCACAGAACTCCTTTCACTGAACCCCTTTCTTCTCTCCAATAAGTCCATATTCTATTTTTTTAACTTTTTATTTATTTATTTGAGAGCGACAGACACAGAGAGAAAGACAGATAGAGGGAGAGAGAGAGAATGGGCACGCCAGGGCTTCCAGCCTCTGCAAACGAACTCCAGACACGTGCACCCCCTTGTGCATCTGGCTAATGTGGGACCTGGGGAACCAAGCCTCGAACAGGGGTCCTTAGGCTTCACAGGCAAGCGCTTAACCGCTAAGCCATCTCTCCAGCCCCCATATTCTATTTTGTTGTCATTTTTTCTCTACCCTCTTTCATCCTCCACTACAACATGTTATGGCTCCAATATTATGCAGGTTTTGTGCAGGCAACAACTGCTGTGAGATTATAAATGCAAATGCCACTTTGTTTCTGTAAGATGGCATTGCAAAGCATTCCTCCCCATCCTTTGGCTCTTATAGTCTTTCCACCATCTTTTTTGCAATGGTCTCTGAGACTTAGAGGGTGTGATGGTGATGCTTCATTTAGTATGGAACACTCAACTGTCACTTCTTCTCAACACTTCGACAAGTTTTGAGTCTCCCTAATAGTCACTGTCATCTGAGTAGGGAAGCTTCTCTAACCCAAAAGGAGAGTAAAATTAATATATGGGCATCAACAAAAATACTTAGAGGGCAATTTGATGGGTATAATATATCCATTTAGTCAAATAATAGTAGTAGCTTCCTCCTAAGGCTTTTATGCTTTTATGACCTTCCCAGCCATAGGCTTCTTACTAGGTTGTCAGTAGCAGGCATGAATTCCGTCCCATGGAGTGCACCTCAAATTCCATCAGAGAATAGTTGCTTACCCCCATAACAGACATGCCACTATTGCACTAGTGAGCATATCTTGCCTGGATGGCTGTTGTGTAGCTTGCAGGGTCCACTGCCAGTTGAGACTATGGATGTCCTTTCTGTCCTAGCAGCCATCTTAGCACTTTCCAGCACTAGGACAGCTAGTCAGCAGAGAGGAGGCTTTAAGCTCGGCTATAATGTGATATCTCAGTATCTTGCAACCCAAGCATGTGGTGTCTTCAGCAGTAGGACCTTACCATTTATTTATTGTGGGAAATAAAGAGTCTTTGCCATAAGCTGGGAGTGGTGGCGCGCACCTTTAATCCCAGCACTCAGGAGGCAGAAGTAGGAGGTTCACCATGAATTCGAGGTTACCCTGAGAATACAGACTGAATTCCAGATCAGCCTGGGCTAGAGTGAGACCCTACCTTGAAAAAACAAAAAAAGAAAAAGAGTCTTGGCAGTATCCTGTATTATTTTGGGGGCCTCAGAGGCCTCCCTTACCAACATGTCATTTTTTAAGTGAGAATTTTATCCCTACCATTTCTTAAGACAGGGCATAAAGTATACACCTTAGTTCTTTCCTTGAGGAACTATTATTGATGTATATAACTCAATCACCAACCATATCATGATTTAGAACAACTTTCTATATTCTAGATGGTTCTGCTGCCACCTTTTGAAATTTGCATGTCCCCTTTGCTATGGCTTCTTGAACAACTTCTGATGGTCTGATGGGTTTGGAGTAAGAGTGGAAATTGTAAGTGATGAACTGGTGAAAGAGTACTCTCATTAGAGAGGGCTTAGCAGTAGTTCATTGCTAGAATTGCATTCCTAAGGTGGAGAATCTCCCATATGCCTATGCTGATCCCATGGAGGAATGACTCACAATGTAGACATACTGATTCTCCAACAGATTTTGCTTGAATTATGGACAGAATACATCTCTCCACTGGACAGATGGGCTATTCTGAAGTATTTTCTGGGACTGAGCTGCTGTGGCATTTTCATGTTTTCAGAGTGACATGTCAATGTAAATACTAACTTCCTGATAAATTTGTCAATTGGAAAAAAAAATATCAGTAAAAAGGACAAAAAACAATTGCTTTTCAAGATGAGAGAACCAAAATCTCACCTTCCCTTATTTTTAAATTTAGCTTGTGGATATCCCAATAAGAATGGGTATCTCTAAAATGTATCTTGACTGTAGTGGTGGATACACGTGAGATGAAATTACATAGAAATAAATACATTCACATGAGTTCAAGCAAAATTGGTGAAATCCCATTAAGAACTATATGGAGTGTTCATATCTGGTTGTGGTATGATATTTTACCTTTACCAAATGTTGCTATGGGGGGGAACTGAACAAAGGACACATTGACTCTATTATCTCTATTTGTCTGTCTGTCTGTCTCTCTCTTTGTGTGTGTGTTGTGTATGTGTGTGTTTGAGTGAGTGCAGGCACTCATATGCCATGGTGTGCATATAGAGGTCAGAGACAACTTTCAGGTGTTGGGCCTCATCTTCCATCTCCTTTGAGGAATGGTTACTTTTTCTCCTTTTTGTGCTTTTTCTTTTTAATTTTATAGAGTAAGAGAGACAGAGAGACAGAGGGCTCAGCCACTGCAACCAAACTCCAGATTCTTACGCCACCTAGTAGTCATGTGCAACCTTGTGCCTGCCTCACCATTGTGCATCTGGCTTCTGTGGGATCTGGACATTCGAACATGGGTCCTTAGGCTTCACAGGCAAGGTATCTTTCCATCCCTCATGGTTGTTTTTTATTGTACTTACTGGGTGCTTCTGAGTTTCCATGTTTCTAGGAAATTCTGACTCTGCCTCCCACTTGGCTGTCAGCATGCTAGGATTACAGAAGTACACCATGGTTTCTGGCTTCTTTTATTGTGGGGTCTTTTCAGTGAATCTGAGTCTTCCACTCAGCCATTTTCCTAAACTTCTCTCTCTTATATCTTAGGATTTCACATAAATCTACATTTTTAAAAATTTCAATGAAAAATATTAGTGTTCTAAGTATAATTTGTCATTATAAAAAGATTATATGAAACACTACTTAATCACAAGTTCAGTTTAAAAATTTAAAACAAAGGAGCAATGTACCACCTTATTAACTCTACTTACAGATTTCAGGATAAATTTTAACTTAAGAAATATTAAAATGGAGGTGTGTGAAGGGGGAAATTATAAGCTAAATCAAGGTAATATAGTAGTTTCTATCAGTTATCTCCCTCAACTTGCATCTTCTACTTCTTTTCCTGCTTCTTACTTTCTCTTCAGATGGTCTGGTTCTCCTGAAAATGAAGTCCCATTAAATCATTGCTGGCTTGATTGATTCACTTATTTACTTACCACTCTTCCCTCCTCTCTGTTCACCTCCTATCCCAACCTCAAGTGTGAGCCCTAGCATAGTGATTTGCGTGGAAAGTACATCAAATATTTGAAGAAACTAATGGAAGGATTTTAAAAGAGGGTTGCTGGCTAGAGCAATTTATAACTTACAAGAATAACACTAATGGTGAAATGTTCAGCACCGTGAAAATCAGCAATGGGAATCTTATTAGCCCTATTCAACTAGTCCAACAAACTTTCCTGTCCATTCCAATCCACCCCACATCCAATTCCACAACCTCTCACAAATTCATGTTAAAATCTTCATAAAATTGAGCCTACAGTTGTAAGTGTATATACATGATGGGAAATGAATTTGTCATTAACACAAATGGAACTTCTAGTAGGCGTTTTAGATCTGTCTGCTGATGGTTGACCATGAAAATGTTGTCTTCTAAACTCAGTCTTCCTTCTTCTATCTTGGGAGAGCCTCTTAAATATATCTTACCTGGAGTGATTGAGGTAATATTTAAGGAGTCCTTTCTCTAGCTTCTAACTTCCCCTATGGAGAGCAATAATTAACTTAAATTCAGATTTATGCAAAATGCAATAAAAGTAACTCTATTTTAATTATGGACAAACCAATTATCAATTTCTTAGAGTAGTCTTTATTGAAAATATGGGGCAATATTTTACAACTTCCCATGATTTTATTCTTCAGTTTGGATTAGATAGTAAAACAACATTTTCAAACATTAATCAAGCATGGTTTCCGCTTTTGGTACATAGTTTTACTGAAAGAGGACCACCTGCATTCCTTTCACTGTTAAGATTTTGCCACAAGAGGGAGAGTTATAGTGCAGGCCAAGCATGCATTGCTCAGCTTTAAATTTCAACTAAATTCTTAAAAAGTCTCTTATTGCCTCTGGGTGTAGTGGTGCACACCTTTCACCTCAGCATGCTGGAGGCTGAGGTAGGAAGACTGCTTATGTTCAAGGCCAACCTGGACTACAGAGTACGTTTCGGTTCAGCTTAGGCTAGAATGAGACCCTGGTTCACTAAGTTAAAAACAAAACAAATCCCTTACTGTAACAATAGTCTTTAAAGACATGCTGATAAATAAAAAGAAAAGTGTGTGTTTGTTTGTTTGTTTGTTTTGAGGTAGGGTCTCATTCTAGCCCAGGCTGACCTGGAATTCACTATGGGTGGCCTTGAGCTCATGGCAATCCTCCTACCTCTGCCTCCCTAGTGCTGGGATTAAAGGCGTGCACCACCATGCTGGGCACAAAAATAGAAGTTTTTTCCCCCTTTGGACTCACAAATTTGGACTCTTCCATAATAGAAAAGATCGTGGTCCCTAGCTTGGGCATGGAAGCACTGAGAGTGCAAATGTATTCAAGAAGGCTAAAGAATTTGGGGCTCTCACAGTGGATGCAAAGGCAAGGTCCATGTTTAGTAGCAGGGTTTGACAGCATAGTTCTTCAAAGACCAGCTGCACACCAGTGGAAACCAGAGAGGGATATGAAGTATTCAGATGGGCCAGGCTACCCTGCACAGAATAGCCAGAAGACCAAGCCAACTTCCCCACATTCATAAAAATGTAGGTAGACACCATGCTAGGGAAAAGGAGGGGAAGAATCCCAGGGACAAAATCCTGAAAAGCTAAGTGACCATCTGAACTTAAAGTGGACAAGCCCAGCTGTCTATAGTTGTTGGTCCCATCAATAAGGATGTGTGGCAATCAGGTTCGCATTGATGGTAGAAATCACCCAACCAAGAGCAGCTTGTGGGAAAAAAAGAGGTTTATTTTGGCTTACAGACTCAAGGGAAAGCTCCACAATGGCAGGGGAAAATTGTGGCATGAGCAGAGGGTGGACATCACCCCATGGTCAACACAAGGTGGACAATAGCAACAGGAGAGTGGCAAGGGGACACTGGCTATAATACCCATAAGCCCGCCCCTACCCAACAATACACTGCCTCCAGGAGACTTTATTTCCCAAATCTCCATTACCTGGGGACCTAACATTCAGAACACCTAAGTTTATGGGGGACACCTGAATCAAACCACACAGGATGTGAAGTAATGAGCAAGAAATGAAGTTATCTGTCCACCCTAGTTTGTGAGGTTTTTTTTTTTTGTTGTTTGTTTATTTATTTGAGAGCAACAGACAGAGAAAGAGGCAGAGAGAGAGAGAGAGAGAGAGAGAGAGAGAGAGAGAGAGAGAGAGGGAGAGAATGGGCGCGCCAGGGCTTCTAGTCACTGCAGAGGAATTCCAGATGCGTGTGCCCCCTTGTGCATCTGGCTAACATGGATCCTGGGGAATTGAGCCTTGAACCGGGGTCCTTAGGCTTCACAGGCAAGCGATTAACCGCTAAGCCATCTCTCCAGCCCAGTTTGTGAGTTTTAAGTTGTGATACTTGGAAATTTTTTTTAAAAAATGTAGTTTAGGGGCCAGAGAGATTGCTCAGTGGTTCAGGTGCTTGCCTTCAAGCCTAGCGACCCAGGTTCGATTTCCCAGTATCCACTTAAGGACAGGTGCACACAGTGGCACATGCACCTGGAGTTCATTTGCAGTGGCTAGAGGCCCTGGCAAGCCCATTATCTCTCTCTCTCTCTCTCTTCTCTGTCTTTATGAAAAACTATGAGCAAATAAAATGGCATGTTAAAAAAATGTGGTTTGGGCTGGAGAGATGGCTTAGAGGTTAAGCGCTTGTCTGTGAAGCCTACGGATCCCAGTTCGAGGCTCGGTTCCCCACGTCCCACGTTAGCCAGATGCACAAGGGGGCGCACGCGTCTGGAGTTCATTTGCAGAGGCTGGAAGCCCTGGCGCGCCCATTCTCTCTCTCTCCCTCTATCTGTCTTTCTCTCTGTGTCTGTCGCTCTCAAATAAATAAATAAATAAATAAATAATTTTTTAAAATGTGGTTTATTCAAAGAAGAATGGGGCAAAGAAGTTGTGACAAACACTGTTGCTGCTCCACCTATATCTCCCTGGCATTTACCCCTTCTACGTTTTCTAGGCTGCCACCCAACTGCCATCACCTGCTACTGTTTGCTTAAGGGGTGTTCCAGCGATTAGCTCCTGCTCTAGGCAGGTGGGAAGTGCTGGGGATGAACACTTTCTAAGTCATAGGCTTTAGCCCATGAATGGTGGCATTGGTGAATGAATACTTCAACTTTCCCGTCTGTCTTGTGTGTGTGTTCCACACTGTCTTCTCCCACTCCCTTGGTGGGTTTGAGTGCTAGTTCTCTCTGTGATAACAAACTTCTCTAGCTCAAGCCTCTGCTTCACTCTTTTTTATTTATTTATTTATTTGAGAGCAACAGACAGAGAGAAAGAGGCAGATAGAGAGAGAAAGAGAGAGAATGGGCGCGCCAGGGCCTCCAGCCACTGCAAATGAACTCCAGACGTGTGTGCCCCCTTGTGCATCTGGCTAACGTTGGTCCTGGGGAATCGAGCCTCGAACCAGGGTCCCTAGGCTTCACTGGCAAGCGCTTAACCGCCAAGCCATCTCTCCAGCCCCTCTGCTTCACTCTTGATGGTCTCTGGAACCACTACTTAAATGCATTGCACTTGAATCTTCTCCTTGGAGCCTGTTCCAAAGGGGGCCCAAATTAAGTCAGGGAAGAAAATGAATGGAAGAATGGCTGAAGATGAGCCAGATGCGGTGCATCCTTGTAATCCCAGCACTTAGAGGTGAAGGCAGGAGGTTGCAAATTCCAAGGTAGCCTTGGCTTCAGAGTCCTGTTCTGCTTCAGCAAAACCAAACGATGAAGAAATGGCCTAGGATGAGGGTCAGAGAACTCTTCCTTGAGCCAGACAGTAAATAGTTCAGACTTTGAGGGACATGTATGGTAGATATATAGATAATGAGTGTGTATTGTCTCTGGGTATGTTTATGGGCATGTGCATGCTGTGCCATTGCATGCATACGGAGGTCAGAGAAAAACTACAGGGTTTTAGTTCCTGCTTTCCACCCTGTTTGAGATAGGGTTTCTTCTGTTTGCGCCTCAGGATTCTTTGGATTCCGTCTCTCATTGCCTTAGGTGTATTGGGATTAGAGGCGCGTGCTCTAGTTGCATCCAGCTTTTATGTGTGTTCTGGGATCTAAACTCCGGTCATCAGACTTGCGCAGCAAATGCTTTTAGTCACTGAGCCATCTCCCTAGCCCCCTATGTTCTCTTCTAAAATCACCTTTTAAAATTCTTCTTATCTTGAAGGGCATAGGAAAAGGGACCGTGAGCCATATTGCAGTCAGGTAACTATGAGACAGGAAGCTATTAAAGACACACATTTTATCTTCCAAGGGAGATTCTTTATCTCTACGCCTAAAATTTTTCTTCTTAATATACAGGTAGTTTTCTTTTCTTTTTTTTTTCAATTTCCATTTGGAAGAAACCCATTAAATGAGAGAAGACAAATAGGAACAAACTAGTGAAAAGCACATTGAAGTATTCCGTTATGAGTTCAAGACTGAGTAGGTCAGGAAGGGCTAGTGACGAGAACAGAGCTGGTACATGCATGTTTGTGCAGGAGGGACTGATGCTGCTAAACTTGGAACGTGTGTCAGATTCTCCAGGTCTTTGGTATTAGCTCTTCCATTTTTTTTTAAAGAGTACTTTCTGGTAAATTATCTGGCCTCTCCGAGCCTCATTCTTTTTTCACCTGCTAAATAAAAAGTATGATGCTGGCGATGACAATGATGATGATAGTGATATAGACCTAATAAGGTCACTATGACACTTGCACAGTACTTAGCTCCATGGCATGCACTTCTTAAATGATAGTTATAATTGTACCATAGCATCACCATGGAATATAACTTAGTCATTTATTGGAGCACATCCTAAGCATCTATTAGATATATGGATATGTGTTTGGCTTTAGGTGCATACGTATGGAAAACAGAGGGAAAGGGGCATTTTGATAGAAGGATCTTTAAGAGAAAAATCACTGGAATAATGTAAGCATGCAGTGGTTTCATAGAACTCTACTGTGAACATGCTGTGTCATAAACATAGACAGGTATGTTTGTGTCTTTCCACAATGTCAGAATTTATTTAATAATCATAATAAATTCACAGGGTGTGGTAGCTTCATTGACAGCTATTTGCCAGGTACTCCTGTTTCCCTTGATAAGCCTGGCTGAAGCACACATGGGTTCTTGTGTTCCAACCTTAATCACTAATATTAACTCTCAGATCACACAATTCACATCACACGAAAACTATATATATACATATATAGCAGAAGAGGTGGCGGAGAGAATGTAAGAGCCAAAGGAAGGGTAGGACTCCTTACAACGTGCTCCCTCCAGACATAAAATGGCCTGGATATCCATGACCTCACAGTGCCTGATACTACCTACACAAGACCATCATAAGAGGAGGAAAAGATCATGACATCAAAATAAAATAGAGACTGATTGAGATGGGAAGGGGATATGATGGAGAATGGAGTTTCAAAGGGGAAAGTGCAGGGAGGGAGGGTATTACCATGGGATATTTTTTATAATCATGGAAAACGTTAATAAAAATTGAGGAAAAAAAAGAATGACTAAAATTTGAAAGAGGCAAAAAATTTCAAAGAGGCCAGAGCTGGGAAGCTTTCAGAAAATACGAGTTTGTAGGAGTGAGATGAGGAGGCTGGAAGTCTGTAGGGAGTAGGAGCAGGCAGGTTGCTGCAGGGCCACAGGTTTGAGTGGAGTGGTAGAGTTGTGTCCAGCTGCAGAAATCAGGTAAGGACTGGGTCTAGAAAAACAAACAACCAGACAGATGGACAGCAGGTCCAGATGGGTGAACAGGTGGATAGGTAGATGAGAACTCAAGCTAGCCAAGTCAACAATGAGAAGCAAGCCAAGCTGACCTCCCTGGGATAGTCTTCTCTGCTGTTGATCCTTAACACACAAACACTGGGTGGTCAGAGGTCCTATGCCTGGGGGCTGTTGCCATTGAGGTGTTAGGTGTTCACCTTTTTATGGGATTCAAATGAGGGAGTGACAAGACGTTCTTATGACTGGATTTCTTGATGTGATTTTAATGCGCCTACAGTTCCAAGTGACCTAGATAGGGTGGCACCCTTTCTACTCACTGGAGTAAGTCATTGATCAGTGAGTGTTGCATGGGTGGTGCTGGACAGGGGATACCGTTCATATGTCTGTCCAGGAATATATAGAGTTATCCTCCATTCTCAAAATGGAGTCAAGAGCTACGTGATAAAACAGAATTTCCAGGACAAGGCACAATTGCAAAACAACTGTTCTACATAATATAAACTGAGAGCAGGGCACAGCCTGATCTCAACAACTGACAACAGTAGAACATGACCAAATGTTAAGAGACAGGGACGAGAGGAGGTGAGGAACTCTAGAAAATGAACTTGGGACTAAATTTTAATGAGCTCTTAACTCTTTCTAAGTCTAAGAAGATTGAATGTTTCTTGTAGTTGATAGGAAGTCACTGGGAGACTGTAAATAGGGAAGAGAAAAATCATAGTTGATTTTTAATATATCAAGTAGATGGATGTTGTAGTGATGGTCATTGTTGGAGGACATAGGTGGCTGTGTAAGTAGTAAAAGCCACTATCTGTGTATCAGGTAGCTTTGCTGCATAGCAAATGACCTCAAAATTTCATGCTTAACGGAACAACCATTTGTTTATATGATTCTGTATTGGCACTCTGGGCTTGCTCGGTGGTATGGTTCATTTGGTCTCAGTGGCTACATTGGAGAATGTCTGGTCTATGATAATCTCATGTTGAATGTTTTTTTTTTTTTTTAACCCACCAATACTAGCAGGTGCCATCTGGTCCTTTTTGGATCACCCTGTGGAAATTGGAAACTCAAGAAACATGAAGAACTCTGGCTACTGCTATTTTATGAGTAATAAGCTATTAATCTATTATTCAGGAGGCTCAGATGTTCTGCCAGGATACATCTGGAAATCCTTGGCAGGATAGCTTGTTAGTTTGCAAGTAGATAAGATCTTAGGCTTCTGGAAATTCTTCAACAATTTCATACATGTAGATATTGTATTTTGGTCACATATATTCCCACTATCTTCTCTTGTCCCCTCCCACTTCCCCTGAATTCACCACTTCCCAGTGGCCACGTCACTAAAGAGAATGACTCCCCCTTCCCAGCAACATTAACTGCCATCAGCTCCTCTGAGCCAGGTGCTTTCACATCAGTTTGCTTTGAATATAAGCTATAGGCTCACATGTTTGAATGCTTGATTCTTCTTTGGGGTTCTGTTTGGGAAGATTGTGGAACATTTAGGAGGTGGAACCATTCTGGAAGAAGTGTGTCACTGGGGGTGGACCTCGAGTAGCCATAATTGCTGTTTGTCCTCTCCTTCCTGATTACAGAAACAATAATAGAAAGCATCCCCGCACAGCTGTAAGCCAGAATGTCCTTCCTTAAGTTGTTTCTGGTCAGGTACTTGTTCACAGCAATTAGTAAAGTAACTAATATACACATACAGCCGATCTTGCCTCCATTATAACCCTGTGATGGAGGAAACAGATTCTGAGACAGACACCCGGGTAAGGAGAAGGGCTTAGATTTGAACCCATGTCAATGGGATTCCAAAACTCTGTTTCTCCACAGTTCTGCAGTAATCCTATGGCCACAGCTCCTTTTCACTGCAGGGAAAAGACAAGCTGTGGTTGCTTACTGTTCAGTGTCCTAAAGATTGTCCACCCACTATGGAGGACAAAGCTATTCTAAGAATATGCTTCCACTTGGCTTGTGAAGTCTTTGGAGAATCAAGGCTATTTGAAACAAAAATCTGACTCTTCACTATATTTCATTTCTCTGTTATTACAAAACTCTATGAGGAATTCGGGATTCTGGCAGTTGGTGATTTTTCTCAAGGAAAAGAAACATTAAGATGTTTGTTCTTGGAAAAATAAATCTGTGTATGTGACATGTATGCCCACATGTATATACAATACAGCAATCTATTCAAGATTTATTTTTATAGCAAGGACTGCTGTTATGCAAATATACACAGAACCACTCCATGTTTTAAAGACATTTGTTATATAGAGAACCAGGGATGGAGGGAAGAAGGGGGCACAGAGAAAGAGACTGAGCATAGCACAGACACATAGACTAAATCTATCTTCTCTAAGCTCTTTGGAAGTCTTTGGAATAAAGGTTGTATGATGATGGAATAAAGGTTGAAAAAAGAAAACGTATTGAGTATTTTAACTTCACCTCTACAGGTAGAGACCCAAATGCTAGCGAATAGCTTCTGTGGCTGCTAAGGGCCACCTTACTATAATTCCACAAAAGCATCAGAATCCCTTAGTTTAAGAAAATGGCATCAGGGCTGGAGAGATGGCTTAGTGGTTAAGGCATTTGTCTGCAAAGCAAAGGATCCTTGTTCAAACTCCAGGACCCATGTAAGCCAGATGCACAATGTGGTGCACGCGTCTGGAGTTCATTTGCAGTGTGGCTGGAGGCTCTGGCATGCCCATTCTGTCTCGCTCTCTCTCTCAAATAAATAAGTAAAATACATTAAAACAAAGAAAAACCAAAATGGCAGCAGTGACAGAAGTCCTCTTGGGATGATTGTCCTCCAGTCATTGATGATGATGATGGTGAGCTTCATAGTGACAGCATAGCCTGCTCCCTACCACTACACACTCTGGGCTTTATGTGGCTTCTAAGGTGCAGGCATTAAAAGGGAGGGTGTTAGCCTCATACTTAATCCACGAATGGAAATTAACCTCTGAAGCCTTGGTATGTGTTCCTGTCCTCCCACCCCATCCCCAGCTCCCAGACTCAAGTCTGATTTTGCCATGTTCACCAGAAACACCTCCTCCCCCTGCCCCGCACACACACCTGGCTTAATTAGCATAAATACGGCTGTGAAAACACATGGCAAAGATTATAGTTTCCATGACCTCATGTGATTCTGGAAAACACACTGATATTTCAGAAAAAAAAATATATCCTTTCCTTCTAGGATTAAAATCAAATCTAGCAATACATACCAGATACTTCCTCTGAGCCCTCTCCTCTTAACTACACCCCCATACTCCCAGTGCAGATTCCCTTATTTCTTTTCCCACAACCAAGTTCAGCAATCCATTTAAACGAATTCAGGATTGACAGGTACAGACATGGACTCCCTTATCACATTCAAATTAAGAGATATGGCTCATTTGCTCTTGGATTGCCTTTTCGAAATGACTGTGCAGGTGCCTAATCTGAAGTCCATATTACTTTCATATCCTTCCCCTAGCAACCTTAACTGGACAATTCAGCAATTTTGTTTTCACCTATGTACTTGACATCTCTACAGTGGGAAGAGAGACCTCCTTTTTGAGTTGATTCTGTTGGTATCTCTTGAACTCTACCATCTCAGACCGCATTTCTCACCATTCTCCTGCACTTTCCGGTGACATGAATTCCCAGTGATTTATTGCGGATAGATCGCTTGTTGGATACCTTCTTTTTCTGACTCACTTTCCCACTTCCTACTCATCTTCACAGCATCTCTCAAATAAATCAGTTGTACCAAGTTCTTGAAGGAACTCAATCTAAGATATCTGCCAAAGGTTGTGTAAGACTGTTAAGGAAGTTTATACTGAACCATTAACTGAAACTGCAGTAAGCATAGAGAAAGGATTCTTATACTATAGAGTCAGTCTAACAGAGAAGGGAGATTGACAAATAAGTTTCACAGGAGAAAAACGTATGGATTTTGGCTTCTGTAGGACCATTATCCTTTTTTTTTGTTGTTGTTGTTTTTGTTTTTCAAGGTAGCTCAGGCTGATCAGAAATTCATTATGTAGTCTCAGGGCTTCATGGTGGCTTTGAACTCATGGTGATCCTCCTACTTCTGCCTCCCAAGTGCTGGGATTAAGGGCGTGCACCACCACGCCCGGCTGTAGGACCCCAGCAGCCCATGCTGAGGTGGGTGGTTTTCAAGTACTTGCTCCTTGGCCAGCTTGTCTTCTTTTCCTACTTCCACCTCTCTTAGTAGCTAAAGTCAAGGTCATTTTCATGATGCAAACAGTCTTGATATGTGAGACATATGAGTTTCCATACCAATCCTTCTATTTGTGGTAGAGTTGAACCCAGTGTAAAATTCTTTTGTAGTTCAGTTCACTTGTCTCTAAATTCTGGGGGAAATGCCTATTAGATAACCCATTCAACAGAACTTTTTATTAAAATGATTTTAAATTTTTTATTTATTTTGAGAGAGAGAGAGAGAGAGAGAGAGAGAGAGAGAGAGAGAGAGAGAGAAGAAAATAGGCATGCCAGGGCCTCCAGCTACTGCAAATGAACTCCAGACTCTTGTGTCCCCTTGTGCATCTGGCTTATGTGGGTCCTGGGGAATAGAACCTGGGTCTTTTGGCTTTGCAGGCAAATGCCTTAAACACTAAGCCATCTCTTCAGCCCAACTGTAAAAAACAAAACAAAACAAAACAAAACAAAACAAAAAACAACCTACTATGTGGCATTTTTGTAATAGCTCCCTGGGAATGCAGTGATGTATCATTATGATTTCTTCTCTTTGGCCATTTACAGCAAAGCCGTGGGATCTGGAATTCAATAGGTTCTTTCACTAGGTCTATGAGTGCTCTAGACATCTCTTTTTCATTGTAAAAGGGGAACCAATTTCCTTACAGAGATGTGAGAATTACTCTCTATGATCAAGGTTAAGCACATAATACATGATTCCCATACATAGAAAATGTTCATTTAGCAGGTAAGACATAAGAAGATCACAATAGTTACTATGGAATGAGTGCTTTATGGCATGTCACATTCTGCTTAAAATATTTTAATCCATTAGCTCATTTAGGCTGCCCAAGAGCTCTTAGACGTAGGTACTATTCTTTGCTATTTTCATCATCTTCATTTTCTGAATAAAGAAGTGTGAAAAGGCTAGATAACTTGAGAAAGTCCTCAGGGACAGCTGATACATGGAGCCAGGATTTGAACCCAAGTGGCCCAAATGCAGAATAAATACTCTTGACCTTATACTTTCCCTTCTCTCCAAGTGAGGCTGTTGAAGGAGTTTGTTAGAAATTCAGAGGCTTGCAGAGCCCACTTTTGGGCCTACTAAATGAGAACTTTAAATGAGATGTCCAGGTTAATCAATTATGTGCACATTACAGTTGGAGAAGCATTATTGTACCCCATGGCAGTTGTGAAATTTGACAAGTTAAAAGTTTCAGTGGAGGTGTTTTCTCTAAGGTGCTATTAGAGTAAATGTCCTGGAAAGCCTGCATCAAAGATAATTCAGTGAAATAAAATGTATTACATCTGGAAAGCAGTGATATATAGGCTCTAAATGAACAGTGAATCATGCATACACAAATACATACCACAACTATGATCAGGAGCACAGAGAAGTGACCTGTGAAGGCCTAGTTTACTCCTAATCACAGCTGCCCCAACAGATGCCACAGTGGCCTTAACAAATTCTGCATTTGTCATTGGCTGTTAGGCTTTGCAGCAGAGAGCTGCAGTGGTCTCTCTCACCTAGATGGCTTAGGAAGTAATTTGCATAGGCATAATTGTTTTGTTTTCCTCCTTTCTTTGTTGTCATGGTTACTCGATTCATTTGCATCTTCAAGCCTCTTCTATCATATTAACCTGAAAGCCACACACAGCATCTCCTTCTTTGAGGGAAAAAAAAAATCGCACATGAAGGGTGAGGGAAAGTTCTAATTTGAGTACCTGGGTGATAGTTTTCAGATGAAGCATTTCTAAAGTAGATATAATTTATAGATTCAGCCTGAAATCACAATTCACTGGGAGGCCTCCTGCTAAGAGCCTAGGCTGGAGCTGTGTATCTTGAGTATATTCATGTCCCAATGGTAGAGAGTGTGTCCTGAAGGAGAAAGCAAGTCATTACTGTAGTGTAACTGAGTGCAAAGACTATAGGGAGAAAGCACATTCCTCAAGAAGATAGATCCTATTCTTCCAGTCACTCAAAAACAACAACAACCTGTCATTAAGCCTTTATCTTTGATAATGTGAGTGATAAAAGAAACCCTAAAGTTCTTTGGTCATTCTCCACTTAACGTATCCTAGTCCCAAGATGATATTGTACATTCCTGTTTTCGCCATCCAAACAGTACCCTCAAACTTGCACCAGCTTAAAACACCATGTGATCACTCATGATTCAGTGGGAGAATGAGTTCAGCTGGATGATGCTTTTGCTCATAACGTCAGCAGTTATTTGGATGTCCGAGTAAACCAGTGAGACCAAGAGGATTTACATCGCTAGCAGTTGACACAGGATTTTGGTAGAAAGCGCCCATGGAGAGTTGGCCAGAACTTTATGAGTACCCTCCATGGGGCTTCTCTGTATGACTTGAATCTCCCACAGCATGATGGCTGAATTTCAAAGGAGAACATTTCCAGGAAATAGACTCTATAGTCAAAGGTAAGCACTGACTGAGAGGGAGGACACAGGCTCTTCACCTGTGACTCTATAAGGAGGGGCTAGGACTTGTTGGGAAATCCTTGGTGACTAGCTGATTAACCCCCCCCCCCCCCGTATCAGTTAAGGTTCTGGAGATGAATAGGAAGAATAGAATATACTTGTACTGATGAAGAGATTTAGCAGAATGGCTTGCATGGTCAGAGGTTGAATAGCCCCGCAATGGCTCTCTGCAGGTGGGAGCTGGAAGGTCCCTGGAGAGTCATTGGTGTGAGTTCAAGATCAAAGGCTAAGGAAGCTAGGGTCTGGTGTCTTCTGTGGGTGATTGGCAGCAGCAATAAATAAATAACTAAATAAATAAACAAAATTCCACTTAAGGGGAATGAGGCTGAATCAGGCAGGCCCAGCTTCACTCTTTTTCTACTTTCGTTAATCCCAGTTATTGGATGGTGCTGCCCACATTCAGAACAGGTCTTCTGCCATAGTTCCTTCATGCAAATGCCAATCCTATCTGGAAACGTGCCCCCACACACCCCTGGCAGTGTGCTTTGTCAGTTTTCAAAGCACTTATCAACCCAGTCAAGTCCATAACTGAGATTAGTTATCATACTTCCTTTCTGAACTTTTACTTTTCTCTTTCTTTCTCTCTCTCTCTCTCTCTCTCTCTCTTTCTTGGCTAGCTTTTCCCAACACAAACTTTTCTACTATGTCCTTGGGAATCCTTATTCAGTCATTAACAAAAATCTTTTTAACCCAAATCTTTTCTCTGGATGTGTTTCTTTTCATCTTACTCCACATACATCCTAATTTTCTCCTGAGGACCCAGATTCTCTTTCCATTTTCTGAGGTGCTGGCTTCTTTTCTCCTGGATTCCTCATATCCCTGGATTGATGGCTGAATGGGTACCTTTCATGGCTCTTCATTTCCTGTTTCTAACTCCATTCTCCCACTCTCCCACTAATATCACACCTCTCCCTGTCTTTGGACACTAGGTCTTGAGAGAGTCATCTGCTAAACCTGTGCAACCCTCCTTCCTTTGTATAAGATTGTAGATCTCCCTCACTGTCGCTCTAATATTGCTCCTGTCATACATAATTCTTGGGGAGTTCCATAGCCCTCCAGTGTTCTGCCTCTCTGCCCTTCTTCGACTCATTTTGTCTCTCTCTACTTCATTTGCACACTCCCATTCTCATACTCCAGCCAATTTTTAAGTTTTTTTGTTGTTTATTTTGATTTATTTATTTGAGAGAGACAGACAGAGAGAAGGAGGCAGAGAGAGAGAGAGAGAGAGAGAGAGAGAGAGAGAGAGAGAGAGAGAGAGAGGATGGGCTTGCCAGGGCTTCCAGCCACTGCAAATGAATTCCAGACACATGCACCCCTTGTGCATCTGGCTAACATGGGTCCTGGGGAATCCAGCCTCGAACCGGGGTCCTTAGGCTTCACAGGCAAGTGCTTAACCGCTAAGCCATCTCTCCAGCCCACTCCAAACAAATTTATCCTTAATGCTTTTTGGACAGACAGGATGATTTTAGGCAGTTTATTCATGAGCTTTTTAAAAATATTTTTGTTTATTTATTTATTTGAGAGCAACAGACAGAGAAAGAGGGAGAAAGAGAGAGAGAATGGGTGTGCCAGGGCCTCCAGCCTCTGCAAATGAACTCCAGATGCATGTGCATCTGGCTTACATGGTTCCTGGGGAATTGAGCCTCCAACCAGGGTCCTGAGGCTTCACAGGCAAGCACTTATCTGCTAAACCATCTCTCCAGCCCCTACTCATGAGCTTTTGAACAGGAATTGGCAGGCATTCAGTCAATAGCATGCTTAGCTCTGAAATGAAGAAAGCAGTTAAATCCACAGATACATAACATAGTGTGAGATAAGGTGCAGGGGAGTAATGCTGCTTTAAGGACCAAAGGGGCACAGTTTGACATTTACCTCTGTTTGTTGGGCATTGTGATTTGTTGAAAAAAAAATCATTTCTTTGAGCACCAGTATACTTATCCAAAACAACTAAGACATTCATCTCAGTCTACCTCAGAGGATTTAAAATGTTATTTTATCTTAGAAATCTATCTACTGTTTAAACTTAACAAGCAATGTAAAGAATCTCACTATAGCATTTTATACATATGTGCCATTATCGTTGATTTTTTTTGAGGATTAAATCAAGTAATATATGTAATGCTTATTTGTAAATTGTAAAGTACTCTATTTTGGTCTGCCGAATGTCATACATAATAACCATAGTTGTAACAAAACTCCCATTCTTTAGAAGAAATAAAGGTGTAGTTGAGAGGTTTCCCAGGGACAATTGTTAAAGAGACTTCTTAGTTCTGATAATTTTGTACTTATAAATATTATTTATTTCAAGTGAATGTGAAGGATTATTATATACCAGAAAACTGTGCAAAGGTGCATGCAATGTCTAATTTCACAGAGCTTTTGCCTGGGCTAGTTTCCAGTCATACAACTGTAACAAGTGCTTGTGTGTGCAAGAGCGTATGTGTGAGTGTGCATGTATGGGTGTACCAGGGTCCCTTGCCACTGCAAATGGAATGGCACGTGTCACTTTTTGGGGGTCCAGCATTATGTGGATGGGGGGGAATTCAACCCAGGCCATCGGGCTTTGAAAACAAACACCATTGACCACTGAATCAGCTCTCCAGCTCCAGCTCTGATATTTTTGATACCTGTTACATCTATTATTGTTATTATTATTTTATTAAGTAGAAAATTTGTATGGACACATAATATGTTGCAATACCCGGTCACAGTAAGCAACATTGATACTTTGGCTTCATTTTATGAATAAACAGTTTTTAGAGCTTTTGAAAGCCTTATAAATATTTCTTTCAAGTGAATGTGAGGGGTTATTATATACCAGAACACTGTGCAAAGGTGGATGCAGTACCTAACCTCACAGAGATTTTTGGTGGGCTAGTTTCCAGCCGTACAACTGTAACAAATGCTATAAAGATGGTGTGATTACTCAGGGAGAAACTGTACTACATAGATCTGATCTAGTCAGTAAATGGAGAAGGCCAACCAAGGAGCTCACAACTAAAGAAAGATAAGAATCAATTAGATGGAGAAGACAGGTCCATTAAGTTTTGAAGTACAGCTATAATGAATTATACAAGTATTATTACTTAATAAAATTTAATATTTAAGATCTTATAGTTGTGGAGGTCAAAAGTCCTCAAATAAAGGTGTCTGAGAGGACTGCATTCCTTCTGGAGGGTCTTTGGGTAAATTCACTTCCTTGAGTTTTCTGGCTTCTAGATGCCACTTTGGTTCAAGGCTCTTCCTTTTATTTGCAAAGCCAGCACTACAGCATTTTGAAATCTCTCTGACTTCTTACCTCTGATGCCATTATCACATGTCCCTCTCTGAGTCACCTGTCTCTCTCTGTCTGTCCCTTGTAAGGATACTTGTGACGACAGTCAATCTGCTAGAAAGTACAGGCTATTCTCCCCACCTCCCCATTCTTACAATAATCAAATTTACAAAAGTGTCTTTTGCAATATTAGGTAATGTATTAGGTAGGTTTTGAAGGCGAAGATGTGAATGAATATCTTCAGTGAAGGACTGTTATTCTATCTACCACAACTGGGAAATACATTTCAGGTGACAAGAACAACTCATATAAAGACCTGGTATTCAACAGATCATCTCAAATGGAAAGAACTGAAGGTGGGTCAGAGTAGCATGGGCCCAGAAACTGTAGTGAGGGTGAGACATGAAGAAGCTAAAGACACAAGCGGGGACTAGATCATATAGCACTGTCACAGTCAGCTCCACATTGCTGGGATGAATCCACAAACCAGACACAGTTTATGGGAGGAAGGGACTTATTGCAGCTTAGAGTTCCAGCGGAAGTTCCATCATGACAGAAGAAGTTGGCCCCCTTTTACGGATCCACACAGAGAGAAGAAACACCAACAGTACCACCAAAAGCAAGCAAAGAACTCTCAAGGACTCAGGCACTGGTCATATTGCATACCTTAGGCTGGAAACAGATCCTTCCTCAGTAACACCTTTGGGTTGGACCCCAGGATCTGCCCACAGTGACACCTCTTTCAGCAAGGTGGCTGGGAATCCAAGTTATAAGTTTTAATAGAACATTTGAGTCTGTTGGGGGACATGAATTCAAACTACCACAAGGACCTTTTCTGGTCATGTCACGTAAGTGTACCTTGGTTCCTGAAATAGCCATGAGAAACTATTTGCAGGCTTAAGGCAGGGGAGCTGGTTCTATTCATATTTATACCTCAGGAGATAATTTTGCTATTGGTTGTTGAGGAACTTGTAACTGAGGTAAGCAATGATAACTTGGACAAGGTTGAAATGGAGAGAAGATGAATAGCAGAGAGGTATGGGAGGAAACACAACAGGACTTGATAATGCTTCATCATGAGGCTTTAATAACTAGGGAGGGGAGTAAAGGATACCGAGAATGACCAGACTTTAGTCCTGCATCTCTGGGATGAATGATGGTGCAACTCACTGAACTAGAGCAGATCATGAAGAAGGATCAGACTGATTTGTGAATACTCATGAATTTGGCTTAGAATTGCTTGGTAGGGGGTGCCCTTGAGCCATCCAAGAGGAAGTGTCAAAGCAGGTCATAGACAGAGCTCTAGAGGGGTCTAAGGCAGAGATAGAAATTTAAATGCCATCTTTATATAAATGTATTCAGTGCAGGTGTGGTGAAATTGCTTTAAGGGGAACAAGAAGAGGAGATGGTTGAGGGTAAAGGATCGAGGAACCACAAAATATCTAATACTGTGGTAAGAAGGACAAACCCACTCAGGAGACAGAGAGCCTAGGAAGGCAGAGAGGGGAAAACTCCAAGAAGGCATCTTTTTCTTGAAGCCAAACTAAATGAATATTTTCAGAATAATAAGAGGGGCTGAACAGATGACTCGGCCATTAACAGATTTGCCTGCAAAAGCCTAACAACCCAGGCTTGATGCTCTAGTTGTCATGTAGCGCCAGATGCATGAAGTGGCACACGTATCTGGAGTTGTTGACAGTGGCTGGATGCCCTGGCATGCCCATTCTTTCTCTCACTTGCTCTGTCTGTCTCTCTTCTCTCTGACTCTCTCTGCTTGCATAAATAAACTATTTTTAGAAAGTGGTAAGTGGTCATCAGTATCAAAACCATTAAGTCAAGTAAAAGGACAACTGGAGAGTTTCTGTTTGACTTAATGCCATTATCAATAAATCCTTCAGGGCTGGAGAGATGGCTTAGCGGTTAAGCGCTTGCCTGTGAAGCCTAAGGACCCTGGTTCGAGGCTCGGTTCCCCAGTTCCCACGTTAGCCAGATGCACAAGGGGGCGCACGTGTCTGGAGTTCGTTTGCAGAGGCTGGAAGCCCTGGCGCACCCATTCTCTCTCTTCCTCTATCTGTCTTTTTCTCTGTGTCTGTCACTCTCAAATAAATAAATAAATAAATAAACAAAAATAAATCCTTCAAAGGTATGGACCTTTCTACCTCAGCATGTTTCTCCTCATTTTATCAACTAAGCTTTACAAAGAAGAAAGTAACCAAGGCTAAATCACAGGAACTTGAGCTGAATAGAGCCCATTTCTGATGTGGGAGCTTGGTTATTATTCTGTGACCCCAGGTTGAGCTCATGGTCCACACCTCTCTTTCATCAGAGTCCAAAGAGTTCCAAGAAGTCCAGCACTTAGCTGGGCATGGTGGTTCATGCCTATGATCCAAACACTTTGTGGAGGCTGTCAGAAGGATTGTTGTGTGTTTGAAGGCAGCCTGGGCTACCTAGTCAGTTACAGGTCAGTATGAGCTACAAAGTGAGACACTATCTCTAAAAAGTGTGTGTGTGTGTGTGTGTGTGTGTGTGTGTGTAAGAGAGAGAGAGAGAGAGAGAGACAGAGAGAGAGAGAGAGAGAGAGCACACTTGTACACAATTGGCACTCAAATATTTGTTGACTGATTATATAAACAACCCATACTTTTTTCCCAGTATGTATTAATCTTACCCACAGAAATTAATAGTTCCTATCCATGTACCAACTTAAGGTACTAATTCATAATCAAACTTCTGTCCTATTTATCTATATATGCATCTATCTATCTATCATCTATTTATCTATTATATATGTACAGGACTTTAGTTCTGCATCTCTAGAATGAATGATGGTGAAACTTCCTGAAATAGAACAGAACATGAAGAAGGAACAGATTTGTTTTGAACATTTGAACACTCATGAGTTTGGCTTAGAAATGCTTTGTTATTATATTATACATAATATAGATATGGATATATCACAATAGCTATTGTATTCTTACATACCTGAAACATTATATTTCCCATTTACATTGTATGTTCTTGGTCATTTCCTCCTTAGGTGGTAATGTGTTTGAGAATAGATCTTTGTTTAGACACAGTAAAAAGTGTTTTATTTTTATTTTTTTTTTAAATTTTATTTATTTATTTATTTGAGAGCGACAGACACAGAGAGAAAGACAGATAGAGGGAGAGAGAGAGAATGGGCGCGCCAGGGCTTCCAGCCTCTGCAAACGAACTCCAGACGCGTGCGCCCCCTTGTGCATCTGGCTAACGTGGGACCTGGGGAACCGAGCCTCGAACCGGGGTCCTTAGGCTTCACAGGCAAGCGCTTAACCGCTAAGCCATCTCTCCAGCCCTGTTTTATTTTTTAAAGGGGGGGGGGAGGTTGTTTTCATTGTGGGAGAAATGGTAGATATGGCACAAGAAGTTAGAACTCCTAGCCCTGTTTCTGAAAAATTATTTTGAAGTTGTTAACTGACATCTTTTCTTTTGGGAAAAAATAGGCCCATTGCACTTGTTGTAACTGAGGGCCACAAAGAGAAATTATAACAACTTTGTGTGCGACATCTGCCAGGGCCCAGGAGAAATTGAAGAGGAAGCAGTGACATGAATGCTGCTCTTGCACCTAGCCTGACTACCAGTTCTAGGGTGATGATGGCAGATAATGTTCAATCAAAACTTATCAAAGCAGAAATCCAGAGGTTACTAAGAACTTAACTCTAAATCAGACTGCCAAAAAGCCTGCTATGGCTCAGGGAACATTGTATAAGAGGAGACAGAAAGATTGTAAGAGTCATAGAGTGGGTAGGAATACCCTGAGACATGCCCCCCACCCACCCCACAGGAATTGATTGAGGCCTTTACGATCCCACAGTGAATACTATAACCCAACTGAGGAGGGCTCCTGGGTAACAAGAGCTGGGGAAGGGGATAAAAGAGTATAATCTGTTATATATGTATTTTAA
This sequence comes from Jaculus jaculus, assembly GCF_020740685.1. NCBI lineage: Eukaryota > Metazoa > Chordata > Mammalia > Rodentia > Dipodidae > Jaculus > Jaculus jaculus. The sequence continues at coordinate 5,757,559 of NC_059125.1, read as the reverse complement.
AAGTTTGTGAATAATTTGGTAAATTGAGAATCCAGAATATTTACCCTCATTTTTACTCCAGTACTCAATCAAACTGCATATACATGTGGAAAAGTTATGCCAAGGAAAATTCACAGCACCACTATTGCCACGAGCCCCAAACTGAAAAAAAAGCCAAGCACTTAGTACATTACTTTCTGTTACATAATAAACAAACAACATCTCATGCTTCTGTTGATCAACCATTTGACCTGGGCCCAGCTACTGATCTGAGCTACTCCAGACTAGCTGAGTTTTGCCCAGATCAGTAGATCAGAAACTAAATATTTGTTAGTGTGGTAAGCAACCACCTCATGGAGTGATTTGTTGTCTAACAGTAGATGCCTGGAGCAAGCAAAGCCAACTCAGTTGACAGGCTCAAAGGGAATTGGCAAGGTTCTGGAATAAAAGAGCTGTCATCTTCCCAACTTCCCCTTCTACTGTGTTTTTTGTTAAAAATATTTTATTTAATTATTTGAAAGAGAGAAAAAAGGAGAGAGGGGGAAGGGAGAGAGGGAGGGAGATAGAATGGGTGCCAGGGCCTCCAGCTGCTGCAAACTACAAATGCATGCACCACCTTGAACATCTGGCTTATGGGTTCTTAACCGCTAAGCCATCTCTCCAGCTCCAACTTATACTTTGCTTACAAGATAGATGTATAATCTTAGAAGCAGAGAGCAATAGTGGAAACTGCTGAAGTTTTCCTCACTCAATTTGATTAAAACCTGCATTAGGGCTGGAGGGATGGCTTAGTGGCTAAGGCATTTGCCTGCAAAGCCAAAGGACCCAGGTTCAACTCCCCAGGACCCATGTTACCAGATGCACAAGGGGGCACATGTATCTGGAGTTCTTTTGCAGTGGCTGGAGGCCCTGGTGCGCCCATTCTCTCTCTCTCTCTGTCTCTTTCTTTGTCAAATAAATAAAATGAATTAAAAAACTTGCTTTAAAATCAAATTTCTTTTTTTAAAAATCAATTTGTATAAATGACTACTAAACTTTTACAGAGATCTTTAAACTGGTGTTGCTCAGCTGTATCATGAATGACACTTCATAATGTATATTTCCTATCTGTTTTTTTTTCAAGATGTTATCAAATTTTAATGAATAAAATTAAGGATCAATAATTATCAACCTCACTATCCCAGTGGGCATGTAGATGCTTGAATATTTATATGAAAAGGTGATAGCTGTATTTTCCTAACTCATTATTAATATTATGAAATATTCTTTTTTGAGACAAGGCTTTGTTACATACCCCAAACTGGCAGTGAACCCTGCGTTCTCCTGTTTCAACCTCCTAAGCGCTATGAATATAGGTGCATACCGCTACACCTGTGTCCAAGGATAGTTTTAATACATAATCATTAGGAGGCATTTATTTTTGCTCTAAAGCAAATTTCAGTGAGGACAACTTGTGAAGGAGAAATAGGAGCAAGGTAATTTATCTTCTCTCCAGGCAATCAGGGACAGGGGCCAAATCATGAGAATGAGAAGACACCATCCCAATTGCCATGGCAGAACTAGAATATTTGCCTGATCCAGTCTAAGATGACTACAAGCAATTCTTCAGTTCCCCAGTCAGGTCTCTCCCTTACATACATGAATCTGATGATTAAGCCCTATCTGTTGAAGGATGTTTAGCAGCATCCCCAGTCTCTAGCCACTATATGCAAGGTCCTTCTGGTCAAGAAAATGAAACATTTCTAGATATTGCCTGTAGGACACAATTGAACATGGTTAAAACTACTGTTCTAGAAATCCATTTAGGGAACATCAACGTGGGTATTATTATGAAAGCCAAAGAGAGCAATGGTAAATGGATGAAAGTGAAGCAAATTAAGATATAGGGAGAGAGGGGTGCCAATTTATTTAGGCCCAACCATGGGTGTTGCCAGTCTCAAAACACTCTTGTGAAATAGTTAACATCATCTCCTCTTCCTCAGGAAGAACCAGAGGCTGATAATAGAAATGACACATAACTCCAGATCCATCAAAACATATCCAACCATGTAATGCATATGTATAATATGAACGGCTTAAAGATATACAGACTAAATAGTAAAGGGTAAATTTTTCTCTATATACCTTATTTTCTGTCTCATAAGGAAACCACTCCTAATCATTTGTTCATTTGTGTATCCTTTGAGAAATTTCTTACATATATTCAAGCGATATATTTAATTTTCTCCATTAACATGGCTTATATGCTAGTAAGTACCATAACCACACACACATACATACGCACACTCACATATATATGTGTGTGGTTATGGTACTTACTAGCATATATATATATATATATATATATATATATATGCATATATATATGTGTGTGTGTGTGTGTATACATATATACACACATACATACATACATATACATACATATGTATATGTATATATATAAATATATATATGTATATATATATTTACATATATATACATATATATGTATATATGTGTATATATATTTACATATAATACACATAATAAGAGAATCCACGATAGTTGTGCATACATATTTTGAATAAGTACATGAAGGTCTGCTTCTATTGTTTCTTCTGAGACAGTTTCATGTCTAGAGTGCCCTCAGACTCAGGATTCTCCAACTTCAACAATTTGTAAGTAAAGATAGATAGAAAGAAAGCAAGACAGAGTGAACTAGAGAGAATAGGCACACAGGGCCTCTAGCCACTGCAAACAAAATCTAGATGCATGTGCCACTTTGTGCATGTGGCTTAGGTGGGCACTGGGGAATCAAGTCCAGGTCATTAGGTTTTGTAGGCAAGCACCTTAACCACTGAACAATCTCTTGAGCCCCAAGTTTGTTCTTTTTAAATGGTTGCTTAGCATTCTATAGTAGGCCTGTAGAATAATTGATAAACTAGTGAAAAGTATGTAGATTATTCATAGATGGTGGCTCTTATAAAGCCTCAATATGCAGTATTATGTACACATTTTCTTCTACATGGTTATTGCATCCATTTAGCTACTCTGAATTTATTTTCTTTTGGTTTCCTCTTTTTTCTTGCCCTATCAATGCTAAGCTCAGTGTAACTTTGGTGTCCAGGAAAGGGCATAGAACATCTGAACAAAACTTCAAGTATGCAATTAACCTTAAAAGGATAGTAAAAGCCGGGTGTGGTGGTGCACATCTTTAATCCTAGAACTCGGGAGGCAGAGGATTGCCAAGAGTTTGAGGCCACCCTGAGACTCCATAGTGAATTCCAGATCAGCCAGAGGTAGAGTGAGACCCTACTTCAAAAAACAAAACAGAAAAAAAAAAACAAAAAAGAGATAGTCAAAAGAATAATTATATGTGGTAAATTCAATATTGTGTTATTTGGCTTTTCAGATCCCAGATTTCACATCTAGAAACTGCTACAGCCGGATGGGATCTCAGATGTTCTTTTGGGCATCCCCCCAATGTGTTTTTCTACCTGAAGACATTGGGATCCTGAGATACTTGAAACCAGTAGACCTCAGTTAGACTGAAAATCTACCTCTTTCAATTGCCATTTCTATGCTCTTTCCAATACACTCTCACAGTGTCTTTCCCAACCCTAATATTTTAGAACTAAGAAAAATTATTTTAAACCCAAACTGATGGCAATCACCTATGCCTCCCAAAGAGGTGGCATACTTCATAGCAATGGAGAACTCAGTCTCTGCTGTATTCTCATCAGAGGGACTGTGGAGTTAGGGCGAGGCTTATATGAATACTTCAAAACTCAGTCAATTAAGTATTTAGGCCATTTGGAAACAAAACATAGACTAATGATATGTGGAGGTGGCTGCCATTCTAGGCAAGGGTGTGGTCAGCTGTAAGACATTGTCTACCAGCACTATTCACAGTAGCTAAGTTATGGGGTCAACCTAGGTGCCCAAGAAGAGAGGAGTGCTTAAATAAAATGGTATAGATATTCTGTTCCACTCTGCTCAGCTAAGCTCAGCTCATTCCTGCTCTACTACTCTGCTCAGCTATCTACCTGTCTTCCCTCTGGCTACAAGGATACCTAAATGGAGAAACTGAGCCGGGTGTGATGGCACACACTTTTAATCCCAGCACTCGGGAGGCAGAGGTAGGAGGATTGCTGTGAGTTTGAGGCCACCCTGAGACTCCATAGTGAATTCCAGGTCAGCCTGGGCCAGAGTGAGACCCTACCTCTACAAACCGAACAGAGAGAGAGAGAGAGAGAGAGAGAGAGAGAGAGAGAGAGACAGAGACAGAGACAGAGACAGACAGAGAGCAGGGCATGATGGACACATCTTTAATCCCAGCACTTGGGAGGCAGGGTAGGAGGATCACTGTGAGTTCTAGGCCACCCTGAGACTCTATAGCGAATTCCAAATGAGCCTGGGCTAGAGCGAGACCCTACCTTGGAAAAACAAAACAAAACCAAAACAGAAAATGAATAAAACTGGAGATAATCATATTAAGCAAATGAAGCGAGTCTCCGAAAGACGAGTATTGTTCTTTCCCTGCCACAGTGGAGTTGCCCCTCAGAAGCTAAGGCTCTGGTGTTTTGGAGATTCAGCCTCACCCCTGAACTGCCGGAGTGAGGAAGGCATTGCTGCTGGAGGCGTGATGGGCGTTGACACTGCTTTACAAGAAGTGATGAAGATTGCCCTCATCCACCATGGCCTTGGATGTGGAAGTCGTGAAGCTTCCAAGGCCTTCTGCCCATCTCTGTGTGCTAGGATCCCACTGTGGCAAGACAATGTCTGCGTCAAGTTGGTGGAGGGCCTTTGCGTGGCAAGTGCTTTATCCACTAAGGGGTCCCCCCCAGCTATAGATTTTATCTGGATACATGAAGTCATGTATGTATATATGACATGAAAGTACACGTGAAATTGTCTAGGGGAACAAAGGGGACTAACAAGAGTGGGGAGGGGCAAGAAAAGAGAGAGTAGGGGAGCATAGTAGGAAATTGCTCCATGTACAATATATACTTGTGTGAAACTGTAGAAGTATCGAAAGACATTGTATAATATTATGAGGCAGATGGGCTTTTCAGCAGAACTCTGAGATGACAACCACCAAATTGAGTAATCAAGACACTTTAGAAGGTGAACAACATGGCTAAAAAACAAAACAAAACATAGTGAGGAGCTGAGCATGGTGGGGCACACCTTTAATCCCAGCACTTCGAAGGCTGAGGTAGGAGGATCATAGAGCTGCAGAGTTAGTTCCAGGTCATCCTGGACTGGAGTGAGACCCTATCTCAAAAGAAAAATACAAAACAAACAAAACAGAGCTGGGTGTGGTGGCGCACGCCTTTAATCCCAGCACTCGGGAGGCAGAGGTAGGAGGATCGCTGTGTATTCGAGGCCACCCTGAGACTACATAGTGAATTCCAGGTCAGCCTGGGCCAGAGCAAGACCCTACCTTGAAAAATGAAAAAAAAAAAAAAGTGGAGGGGTGGCCTACATAGAAAAATAAAATGTCTAATATTTAATTTTGAGCTGTTTGGACATGACACATAAACTTTAAGTGAAAGAATGTCATACACAAATATCTTCAGGGAATGGACATTTTTGGTTTATGGAAAGAGAGCAAGGGAGAGGGAGGGAGGGAAAGAAAGAAAGAGGGAAAGAGAGGGAGAGAGAAAGTGACTGAGATTTACATGAGTTAAGTAAGAGGTTCAAGACTAACTGTGAGAGCAGAGATAATACCAAGCCAGCCCAGTGGGACAAAAGTGTGTGAGGGGCGTAATGTCTTTCTGCTTTTAATGAGTAAGAGGGATTCATTCATTTAGGAATGTTTGATGTGGTGGATTGAATGTGAATGTCCTCCAGTGACTCCTGTTGGAATACTTAATCCCCAGGTGGTGGTGCTGCTTGGGAAGGTTGTGGAACCTTTAGCAGGGAAACCACTCTGGAGGAAGTGTGTCACTGGGGGCAGGCCTTGAGGTTTTATAGTGGAACCCTGCTCTCTATTCTCTCTCTCTACTTCTTTTCTACTGGGTTATGATGGGCCACTGGCTGTCTGCTCCTGCTATGTCTTCCTGCCGTGGTAGGTTTCCCCTAAAGCTCTAAGTCGAAAGTAAACCCTTTGATTACTTAAAGTGCTGCGGGTCAGGTATTTTGCCCTAGTAATTAGAAAGCAACTGGTGCATTTAGGTTCATATAATAGAAAGCACAGCCAGTAATGTGATAAACAAAAAGTTTATGTAAGAGGGCAGGGTAGACATTCTGGGATTATTTCTTCAACTCTAGTGAGTGAGGGCACTTTGTTGACAGTGTGACTCTCCAGAACATTGTTGTCCCTCATTTACAAGATAGCTGCTATAGCACTACAAAAACCAAACTTTTTTTTAATTTGCTTTTTAAAAATTTCTTTATTTTTTTTATTGATAACGTCCATAAGTACAGACAATAAACCATGATAATTCCCACACACCCCCAACCCAAACCCATCTTTACAAATCTTTAAAACATGAAGTAGGAAAACAGGAAAGGGAGAGAAATTTTTATATTGGGGGGAAGAATTATTCCCAGGAGTATCCAAGATACTTTACATTTCCTTGTCCAGATAAGACTCTCATGACATCTCTAATATCATGGAGCTGAGAAACAAGTATATATGTATTTTTGCAGTCAGGTTCACATTGCTGGTAGAAATCACCCAACAAAGATCAACTTGTGGGATAAAGGAGTTTATTCTGGCTTACAGGCTGGAGGGGGTAGCTCCATGATGGCAGGGGAAAACAATGGCACGAACAGAGGGTGGCCATAACCCCCTAGCTCACATAAGGTGGACAACAGGAACAGGAGAGTGTGTCAAACATTGCTAAGGGGACACTGGCTATAAAACCCATATGATTACCCTGAACAATACTCTGTCTCTAGGAGGCTTTAGTTTCCAATTGCCATCAGCTAGGGAGACTAGCATTCAGAATACCTAAGTTTATGGGGGACACCTGAATCAAACCACCACATGTATTATTATGGTTATGATTATCATTATTATTTTTTAAAATTTTTGTTCCAGGGTCTCATGTAGTCTAAGATGACCTGAACTTGCTATGTAGCTGAGATGGCCTAGAATTCCTGATCCTTCTGTCTCTACCCAGTAAGTACTAGTATTGCAGGTATGTCACCAAAAAGCTTATTTGTGTTTTGGATTTCAGTTTTTTACAAAGGGTTTTTAAAATTTATTTATTTGGGAGAGGGGACAGACAGAGGGAGAGAATGGGTGCATCAGGGCCTCTCACTGTTGCAAAGCGAATTCCAAATCCATGCACCACTTTGTGCATCTGGCTTTTTGTGGGTGCTGGGGAATCGAGATCAGGACTGGAGACTTTACAGGCAAGTGCCCCTAACTGCTGAGCTCTTTGCCAAGCCAGGTTTTGATTTGTTTTTTTGAAACAGCGTCTCATCATGTAGTTCAAGCTAGCCTGACTTGCCTTAGTTTATTTATTTATTTTTTAAATCTTGCTGTGGTGGAAAGCTGTTGATTTCCCACTAATTTATTTTTTATTTATCTATTACACACAGATGGGGTATAGAGAGGGAGAGAATGGGCGCACCAAGGCCATTGCAAACAAACTAAAGATGTACGGGCCACCATGTACATCTGGCTTACATGGACACTGGGGAGTTGAACCTGGGTCCTTAGGCTTCATAGGCAAGTGTCTTAACTGCTAAGCCATCTCTCCAACCCCTCCATTAATTTAATAGGAAAACTTATAATGTTTTTTGTCCCTATGCAAGAAATCCAAATAGTTTTCATAGGTAAGAAAATATATCAAATAGACAGTGAAGATAATTTTAAGGCGAAGCATTAGGTCGTTTACTTGCGACCTTTCTAATTTCTTAATATAGGCACTTAAGGCTATAAATTTACCTCTTAGAACTGCCTTCATTGTGTCCCAGAGATTTTGGTATGTTGTGTTCTCATTATCATTTGACTCTATAAATTTTTTGATTTCCTTTTTGATTTCTTCATTGACCCACTCATCATTTAGTAGAGTATTGTTTAGTTTCCATGATTTTGTGTATGCTCTATAGCCTTTCTTGCTACTGATTTGTAGTTTAATTCCATTGTGGTCAGATAGAATGCAAGGAATTATTTCACTTTTCCTGAATTTGTTAAGATTTGCTTTGTGTCCTAATATATGGTCTATGTTAGAGAATGTTCCATGTGCTGCTGAAAAGAATGTATATTCTGCAGCCTTTGGATGAAATGTCCTGTATATATCTGTTAGGTCCATTCTTTCTATGACCTCATTTAGTCCAGATGCCTCTCTGTATATTCTTTCCCTGGATGACCTGTCAATTGATGAGAGTGCCATGTTAAAGTCACCCACCACCACTGTGTTTGGTGTTATCTGTGACCTTAGTTCTAATAGTGTTTGTTTGACGAATTTGGGAGCCCCCATGTTAGGTGCATATATGTTTAGGATTGTAATGTCCTCCTGTTGGAGTGTGCCCTTAATCAATATAAAGTGACCTTCCTTATCTTTCTTGACTAACATCGGACTAAAGTCTACCCTGTCTGATATTAGGATAGCAACCCCTGCTTGTTTTCTAGGCCCATTTGCTTGAAACACCGTCTTCCAACCTTTCACCCTGAGATAATGTCTATCCTTTGTAGAAAGGTGAGTTTCTTGGAGACAACAAATTGTAGGATCCTGCTTTTTAACCCAGTCTGCAAATCTATGTCTTTTCGTTGGGGCATTGAGACCGTTGATATTAAGAGATATTATTGAAAGGTGTGTATTTATGTTTGCCATTTGTGTGTGTGTGTGTGTTTCTGGTTCTACCTGTGCTCTCTTCTGTTAACTGGTATTTGAGTACAGCTTGTTTTTTCTAGGTTCCTTATATGTGTGCTTTTCCTTTTGTTCAGCATGGAGGATTCTATCAAGTATTTTCTGTAGAGCTGGTTTTGTCTTCAAATACTCCTTTAACCTGCTTTTGTCATGGAATGTCTTTATTTCTCCATCTATTTGAATGGATAACTTTGCAGGATAAAGTAACCTTGGTTGACAGTTGTTATCTTTCAGAACTTGGAATATATCACTCCAAGCCCGTCTGGCTTTAAAAGTTTGTGTTGAATAATCTGCTGTAATCCTGATGGGCTTGCTTTTGTAGGTAACTTGATTTTTCTCTCTAACTGCTTTCAATATTTTTTCTTTGGTGTGTGTGTTTGGAAGTTTGATTATAATATGGCGAGGAGAGGTTCTTTCTGGGTTTTGTCTGGCTGGGGTTCTAAAGGCTTCCTGTATCTGTATTGGCACCTCTTTCCCAATTTGGGGGAAATTTTCCTCTATGATTTTGTTGAAGATGCCTACTATGCCTCTGGAGTGGAGTTCTTCTCCTTCTACTATGCCCTGAATTCTTATATTGGATCTTTTCATAGTGTCCCGAATATCTTGAAATTCCCACTCATACTTTTTTATAAGTTTGTCTTTCTCTTTGTTGGACTGCATTAGGTCTGCCACCTGGTCTTCTAGCTTAGATATTCTGTCCTCTCCCTCATCCATCCTACTGGTGAGATTTTCTACAGAGTTTTTTATTTCATTAACTGTGTTCTTCATTGCTAGTAATTCTGACTGGTTTTTCTTTATTATTTCTATTTCCCTATTTATGTCTTGTATTGCCTTCTTTATTTCATTAAATTGGTGTCCTGCCTCTTCTTTGATTCCTTTGATTTCCTCTTTGATTTCTTCTTTGATTGTTTTCATGTGTTCTTTGACCTCTTTGAACATATTTATAATTATTCTTTTGAACTCTTTCTCAGGCATTTCCTCTAACTCTTTCTCACTGGAGGACATTTCTGATGCATTAATACTTTTAGGTGGATTTATATCGTCTTGCTTTTTAGTGTTTCTTGTGTTATAATGTATATATTTTTGCATCTTGGATTAAGTTAATGCTTGGATTTTCTAGCTAGCTGTGTATTCTTAGCTGTATGAATTGATTTGATGTAATATATTTTCAGGGTAGGACCTTAAGGTATTAGGTGTGGCTCTTAAGACTCTCAGAGTATCTACAAAGATGTTCATAGGGGTTGAGTTTCCCTGCTATAGGAGTATTCAAGCAGGCTGAGTGGAATAAAATACAGGAAGATTCTAAAATTTAACTAAACACTGTACACATTCAATCAAAAACAGCCCCGAGTATGTATGCAAGAGTAGTTATTATAATGACCAGATCCTCTATCAACAAAGAGGTTTAGATTTCTGGTCTGTTGAGGGATCCAAGTCAGCTTGTGACCAAGTGAGACCCTTCCCTGGTGCAATCCCAGTTACCTTGGGTGATTTTGGTCTCAGTCAAGTTGCTGCCTGGGTTGTCGGGCTGCTGTTCTGATTTCTGGAGCTGGGCACTTGCTTTTCCTACGGGGCAAACTGAGCCGCTGCTGCTGCCTCTGCTGCTGCTGTAGCTGCCACTGCTGGAGCCACCAGTGCTGCTGAAGCTGCTGCTGCTGTGTCCACTGCCGCTGCTCCCCCTGAAGCTGCTGCTGCGGGATCTGCCGCTGCTGCCGCTCCTGGGTCTGCTGCTGCTGGGGCTGCTGGTACCGGTGCTGGAGCCTCTGATGTTGCTCCCGAACTCTGCTCCTGCTTGGGTCCCGTTGTCTGCCCAAGTTGGCGTGGCCGGGTCCCAGGCCGCTGCTCTGTTCACTGGAGCTGGGTTCAGGCGGTGGGGGAGGGGAGGGAGCCGCGGCTGCTCTGGTTGTCTCGCTGTTCCACGTGTTCTTCTACCTCGCGGTCTGCTCCTCCGTTGCTCGCTGCCGCTCTCCCCTCACGTTTCCCGAGTTGCGGAGAGCACGGTGTGAGGGGAAAATCCCGCACCTGGCTTTTCCTGTGGCTCGAGCCGAGTCTGGCGGTTTTCTGCTGCGCCGCGGCCGCGGCGGTTGGCCGAGCTGCCGGAGCCGCTTTTCCCACCTGTGCAGGCTCTGGATGCTCTATAACTCTTCTACTTCTCCACTGCCGCTTTAATTTCCTATACACCTCACTTTTTAGTAAAAGTGTGTATTTTGCTGAGTTTTTTTGGTCTTTTTCCCCCCTAGGCTGCTTTGGCGTGGTACCTACACCGCCATCTTAACCGGAAGTCCCCACCTCACTTTTTTAAGATAATTTTATATAAGATGTTAAGAACAAATTGAAAGTTAATAATACAGTTTGTGCATAAAATATAATTTGTGGAAAATAATATTGGCAGGAATGGTGGAGGAGAGGATAAAGGGTCATTTTACTAGAAAGTGAATTCTTTGGTTTACACCATTTGCTTCAACAGTTTTCCAGTTATGGAAAGAGAGGTCTTTTGGACTCTTAACTGCAAAGAAATACAAAGTTATAACTAGAAATCATTTTTAGGATGAAAAAGAAAGCTAAACATGAGAGTAATTTGAAGTGTGTGGAATTGAAAGAGGGAGACCAAAGGAATACAGAGGTTAGCTCTCCCCTCTCTCTTGGCTCTATATGCAAAGCAGGACACTTGGGTTCATTCAAACATGATGCTCAATTGAGATTTTATTCCAGATGATATGCTCTGACACATAAATGAATGTCAAGTGAAATTGGTGAGCGTGACTTAGTCTCAAACTGAAATGAGGTCATATTAATTCTCATAGCCTATTTTTTTAGTGTGTTTGGAGAGTGAAAAAGTCAACATATTAGAAAGAAAAGTGAGTCATTGTTCCCAAAGTAGTATACTTTTTCCAGTGATTATGATAAAAAGTCATTAACTTTATTGTTATATGAGGAAAATCTGTACCTGGAAAGCGGGAATGGAGTCATCTTGACTGGTTTCTTCATTAATCATAGTCGCCATTTGCGGCTAGGCACATTTCCAAGAGAAGCCAAATTAGAAGGGGTGGGTGAGTGCCTGTATTAGGTAAGCCAGTAAGCATGTCTTCCAAATTGCTTAAAAAATGTGTATCATTTCAAGAAGTTAGCTGGGGTGGGGGGTGGGGCTTGTTAATAAGATGTACATATAATTTTAATCACAGCATTCATAGGTCACTGTGGTTTTTATAAACACTATATTGGCAATTCACTGATGGCCAGTTGCTGGTGCAGACTCCTCAGCACCTCAGAGACATGCCATAGTCACACTCCACACTACAGAAAATAGAGTATTCAGCAGTTGCATTGAAAGTGAAGATATATTTATACCATTGCCCATCTTAGCTATCTAATGTGATGAGCTTCACTTTGGTCAGCAGGCTTGGCAAAGGTTCAAGAGACTATCTCTTGGTACCATCCATCATGAACTTTCTCAACAATCAAACATTGATGTTTCTTTTCCTTGGGCTTGCTGACTTTGATACTGAGTTATAAATTCAATGGTCCTTTACTGGGTATCTAATATATGTTTGGTCTTTGCTCAGTGTTATAGAAAATTTTAATTCAAATTGCAAATAAACTTGCCCTCAAAGAGCTGACAGTCTAACAGAGGTAATACAACATAAATAACAATTCTAAAAGATTGAATGTAGTATCTGCACCATAAAAATGGAACAGATATTTCTAGAAAAAAATGTGTTAATATCTATAAATTTTACATGCCCTTTGTAGCAGACAGATTCACGTTCACTGAGATGAACTTCCAGACCAGGCACAGTTATGGAGGAAGAGATATTTATTGAAGCTTACAGATCCAGGGGAAGTTCCATAATGGCAGAAGAAGCTGGCCTGCCTTCACAGGACCAAACAGAGAGAGAGAGAAGTGCAAGCCTAAAGGCCAAAAGCCACAGCACACTTTAGGAACTCCAACTAGGCACACTTTGCATATCTTTAGATTGAAATCTGAAACCCACCACCACACCTTAAGATCACCCAGTGACATTGCCTCCAGCCAGGTGGCTACAGATGCAAACTACAAACAAATAAACAACTGAATATATTGGGGGCCATCTATTCTATTCAAACCACCACACCCTTTTACATAGCAATTTAAAGCACCTTTATAAGAATGCTTGAGCCCCTAGAATATCCACACATTTCTTTCGGGTGAATGCCTTTAACCTATACACAAAAGTGTGTTTATCTATTTGATACCATTATTCTTGGAAGAGATTCTACATTTTTGTAATTCTTAAATTAAAATGTTTTTATTGCAGTACTTCTGCTTCTGGAAAACTCTCTCTTTTCATCTTTTTGGAAAACCTATCTTAAGGAAATGATCAGACAAGTACACAAAAATATATTATTAAGGATGTTTATCAAAGCACTATGTACAATATAATAAACTGGAAACAACCCAGATATCAAACAATTGAGAATTAATTTTAGTAAATCTATACAACAGAATGTATATTGCTATTGCAATGAGATTTCAAAAACTCACGATATGAACACATGCTTATGATAAAATGTTAAATAAAAAAAGAACCCTATATCCATTATCTCATTGGAGAGTACAAAAAGGTAACAGACATGATAGTGTTGATTATCTTGGTGTGTTGTGGTATTTTTTTTTTTTTCTAGAAAGAGTGTTTTTAAAATTTATTTTATTTTACTTACGGAAGAGAATGGGCATGGGCATGCCAGGGCTTCTTGCTGCTGCAGACAAACTCCAGACGCATTTAGCACATTGTGCGTCTGGCTTTATATGGGTACTGGAGAATTGAACCTGGGCCAGCAGGTTTTTAATCACTGAGCCACCTCCCCAGCCTCAGTAATGATTGTTCTTTCTTCTTTTGCATGTTTCTCAACATTCCTACAATGAGCAAAGATCACTTCACAACTGAGAGAGAATTGTTCAGTGCTGCAGTGAAATGCTTTTGATTTGAGAAATCAGAGGGGTCTTTTACAGGAGGTGGCTTGCAGGCATAGATTCCAATTGCAGCCAAAGCCTGAACTTCCGAAGGGGTTATGAGAAGGTAATGGTTGAAAATATCAAGAGTTCAAGGAGAGAGCATCATGTAGAAGTTGAGATGTGCTTGTGACTAATTACTCTTCCCAGAAGCCTTAGTACAGGGAAGTTTGGGCCCCTTTTGAGAAAACAGCAGTATTGGCATGTGGGCCAACACCCAGGGCCTCTAAACAACTCCTGGGATGTGGCCTGTGCAGTCTATCACTTTTTCAGTGATAGAGAGTTCAACATGGGATTATACTGGATAAATAATGTGGAAGGGTAGAGCAATCAAATGTTAAACAGATGGATTGTTTTTTGAGAGATTAGCCAAAAATTCTGAGAGTGGGATTATAAGATTTAGGAAAGAAGGGCAAGAAAGAAAAAAAAATTATATATTGCTTTGTGACTTAAATTGTTTTGAAGCCAGATGTTTTAGTGTGAAGCTGTAGTTTTTAATCCTTTATATACCCAGAGGAAAACAAAAGCTAGTAAAGATTGATCAATGCCATATGGTGTAAATTTACAGTGCATAATGTTTATTAGTACAATTTACTTTTCTACATATGCTTTAACAAGACAATAACTTTTAAGGAACTGATTATTCATTTTGACCCATTAATTCATTTGGGGAGTAACACTTAGGAAACTCACTTAAAAGGGGAAAAAGTAGGAATTTGCATAAAGGAACTATTTTTGTAATAGAAGAAAAAATATTAAAAATCCACTTACATGCTGGGCGTGGTGGCGCAAGCCTTTAATCCCAGCATTTAGGAGGCAGAGGTAGGAGAATTGCCATGAGTTCGAGGCTACCCTGAGACTACATAGTGAATTCCAGGCCAGCCTGAGCTAGCGTGAGACCCTACCTCAAAAAAGAAAAAAAAATCCACTTACATGAGAACTCAAGGGGACTTAAATATATCAAATGGAAGAAATGTCATGAAAATTATTAATTTATAGGTTTTATACTTGCATTGACATAACAGTAAATTCAGGTTAGAAAAAAATCACAACACTAATGATAATGGTTAAAAATGTATTTGTATAATATTGGGCAATAATCTAAACACAGTGGATGCTATAAGGTTAAGAGAAGGTGGGGGAATATCTGTGCTGAGTAGTTTTATCTTGGCAACAAGTATTCAACCTCATTTCTTTTTTATCCTATTTTTAAACAATTTAATATATGTATACAATGTAGTCTGATCATATTTATCCCCCATTACCATATTTTATTGCTATATGTTGCAGTCCAGTCCTCATTGCTGGTAGAAATCACCCAACCAAGAGCAGCTTCTGGGAAAAAGAGGTTTATTTTGGCATACAGGCTCGAGGGGAAGCTCCATGATGGCATGAGCACAGGGTGGACATCACCCCCTGGCCAACATAAGGTGGACCACAGCAACAGGAGGGTGTGCCAAACATTGGCATGGGGAAACTGGCTTTAATACCCATAAGCCCGCCCCCAACAATACACTCCCTCCAGGAGGCATTAATTCCCAAATCTCCATCAGCTGGGAACCTAGCATTCAGAACACCTAAGTTTATGGGGGACACCTGAATCAAACCACCACACCATACCTTAAGAGGTAGACTCTTCTTCCCAACTCGTTCCCTTCCCCCTTCCATGCATTTTTGTGACCCACAAAGTTATATTGTTTTGCTTGCGTGAACATGGTTTGGGGGTTATTGGGCTATTAGTGGCTATACCACTGAAGGCCATGCCTACCCTTTCACTATTAACTGTTAAAAACTATTTTGGGAGGGGTGGGTCTCATGAGCCCATCCCCATATATGATAGAATGTTGATGAGCTCAATTTTGTTCAGGAAACTATAGCTGCCATGAATTCATGAGTATAATGGCCATGTCATGTCCAGAAGACACTGTTCTACAGTCCTCCTCCTCATCTTCTGGCTCTTAGCATTTTTTCAGACCCCTCTTCTACAATGTTCCCTGGGCCTTGGAGGGAATGATAAAGATGTCCTGTTTAGGGTTAAGCCCACAATATTCACTTATTCTTAGCACTTTGGCCAAATTCCCATTAACCTCTGCTCCCTCCCCCCCCCAAAAATAACCTGTGATCAAGGATAAGAACAGCTTTAATCTATGGGCATGAAACAAGTATTTAGAACAGTTTGACAACATTTAGCATAATAATATCAGTGGATCCACCCCCACACCTAAGCCATTACCTCCCAGCCATGGGCTTTTGAGCAGGTTTACAGTACCAGGCATAAATTTCCTCCTACAAACAGACCTCAAATCCAATCAGAAAGTGGTTGGTTACCCATATAGCAACATGCCACTATTGCAACAGTGGTAACATCTTGCCTGGAAAATTGGCTATGGGAGTACACAGGGTTCATAACTGGGTAAGACTTCAACCTCATCTACTTATATCTAATGGGCTAGAAACCAAGGAGCTACATTTCCTAGAAACCCTTGCCAGTAGGCTTCCAGGATAGATTCCACCAATATGAGGCTCACTCCTCAGATTTGGAAGGAAGAAGTAGAAAGCACCATAAGAATAACCCCAAAGTGAATGAGCTTTGTCAGACAGTAACTGTGGGGTTTTTCTCAACCCTTTTCATGCATCCCCTTGTAAATCATCTATTTCAGTGCTTGAAGGCAGCTGAGACCATTAATAGAAGGAAGCTTCCTACAATTCTTCTAATTTCTTAAAAGCTAGACACAGCTTTTCCTGGCCTTAATTTTCTAATCCTTTTCAATGGTAATGTAAGCATGTGTTTGTCTAAATTCCTTTTCTTCTTGAAATATCTAGAGGAATTTCTCACTTTCTGGCCAAACTGTTACTGACTGATATGGCATCTTTGCAATCACCTTGTTTACTTTCCACTGTAACATTGATTAAGCAGTCCTAAATCTTTAAGTACCCAAAGAGTAAGCACATTAAAAAATATATGATATGGGGGCTGGAGAGATTTCTCAGTGGTTATGCCACTTGCCTGTAAAGCCTAACAGTGGGGTTTGGTTCTCCACATAAATCCAGATGCACAAAGTGTAGCATGAATCTGGAGTTTGTTTTCAGTGGTGATTAGAGGCCCTGGAAAAACAAGTCTTGATCTCTCTCTCTCTTCTTGCAAATAAATAGATAAAAAAATATTTAAAAATATATGATAGACTGATTGAGATGGGGAGGGGATATGATGGAGAATGGAATTTCAAAGGGGAAAGTGGGGGGAGGGAGGGTATTACCATGTATTTTTTTTTTAGTTTTTTTTTTTTTTTCCCCGAGGTAGGGTCTCACTCTAGCCCAGGCTGACCTGGACTTCACTATGGAGTCTCAGGGTGGCCTTGAACTCACGGCAATCCGCCTACCTCTGCCTCCCGAGTGCTGGGATTAAAGGCGTGCGCCACCACGCCCGGCTTTTTTTTTGTTTTTTTTGAGGTAGGGTCTCACTCTAGTCCAGGCTGACCTGGAATTCACTCTGTAGTCTCAGGGTGGCCTCGAATTTATGGTGATCCTCCTACCTCTGCCTCCTGAGTGCTGGGATTAAAGGTGTGTGCCACCATGCCCGGCACCATGGGATATTTTTTATAACCATGGAAAATGTTAATAAAACTTGAGAAAAATAAAAATAAAAATATATGATATGTATGTATCCCTAGATATCATTGTAAAAGTAAGAAAAGAAAATCTTATCACTTCTAAATACTTGCCTAGTTTGAAAATATGAATTCATGGCCGGGCGTGGTGGCACATGCCTTTAATCCCAGCACTCGGGAGGCAGAGGTAGGAGGATTGCCATGAGTTCAAGGCCACCCTGAGACTACAGAGTGAATTCCAGGTCAGCCTGGACCAGAGTGAGACCCTACCTCAAAAAACAACAACAAAAAAAAAACCAAAAAAAATATGAATTCATGCATGTGTCATAGAAAATTATATGGGAATCGGGCATGGTGGTGCACGCCTTTAATCCCATTGCTCAGGAGGCAGATGTAGGAGTATGAGTGGAGTGCCACGTCAACATGATCTAGAGTGAGACCCTACCTCAAAAAAAAAAAAAAAAAAACAACTAAAATATTACATGGGTCATTTTATAAATTGGTGTAAATCTTTTTAGTAAGTTAAGATTTCAACTACTAACTTATTGGACCAGACATTCCAGATTGCAGTAACATTCATAGTTACCAAAGGAAGACAGGATATATGTATGTATATGTATATACACACACACATGTTTATATGCATGTTTGTGATTTTGTTCCTGTAACAATATGGAAATGTAATCAAAACAATATCCTCTGAAACTTTAACACTTCATATCTTCACCTGTGTTTCCTCCAACCATTTTATTCTCTCAGAGGAAAAACATGAAATATAGATGATTATCAGTCAGATACAAGCATCTTCTCATGGGCCATTTGTGTACAATCACCTTTCCTATATGCTAGCCCCTTTGCAATATGACTTTGCAACATTTTCCAGGTGTATATCTAATGTATTTCACTACTTTCTTGGAACTAGGCTTGACCATGTGACCTGTTTTAACCAGTGGGGTATTCACAAACACAACAGGAGGAGAAACTTGAGCTTTTCCACTGGTTTTGTCCTCTCTTGATGCTTTTGTTAGCCATTAGAACTGTATCATATTACTAACCTTCAGCCCACCTAAAATGATGTGTGGCCTAACTACCCACATTTTCCCAACCACTGGCCAGAACAACCTGACCACCAACACCAACCACCAAGCATGTGAGTGAATATGTCCCAGACCAACCAGACTCTTTAGGCTGACTGTAGTAATAGCCATAATTCCAGGTGAGATCACCAGAATAGCCACATAGCTGACGATTCCAGAACAATTTACTACCCTTTGAATCATAAGATATGAAGGGATTATTATCTTACCAAACCAAGCTTTGGAGTAATAAGACTTAAGCCAAGTCTAAAATTTGTGAGCCTAGGTCAGAAGCAGACACTGTGTTCCCTGTGTACCCCTATCAAGTAAAATAAGAGAAAAATCAAAACCTGAAAGTTATGATGGTGAAGGCAGCTAACTGTAATTTATATTCTGTGCCTTAGAGGAAAGCAAACAAGAAAAGCAATGTTGAAGAGTTCTTTATTTCCTCCCTACTAATTAGAAAATTCTGACAAATGAGTAGTTCATCACCTAATTACCATCAAAACTCAATGAAGTGAAAATGGTTTTGATTCACTGAGAACTTTAAGAAAATTAAAATGGACTAGAGTCTACATTCTCTTTACCTTGACACTGGTACCGTTTGGCTTTGAAGGGTCCATCAGTAGACCTTGACACGGGCTCTTGAAGCTTGCTTAGCTACTCTTTTCTAGTGTAGCCATTGTTGACTTATGATAGCCCAGGATCAGGAAATTATTTTGTTTTGTTTCCCTAAGCTGCGTTTCCATGCCAGTGGTAAGTCAAGCTACGTTAAAGAAAAAAAAAGGAAACTAAATACATTCTATGAAAATGTCCTCCCCCTGCCCCAGGACTGCGTCCCTCAGCTTTTATGCTGCTTTTCTACAAGCTCATCTTCTTCTAAGTAGTTTTTGTTACTTTTTCTTTATCTTTTAAATTTTTCCTTATTATTATTTATTTATTTGAGAGAGAGAGAGAGAGAGAGAGAGAGAGAGAGAGAGAGAGAGAGAGAGAGAATGCACCAGGGCCTCTAGCCACCACGAACAAACTCCAGACTCATGTGTTACCTTGCACATCTGGCTTACATGGGTCCTGGGGGAATGGAACCTGGGCCCTTAGGCTTTGCAGCCAAGAACCTTAACCATTACACAATCTCTCCAGCCCTTTCTTTCTTTCTTTCTTTTCTTTTCTTTTCTTTCTTTCTTTTTTTTTTTTTCAAGGTAGGGTCTCATTCTAGCCCAGGCTGACCTGCAATTCACTATGTATTCTCAGGGTGGCCTTGAACTCACAGCAATCCTCCTACCTCTGCCTCCCAAGTGCTGGGATTAAAGGCATGCACCACCACTCCCAGATCATCCTCCTCCTCCTCCTCCTCCTCCTCCTCCTCCTCCTCCTTCTTCTTCTTCTTTTGTGAGGTAGGGTTTCACTCTAGTCCAGGCTGATCTGGAATTCACTATGTAGTCTCATGGTGGCCTCAAACTCATGCCGATCCTCTGCCTCTCAAGTGCTGGGATTAAAGGCATGTACCACCACATCTGGCTTTTTGTTACATTTTAGTTAGTTTTGTTTAGTTAGCATGCAAAGTGGTGTGTTTAATTATTGCATTTTCATAAGTATGTGTCATACTTTGTTTTGGTCCCATATTGTTCTTTCTGCTTTCATGTCACATAAATTCTACCATCCTCTCTCATCCACTTAAGATCTCTTCTTAAGCTCCTTTTTCTACTTTCATGACCTATAAACACACACATAGGTATAAATCTCTCTCTCTCCTACACACACACATATATATTTATTCTATATTCTGCATATGAGAGAAAACGTGGTAATTGTCCTTCTGTGTCTGGCTTTTTTCACTTAGCATAATAATCCATCCATTTTTTTATTGAGAGTTTTTCTTTCTTTTAAAAAATTTATTTTTATTTATTTATTTGGGAGAGAGAGAGAGAGGGAGAGAGAGAGAGAGAGATACAGAAATAGGCAGGCAGAGAGAAAGAGAGAGAATGGGCATGCCATGCCCTCCAGCCCTGTAAATGAACTCCAGATGCATGTGCCCCCTTGTGCATCTGGCTAACGTGGGTCCTGGTGAATCAAACCAAGGTCCTTTGGCTTTGCAGGCAAGCGCCTTAACCACTAAACCATCTCTCCAGCCCTAATTGAGAGTTTTTCTACATAACATAGTGTCATTTAATCATAACCCCCTCCCATAACCTTCTTTTGTCTGCCTCCCCTATCCCATTCCATGGAACCCTCTTTTCTTTCCATTAGTCTCCTTTCTATTTTGATGTCTTTAGTTAACACATTTTTAAATAACACACAAAGTTAGGTTTCATTATGGTATTTTTCTTTTTTTTATTTTTTTTTGTTTATTTTTATTTATTTGAGAGCAACAGAGAGAGAGAGAAAGAGGGAGAAAGAGGGGGGTGAGAGAGAGACAGAGATATATAGAGAGAATGGGCACTTCAGGGCTTCCAGCCACTGCAAACGAACTCCAGACGCGTGCGCCCCCTTGTGCATCTGGCTAACGTGGGTTCTGGGGAACTGAGCCTCAAACCAGGGTTCTTAGGCTTCACAGGCAAGCGCTTAACTGCTAAGCCATCTCTCCAGCCCTCATTATGGTTTTTTTCAAGCATACTTTGTTTTGTTTTTTCATCTTTCTTCCCCCCTTTTCCCAAACCTCTCTCCCCTCTGCCTTCCCCTACCTAGCATCTTCCTGGCTTTCTTACTCTGTGTTTCCTTTGCTGTCCTCCTTTGTTCTCATCACTATTAAAGAAAATCCATTGTGTATATAACACACTTTTTAATCCATTCATCTGTTGAAGGGACATCAAGGCTGCCCATCAGCTCATCTATATAGCTAAAGATTTAAAAAAAAGCAGGCTGGGGAAATGGCTCAGGAGTTAAAGGCACTTGCTTGCAAAGCCTGCCAACCCAGCTTCAAGTTCTCAGTACCCACAGAAATCTAGATGCACAAAATGGCACATGTGTCTGGAATTCATTTATGGTGACAAAGGCTTCTCTCTCTCTTTCTTTCTGCAAGTAAAACATATATATATATATATATATATATATGTATTGGTTTTTCGAGGTAGGTTCTCACTCTGGTCCAGACTGATGTGGAATTCACTATGGAGTCTCAGGGTGGCCTTGAACTCATGGCCATCCTCCTACCTCTGCCTCCCGAGTGCTGGGATTAAAAGTGTGCGCCACCACACCCGGCTTTAAAAAGGATTCAAAACTGCCTCACTCTACAACCCACTGGTCACCTTCTTGGAGTAAGTACTACAGTCTTTCCATGGGAGGAACTAGTCAACCTGTCTCATTCAAAAAGGGTTGGAGGTGTTGGGGACTTAGCTCAGTGGTAGTGTGCCTGCCTAGCAAGTGAAAGGCTCTGGGGTCTGTCCCCAGAACAGAAAACCCCAAAATTTCAAAAAGATATCCGAGGGAAGAAAAAGGGAAGATGACTCGGTGGTTTGAAACACTTGCTATGCGAGCCTGATGACTGAAGTTCAGGCCCCCAGAACTCATGTACAGCCAGGGGGACACAGAGCAGTACTTGTATCTGTAATTTCAACATGTCTATACCCATGGGAGGGGCCGTCAGGAGAATTCTAAAGCTTGAGAGCCAATTAGTTCGGCGTTCACAGTGGCAAGACAATAAGACAGACTATGGCTCAAACATGGTAGAAGGTGAGAACTGACACCCAGAATTTTCCTCTGGCTTATTTATACACGTGTGTTGTAGCATGCACATGCCCCCCCCCCCACGCACACATGGCAGGAGGAGGCTATTC